>NC_046154.1:194067722-194370222 GCF_011064425.1 Rattus rattus | reverse complement strand
ACAATGGGAACCCTTCTCAGGGATGCCGAGTCTTAGGGGCTGCAAACTTAAGTGGGAAGCCCTGCTTGGTGCATTTGGTTTTGAACCAATGCAGAGCCTCCTCTGGATGTCAATTAGGGACAAATGGGAGGAGCGCCTTTTGGTGGCTCCTTTCCAGCCTTGGGATCCTTACGGGGGCTCTTGATCCTTGTTTATTTCATTTGGCTTTAAATCTTGGAAGGGCTACAAATGCCTCAGGTAGAATTTTTGTTGACAGAAATACAGCAGCTTTAATGTTCTTTAAAACAAAAGGGAAAAAAAAATGTGGCTCAGGATCTCCCGCTGTCTGTGCGGCTCACTGGCGCCACCTATAGGTGGAAGGCAGGAAGGCAGCACAGATGATAAAAATCTACGTTCATAAGATGGGTGGCTACATGGAGGGAACGACAGTTTGTCTGTACAATGTACACAGGCGTGGGCACACAAGGCTTCTCTAGTGCACACTTCTAGTGTTTCCTCTGCACATGGAGCCCAGTTACGGTTGTTTGTGATTCTGGGTCATTTTCTGTAGTGCTAAAGCTAGGCCTAGAGGTGTTCTTCTACATTTGAATATGCTCAACAAATGGTTGTGTTTCCCAGCTCTCTTATAGATCCCAAACAATGTGACCTTCTGAAGGTCAAAGGTCAGATTTGAGAAGTCACCGGTCAGCATTAGCATCTGTACAGATGCTATCTCACAGCAATTCCTTTTATCCTAAGCACACCAAGAGAATTTAATTTTTTTAAAAAAGAGTATATGTTGCATAAACTATTATAATTAAAACAAAAAACACTGGTGATAACACATTTCCTGAAAGAAATCTATTGCACACATGTATGGTCTCTGTATCTTGGCTATCCTATAAAATCTTTTACTTATGTTTGGTAACATCTGTCAAAAGTCCTAAGGCTCTCAACTTTAGGGGTTAGGAGGATACAGGGGGAGACCAATGGAGCGGCTTTGGTCTGCCACTTGATCAACATTATACAGTATGAAATGCTGGCCAAGAATATATAATACCCACGGGACATCGCACTTCACTTGGGGCACTGCTGTTGCTTGTTCCCCAGATAATGCACCCTCAGATGGGGGAACCAGCAAGAACCTTTGGAAAATTTGCCCCATGTAGGATCCACCAAGGACACCTTTGTACCGAGAAATACTAAAAAGACACGCCATCCCACGTGAACGCCCCCGACTCTGGCACCAGTGGTCTCGCTGCTCCTGTGGCTAGCTCCGTGTATCGACCGTTTCCCGCAACACACCTTCCTACCCACTGTCCTGTCTTCTTGCTGCTCCTACCCTGGGTACTGTGAGATCTTGTGCCTAGGCCTGACACTGGCCTCGGGTGAATAATACGTTTCCTGTGTAAAAGCACAAGACGTTTTAGGAACAGGAAAGGCGCATCCGGTCCAACATACCTGCCCTTTTTAGGTTTATCTCGATGTCACCTTCATTCATCTTAGACACACATCTCTCGTAATCCTCATCATGAGATTAGACGTGCCTGTTAATATCATCATCTTTAAAGCACATAATTTCTGAAAACACTTTGGAAGGCTGCTATGAGTTTGTAGTTTTATATTTTATGGAGCCATAAACTCCAAGTTTGAAAACGGAGACGCCAGAGACGTTTACTTTTAGGGTTGGGAAGGTCAGCCCACTTGATTTTATTATTCACCCTTAAAATGGTTGAGTTGATTTATTGCTCGAGTTCTGGATACCAACATTTTCTGTCAAGTATTTGGAGGTAAGAGGTGTGTTCCTGTGAACAGATTCTCACAGGAAGATATTCTGTAGGTGGCTAAGTTCATAAACATCCCAGACCTGTTTAAAAGCTTAGCATTCTCTGGGCTCCTTTCCTGGCCTCTGTTTCTCATTCCACATCTGGAATTCACAGAAGGGTGAGGTAAGCAACACTCACCATCATAAAGAAGGTGGGTGTTTATTCCACACACACGTCACTGCTCAGAAAAGACGCGCGCTTTCAGTCAAAAAGCCAGAAGAGAACTTCCAGTGCAGGGCCCGGGGACGAAGGGTCCTTAGCAACATTTAGGTCAGTGTCTGCAAACATTATGTACCGATTTCTCAATCTTTAGCCCTTACAGGTCAACAAAGCCCTGAGAAGACCCTGAAGCTGTCTGCCAGATGTCCACCACTGATTAATTTGTCTTAAGTTCAGCCAAAAGGGAAGAAAGTGGAGCTCGCAGAGCAAACACAATCAACATCTGACCAACCAAGGCTTCCTGTCACCTTGGGAACAGAATTGATTGGCTCTGGCTTCCTGTGTACAAGTTAAAAACCAGTAGCAACTGTAGTAACAAGAATAAACTACAGATAAGAGACGTGGAAATGAAAGCAAGTCACATCACTAGCACTTCGGCCCGAGCAGACCTCGTGAGATGGCGTCGGAGAGCAATTTTTCAAAGCTTAGGTTACGTGTGAAGTAGATCCATTTCTTCTAGTTTTTCATAGTTTGGGCACTTTGAAATCTATAGAAAGGACATGAACTTAAAGTTATGTCAGGGTCATTTCAAGATTCATGATTTCCTTGTCTTTAAAAAAAAAAACCACAGAATCAAACTTTACTGCTATACCAGGGTGATTTCTTAGTTTTTGCTTTTGTTCTGTGCCCTGAAAAATAAATTTTCTCTACAAATTCCATGCATGTATCGATACTATAAACTTTGGAAATATATGATCATATGAGATAAGATAACAGAAATGTCAATATTTGCTTTTTTGTTTGTTTTATAATTTTCTTATCTCTTTAGAGCTGCTATAATCATCTGCATTAAAATAATTTTTAAATTTTTTTTTGTTAATGAACAAAGCAACGGATTTCACCATGACACTTTCTATATAGGTATCACGATGTTGTATTTGTGTTCCTCCTTCATGACCCTCAATACTTCCTCTTTCCCCATCCTGCTTATTGTAAGAGCAAAGCTACACTGTGTATATGAGAGAAGACATGGGATTAAAAACTTGGTATTACTAACGTGGTACGTGCTGACCTTATCTATTTCTACTTGCTTTTAGGCTGGATTGGATTCTGAGATGTTATTCCCTGCTGCTTTATTCATTCACTTAAAAATGTATTTATTGCACATATAAATATATAAAGTTACGTCCATAAACAGAATTATAATGCATGAGGTAGCTTGATTGATTTGTACCTTACTTTTTTTTTAAAAAAAATTTATTTATTTATTTAATGTATATGAGTACACCTTTGCTGTTTTCAGACACACCAGAAGAGGGCATCAGATCCCATTACAGATGGTTGCGAGCCACCATGTGGTTGCTGGGAATTGAACTCAGGATCTCTGGAAGAGCAGTCAGTGAGTGCTCTTAAACACTGAGCCATCTCTCCAGCCCTGTACTTTACTTTGTAAAAGATTTATACAGAGGGATGTCCTAAAATTAGATAACTCTACAAAGAGACACATTCAAGTTTTGGTGGAATCCTGAAATGGGAAAGCAAAAATGTTGGCGAAATATACTTCCTTTGAAAGTTTGAGCTAGTAACAAAAATGACATTTTTTGTGAAATATCTTTTGAAGGTTACATAATATATATTTTTTTGTTCTTTCCATTTTAGAATCACTCTCGGATTTCACTCATAAGTAAGCATAAATCACAAAGCATTCTTCACATTGCATTTCAGAATGCATGAAACTTGGCACCAACTGTGGGGAAGTGTGGATTCTGGAGTGTGATATCCACTATTTTTTCTCCTCTGTGGAGCAAAGATACATCTCTGTGTTGCTATTGTTGCCACTCACCATTTATGGAGAATTGGTCCCAGTATCTTCCACAGATGCAAAACCTGAGTCTGCTGGAGTCCGTACCCACGTGTGTGACTGACACTTAACTGTCTTCATCTTTAAATTGCCTTTAGATTGCTTATCACACCCAATGGGATGTCAATGTTCTGTACGTGGTTGTTACACTGTATTGCTTAAAGAGCAACATTGTAAACATCCCGTAGGCGCTCCAGAAAGATGCAGTTCAGTTTGGCTCTGCAGTTACTGGAGCCAGGAGTGGCAAATGGAAACCCTGGTGTGAAGATACAGCTGCGGATCTTTATACCGCTCTAGAGTTGATGGACATAAATAATATCGAGCATTGAGACGAGCATGTGGTACCCAACAGATGCTCTGCAACTGTGGGCTGGCTTCTTATTTATATCCTTACCAAGACACCTTCCCTGTGATGCCGGGACTGTGTGGGTCTCTGTGCTCTGGGTGCTGTGCTTAGTATCTCTCTTCTCACCAGTACTGTTGATGTGCCTGGTACTTACTCTGCTCCTGCTGCTGCCTGAGTGTACAGCTGCTAATGAGGGTGGGGGTGGGGATGGGGGCTGAGTCCCACGGTGAGACTGGCTATGGAATAATTTCCTTTCTGAAATTTGAGACTGGGTCTCCCTATGTTCTCCAGGCTGGCTGTGACGTTCTGGGGTCATGAGCTCCTCCTCCTGCCTCAGACTCCAGAGTAGCTGAGAGTACACACATGAGGGTTTATGATGAGCTGTATTTGAGTTTTGCTTAAGTATACTTTTAAAATTCCTTTAGCAGCAATATTGTCTTATTTGGGGTTTTACTGCTGTGAACAGACACCATGACCAAGGCAACTCTTATAAGGACAACATTAATTAGGGCTGGCTTACAGGTTCATAGGTTTAGCCCATTATCATCAAAGCAGAAACATGCCAGTGTTCAGGCAGGCATGATACAGGAGGAGCTGAGAGGTCTACCTCTTCATCTGAAGGCTGCTAGGACAACTGACTTCCAGGAAGCTAGGATGAAGGTCTTAAAGCCCACACCTGCGGTGACACCTACTCCAACAAAGCCACACCCACCCCAACAAGGCCACACCCACCCCAACAAGGCCACACCCACCCCAACAAGGCCACACCCACCAAACAAGGCCACACCCACCAAACAAGGCCATACTCACTCCAACAAGGCAAAACCTACTAATAGTGCCACTTCCTGGGCCATGTGTATTCAAACCAACACAAATATATTAGTTAGATAGTTGATTAATTTTTTTTGTAAATAAAGACTGGTGAAAACATTGATGTCTTGGCTTTTACACTGTCTGGTGGCAAAGGTGAGAAGGGATGTAGAATGCCTCCCTCCTAGTATAAGTAGGACACCATATACTCTGTACCATCCCATCAAAATATAAAACAGAGAGAGACAGGGTTAAAGGACATGATCTATATCTAAGTACACGCTTAAAGCCACTATTTATTTATTGTTATTATTTTAATCTCACATGAAAAATTTCCCCATGATTTATCTTTATGTTTAAAAGGAAATAATCTTGATAAGAAGAGAACTATTTTTGTATATCTGAGCCAAACCATTCCCCGAGAATGTTCTTGGGTTGGCCCACAGCTGAGTTCTGAACAATTACCCTGGCATTATCCTGAAAATAATCCACACAAGACCTACTAAGACTAAATAAAGCACAATGGAATGGAATTCTCCTCTCGATCTAGGGACAGCAGTGATATTTCAGTCAGGAAATCTAAGCTTTTCCCAATGCATTCTACTCTTAGACTTTGGTCACCAAATACTTTAGGCTGGAAACAGATTGCTGAGTTCGTGACTGGGTCTGAACTCTGGTAAAAACCAACACCCCATCACTTGGGAGAGTTTGTATCTATGTCAACTGTCCTTACTGTACAAGGAATGCTGCTAATTCTTGCTAGGGTTCATGGTGCATCCCAGCTGAGGGCACGTTGGTTCTAAAGGCCTCTGTCTAGCAGGGACCTCTCAGTTAAGACAGAAAAGGAAATCTCATCTGCTAATAAGGAGAACATGTGTTCTTGGCGCTGTGTTCACAGCAATGGTGAAGGGTACCAGCCTCAAGCTCATTTCCTCTGTGGCCCCGGGAAGCAGAGTTGCAAGGCAGTAGAAGCCGGTTCCCACAGGATCCTGAGGGTCTTTGTAAACAAGCCAGCTAACATCTTTGTGTTAGCTCCTCGTCTGTAAACAGTCAGCATCCTGACTCCTAATAACTTAAGTAATGAAGCCAGCTATGAGAACCCAGTGTAATGGAGCAGATAAGGGTTATTGAGGTATTGTGGGGTCTCGGTCAAACGGATTTATTAAAATCAAAAGTCTTTTGATTGGTAATGTTTGACTCCTCTGATTTCCAGAGCTGTGCTTCTATTGGTAGGGTCATGTCTACTGTCTTCACACAAGGGCTCTCTCACCGTTAGGTGGTCGTAGGACCCTTTCTGTGACTTGGACTAAGATCACTGAGACCATAGTTCCCAAAGAGAACAAATTTTTAAAAAATATTTATTTATTTATTTATTTATTTATTTATTTATTTATTTATTTATTTATTTTATGTATATGACTATACACTGTAGCTGTCTTCAGACACACCAGAACAGGGCATGAGATCCTGCCACAGAGGGTTGCGAGCCACCATGTAATTGCTGGGAGTTGAACTCAGGACCTCTGGAAGAACAGTCAGAGTTCTTAACCTCTGAGCCATCTCTCCAGCCCATAAAGAGAGTAACTTCAATACAGAAAAACAGACCAATATAAATGTATAGTCATACAAATGTATACACGCAGACATACCGGTTTCGATGTGTGTATTTACCGTGTGTCTATGCGTTCCTATGTATAAATCATCCTCAAGGCTCTGCAAGGGATCGGATCCAGGATCCAGCAGATGCCCAAACTGTCAGAGGACCAAGTGCCATTAAGGAACTGGTGCTGCCCTTGCACATGACCCACGGCATCCTTCTGCAAGGTTCAAGCCGTTGCTTGTTTATATACAGCCCCGCTACAGCGTGAAGGCCACGGATGCTGTTGTGGTGTTTAGTGGTGGGAACGGGAAGAGCATCTGTGTATACTTGGCATGGCTGTCATCACCCCTGCCCCCACACATGTCTGTCTGCATTTGGTGGAATCCGCACACATGGGACTCCCGAGCATGGAGGGCAAACTGCACAGATGTTTACATGGGTTAGACCCCCTCTATTTCCCAGATGCTCCTCCGGCCCTACACGACTAACTTCCTGGGTCAGACTCTATACATTTTTTTCTATGACCTCTATTAGGCCTTACATTCTGCCTAGAATACGCACAAGTTTAGTTTCCCTCAGCTGCTCTGTGAGATCAGGTTTGGGAATGGCTACTCTACAGGCCGTCTCAACGAGGGCTGCACGGAAAAGAAGTCATGAGGCTCTTGTTCCCGGTTTGTTTTGTTTAAGACAAGGTCTGTTATAACCCAGCTGGCCTTAACTTACCCCTGCAGCCAGGATTGGCCTTGAACCTGCTTCCTCCTTCTACATGATGTTATAGGAATGCTCTGAGGTCTAAAACATAACCCGCTGCTCCACCTGTCCCATTGAGAGGCAGTGGCAAGTGAGAACGGGGCAGGGAGATTGTATTTAGGGAAGTCCAGTGTATACAAGGCAATGAAAGACCAGGGAAGTATGTGGGCGTCACTAAACACTGGGCAGATGGGTCTCGAGGAAGCTTACCGTTTAGTTTAATAAACTATACAGTTCAGTTCTTTATGAGGAGTAATGACTTTAAAAATATGTGAAAAATATAATTACAGTTAAGCCACGTCTTCGTGACTGTGTTCATTATTAGTATTCTAAAGTTCTCCACATGGCGATACTATTTGATTTTAAGTACACACGGCCACCTTGAGGTTATAAAAGACCTGGGTGGCACTGCAAATAAAAGATAGTAATTCCAGAGAGACTGGTGTTGACGCAGTGTAAAAAGGGTTTCCCAAGGCCGCCCTCCTCACTCTTTACCCGTATCACTCCAGAAGCTATGTAAAACCAAGCCTGGGACTGTAGCAACGAGGGCCTTCATTTTCACTTCTAGGAGTACAGTTGTTTGAGTGCGCCACCTGCAGGTCATATAGAGAACTACACATTTAAATTAGAAAACTCAAGGCCACCCATTCTCAAAAAATATTTATGTAGAAGAACATATTGGTGTGTGGGGGTCGCCATCCTCTCAGAGGAGAGGGGTAGAGGAGATGGGGGCAGGTGTTGTAGGAGGGGGAAAGGAAGGGGGGCAGTGATTGGGTGGTAAAGTGAATGAATGAACGTATGAATGAATGAATGACTAAATAAATAAATGAAGAGGTATTTAGCAAAGAGATCTCTTGCTCCTTTGCTGCTCTCAAAGATTTTTACATCCGGGACAGGGGAAGTAACAATGAGGAACTTATCTCTGTGCACACGCTCCCAAAATATCTGTTAGCGGAACTCCTAAACTGACTTTGCCCAAACCAAGCCAACAAGAATAACAACAAAAGCCAAAACAGCTCTGCTAAGAAAACCCAAACTCAAGCCTTCAGATCCATTTCCCTCTCCTTGCGTGTGCTCGGTGCCTTAGAGCACACACATATGCTTCCTACTGTTTCATGAGTTACCTGAGAGCAAATTCCCTTTCCCACACCCGGCTTAGCACAGAACTCTTCTTTTCTTCACTTTTTGGCTGGACTATCTCTATCGCTCTGCCTCCAATAGTTTGCTGAGGACAAAGAGAGCACAGCACGTCTGCAGAGTTGGAACGATGTACTCTACAAGCTGGTTTAAACTTGATTTAGACTCTTCCATAGAACCCTGGCAGTAGAAAAAGCCACCGGCAGAGGACCAAGATGATAAAGCTCTCTTGCTCGAGAACTGGAAGAACATGGCCAGACACTAGGCAGAGAGTGAGTGACCTTGGGATGCTCAGGTCTAAGAGGAATCTCTCCATTCGGTCCCTCCCCTCAGGACTCAGGACACCCCATGCAAGAGGAGGCAGAAAGAGTCTAAGATCTAGAGGACACCAGGGAGACAGAGCCTAGTAAACACATCTGAACTCAGAGAGACAGAGGCCTGCACAGGTCTGTGCATGGGGTCCTAGAGCTGAAAGGAGCAGACACCTGCTCTCACCCCTAACACAGACGATATCTCCAGTTGACAACTGCTTCAAAGGAAAGATTAGTTTTCTCCAAGGGAGTCTCTCCAGAGAGACAAGCTGCCACTCAGGTTAGGTGTGTGCTCAGCAGAAGACGGAAATGCAGAATGAACTCAATAGCATTTTGGAAATCTCCACTCTCATGATGTCTCCTCAGAGCTTCCCCCCCTGTCCCCTCCTCCCCTTCCCTCCCTCTTTCTTTTTAAATGTGTTTTCCTGCAGGTCCTTTGCAAGACACAGAAAGGGGGTGGACCTGAATGGGAGAGGAGGTGTGGGGAAACTGGGAGGAGTAGAGGGAAGGGAAATCGTTATACAGGTATATTGTATGGAAAAATATTTTTTAATAATGGGGGAAGGAAAATTCAGTTTCCCTCCCATGTAAGATTAGGTGGCAAGTGAATCAATATGCCATCTCCACTAGAGGGCAGTATTTCTCTAGATTGCAGCCAGATGAGGCTGACACTAGCTACAGAAACTGATCTGAGAATGCACCCCCGCCCCCCGCCAGCATCCCCAGACACCACACCTCTCCATGCATGAGGCCTTGCTAAATAGGGCAGCGCCTTAATTTGTAATATATTCACACACACAAAAGAAGACAATCGGTTTAAAACTCACTTAATTTTGCTCGTTACCTGCCTTTGATGATACATCCTTTGTGCGGGTCCTGTTAAACAGAGGTCATGTACCCAAACCTAAGGGAATCTACTGAGAGCAGGAAGGTGCCTTCCTCCAAAGACAAGCAATGTTCAGGCAGCCTGTGAGGTGCACACAATCGTGTCCTGAGCCATATGACACATTTCAAACAGCACCTTGGGCAACAGCCTGCCCTCGAGGCAGGCCCTGACACAGTATCTAAGATTCAGAGCTGCTCTCGACAAATAGGAAGCTAGGCTTCCCCTGGGAACTGCCTGTGCCTGCCCTGATTAAAGTGAATCTTGCAAAAAGGCTGCTTCACTTAGTTCTGTCAGTTTGCACATGGAGGTGGG
Source organism: Rattus rattus (assembly GCF_011064425.1). NCBI lineage: Eukaryota > Metazoa > Chordata > Mammalia > Rodentia > Muridae > Rattus > Rattus rattus. Next base: position 194,360,245 of record NC_046154.1, on the reverse strand, counting down.
ATCCCTTAGCAAAGCCGGACAGGACAGCTCCTTTTATATAGAAAGTACTCGACCATGAATAAAGTAATCAGTGAACAGGAGTCTCAAAATGGATGTCAAACCATTCCCACCACCTCAGGGTCAGGATGACGAGAACGCAGTAGAACACCCTGAGAGGGAGAGATGGCTTAAATGCGTGCACTGTTCTTTCGGAGGACCACAGTCCATCTCCCAAACTTGAGTGGCTTATGTTGCCTGTAACTCCAGCTCCAGGGCACCCAGCACCTGTGGCCTCCTACGACGTGGACATACACACATTCAAATGGGCCACTTCCCATATGTCCACAGCTAAAATGAAACCGTTATCTTAAAGAAGTTCCAGCTTATGTGGCAGGTAGGAAGCACACTTCATTTTCTCTAAATATATAGGTCATACTCTGAATGGCTAGAGAGTTCCCAGGATGACTGGGTTTGCTCTGTCCCGGACAGGTGTGAGATGACATCTGTGTGACTCATCCCAGGGTCCAGGATTCAGGATCAGGCTGCGGGTTCGTGGACGAGAGAGGTCAGGTGCTGGGGAGGGCTAAGAACCTGTTCTAATCAGTCTCACGAGGCAGCCTACACGCTGGGTGGACTGGTCGCAAACACAGGCAGGAAGAGCACTCATGGGGACCGACTCTGGAATGGTTTCAAGGTGTCAAGGTGTCACAAGGGAGGAACGGGAAGCCAACCTGAGAGACGGAGCCGTTGTAGTGATGTCTGGTAGCATCCAGTCCCAAACTGGTGGGTCACCAAGCCACAGAGGCTCAGGCACTGAGGCTGTGCCCATGCTTCCTGATAAATGATGGCCAGGGGTTTAGCAAAACGTCTTGTTTTTTAACTTTTAAGAAATTATGTGTTCGGGCTGGTTATAGAGCTAAGCGGTAGAACGCTTGTCAAACATGTATGAGGCCCTGGCTCGCTTCCGCCCCCTTCCCCTAAATCTACCTCAATCTACCTCACACGCACTGTAACCTTGGCTCCTATTCTAGTCTTCTGGGTTTGTATCTGCTGCAATTGTCCTTTCTTATGCTGAATAATATTACATTTTCTTCATGGTTTGCCCGGAGACCAAAGCTCAACACTTTTACCTCTACTTTGTTAGCCGCCATAGTTTGTAAAATATATATATATATATTATTAGGGAATACAGAACTCTCTTAAGAATTGTTTGCTAAACTTTCACAACCCCGACTTACCTCATAAAAATGCATTATGTCTATATTGTACAAATAAAGAGGAAATTAGCTTGTCGTTCATTGTTGAGAGCCTGTATGTGTTCCCAGTGTTCCCCACATTTCTGGGAACCTCCTTAAATTTTTTAAAATAAAAATATGACATAAAAAGATATCAGAAAGCTCAAATATTCTCACCCGTGTCATCTAGGAGGAGGTGGGACAGATGGTTAAGTGGTAACTTTGTAGCTCTAATCTCTAGATGGGACTCTGCAGTCTATTTTTATTTCTTTGTGGTGCGGGCGTGTGATCCAGTCTCTCTAGGTCTCAGATCACTTGCAAGAAACTTGCAAGGACAAAGGGTGCCCTTATTACTCTGCCTCAAAGGATGCTGGGAAGATCCTATGAGATAATACATAAAGAACGGCTGACCTAGGGCGAGCCGAAGTCCTGCACATATGTTAGCTGCCGGCGTTTGCCTATTCCAACAGCAATGAGAATGCTGGCTGGAGGGTCACAAACACACCTTCCCCGAGGTGTCTCACCCCTCTGTTCACAGCACACACATCCACACAGTCTGGACAAAGCGGAGTCACGCCCCGCCCCGTGTACCCAGCATGCTTTGCGCTCAGTTTTGACTTGAGTTTTCTTTATCGTTGCTAATACTGCCTCTCACTGAAGCTTCTTCACTGTGCACGTTTTCCTCACCATCTTGCCTTTTATGTCAGATGAGCATTTGGACTCTACAATGAGAAAGACCACGTAGGACAAGAAAGCTGGGACAGACAACTGGCTTCCCGGCAGGCAGTGGCTAATGGCTATCCGCCTTGAGTGGTTTAGTCTGCCTCGCCAAGTTCCGTCTTCCTGATTTAAAATCTGAGAAGTACTCTGAAAATGTAGTTGGAAATCTGATAAGGGAAATGACAGTGTGGCAATGTGTAGCATACCTGTTTTCCCACTGTAGTGTTATTTATTTTCCATGGAATATAGGATTAGTTTGTCGTCTTTCCTTAAAAGGTTGGGTAGTCCAGCATTTGCTGGGGACAGGCTGCTTGCTCTTCAGTTGTGTCTGCCTCCCTAAGAGCCCAGAGACTTACTACAAATTACTTTGCCAATAAACTAAACTCACAAAGTACGCTTCTTCGATTCACACAGCACGAGTTTCTTCTGTGAGGCTAAGACTGAGCTAAGGCGTATGAAGAGCCCCAGTCTTCCTGGGGTCTTTTCCTTCTACGTGGATTTGCTAGTTCTGTGTTGTACTAGGATCCTTTCTACTGTCAGGTGGAGCAAATGAGCCAGGCTGATAGATTGTGTTCAATGGTGCGTGCGCTCCGGTAGAACAAACGGTGTTTATCCTAAGGAGGCCATGCAGAACATGGGCAATGGCCTGGAAAGATCAAAGAAACCTGGCGTGTGAACTTTACTGTGCTAGAACTGGCAGGAGAACCCTTGAAAAAAAACACAGTGATACTGATGCTGTCTGCTTCAGACCACCTCTGCTTCACAAATGCTCTCATCTTCTCCCTCGATCCAGGAACACTGGCTGTTCAATGCATCTGGTCGCCACTTTCTGGGGGAATCACCCTCAGGTGATAGGAGTTGACTAGGAAGTTATGTCCCCAGGCATCCTGCCGTGGATGGTTGCCTGGTGTGAAGTCAGGTGCCAAGCTCATTTCCCTGAAGGTGAGAGCTGTCCATGAGCTACCATGGGTGATCCAGGGCTCCCACGCGGTCCCTGCTTGTCCTCACCCCAGCCCTGCTTCTTTGCTTTCCTGCTAGGTTTCTCCTCAGAGCATCCCGTCCACAAACCACATGGACAAGGATCTTCGTCTCAAGCTTAGCCTTCACAAAGTCCTACCTATGACCTCAGAGCAGATTTGAGATTTCTCTGCCATTTGATAGGAAGTGCGAGAGCTGATTGTGCTCTCATGGGGGGGGGATTATTTAAAGAATTCAGGCTTTAATTTCTAGAGTTTTTAATAAAATTTATGCCCTGGCATTCATTCAGTCATGATTTTTATTCATATCTCCTGGACAAAGAACAACAGGAGAAAGATTAAACGCTCTCAAAAATCTTTGCGTATTAAAATGTATCCACTAGAGGGAGGATGGGATGGAAGCCAGGGTCTTTGACTGTCCCAGGAAAACATTACGATAGAGCAAAGGAGTTGGACTTGAGTTTGGGAGAAGCACTGAGATTTGTCTAAGCTCCTGACTCACCACGACAAGTGACTACATCTACTAAACAACTATGAACTCATAGTTTGATAATTTGATATTTGACAGCCAACTTTTAAATGTACATTTATAAATTATGTGGATATAGATATACAGTGACTAGGATAAGAAAAAAAACCCTAAAATTCAACTGACAGGCAACAAATATGCATGATTTCATCCTTCAGGGGTAAAACCTATCAATATTGTGAAAAGCATTTCAACCCGATGAATTAAGAAACATCTAAGGAAGCAGTTCATACAGACGTGTGGAGTTGAACCAGAGGGTAAAGACAAAAGTGATTTTAGATTTCCTTTCCCTCCTCAAAGTTGTCAGACCATTTCATAAGGATTGTTAATTTTACAGTAGATACCCTTTGAAGTAAGGTGAAGTTGTTTTGTAGATGGGGAAACCTATACCACAGGGGATTTAATCTGCTGAGTTACTTCTGTAATTAATGTCAGAGATTTGGCTCTGTAGTTTATCATTGGTCTACTTGTTCTTAGGGAAATTTCTTTAGAAAACATGAGATGTCTGATACAAAGGGAAATTAATTAACTCTGTAATTCTTTCTGAGTATCTGCTATGTTTGGGATCATAGGACCCACCATCACAGAGTGCCTAGAGCTACAGTGAGTAGCTAACAATCTCACAATGTGGGTAAGGGACAGGGTCCATCACTTCAGAACAATGATCAGTCTTTTTCACCTGAATGATTCTTCAAGGGAAAAACACTCCTAGGCAGCTGACCCTTGTGATACATCCCTGTGGGCATGGATAGGCTACATGGCCTACGGTAGGAGCTAAATTTTATGTTGTGGCATGGAGACTGAAGATGACAGAGAAAAGGGGCAACAAATAAGCAAAGACTCAAATTTTGGCACAAACACGGGACATGGAAGAAGGTGGGAATGGGAAGAGACTAGGGGAAGAGATTGTTTTGGGGACAGGAGCTAACCCTAACCCTAACCCTAACTCTAACCCTAACCCCTAACCCCTAACCCTAATCTCTAACCCCTATCCCTAACCCTAACCCTAACCCTAATCCCTAACCCCTATCCCTAACCCCAACCCTAACCTTTAACCCTAACCCCTAAACCTAACCCTAACCTTAACCCTAACCCTAAATAGATTTGGAGAGAAAAATCAGAAATGGGTAGTCTAGGATCTCTTAGGCAAGGATGTCTTGTCTTGTAGGTGACTGGGGGATTTTTTCATAGTTAGTAGGATTAGGAAGATAAGCTTGAAGAGAATGCTTTTCCTGTTTAAAAGAGGGAAAGAATTAGATTTAAACAGAGGGGATAAAATAAAATAGTGTATATGATATATAATGTGGATTAATTCTTATGGCATTTTTATTATTAGAAAATTTGGTTCAAAGATGAAGTAATGCAAGCCAGGCCCAGGTTGAGGAGTCTATCAAGGATGAGAAGGTGGAGAAGGAAAAAAAATCAATATGATTTTGGGGAATAACTGGGAATAGAGATAAAACAACTGCATAAAAAACTGTATGGATTTTCAATCTTCATAATTTTCAATGTATACTTTCATGTTTATCTAAGTAAGCACTGTACACTTAGTCTCTGTATCTTATTTTACATTTGTTTGTTACCCGTTACATTTTAACAAAATTATATTATTGATGTCAAGGTTGAGAGATTTATTTAGCATGACCCAAGAGCCTTTGATTCGTAAGGCAGCCTTTATGATCTCATGGCTTTGGAGCAGGCTTTTATGTAATTAAAGAGACTCTGGAAGTGAAAGTACGAGGCTTTCTAAAAGGCAACTTTAGAACACATAAGCACAAACATTTAAGGCTTAAAGAGGACTCTATAGCATGCTGTACGGGTACCATATTTTATCACTCTTGAAGTGATCCACTCTGCCATGTTGGCAGAAAGGTCGGAGGGGAAGCAGAAGAGGAAGGAAGGGCTGATGCAGCGAGCAAAGTGCTTCCCTGCCAGGAGTTCACCTGAGAATTACTCATGAAATCTACTCATTTCCAGGAGTTCCTGCTCTCCATTGATTACGGTCTCTCTATAAGAGATAAAGGGACCATTAAACAATATGTATGTCCTCCAGAAGTGCAATCTATTGGCTCTGGCAGGTCAGCTAACTGAGAGTGACAAAACATACAAGAGTTCTCTAGGTAACCTATGGACATCAATTTTTGGACCAGTGCGGAGGGAGCAGGAGAGAGGTTCCTGGGTTAGTGCTGGGCTCCATGGGTGAGGCACAAAGTCATCATGAGGAATGACCATGAGTCACTCCAGAGGATGTAGTTGGTGAACTTTCTCCCCACTTTTCCAAGCCCCATTCCTCACCTTTGGACCATTCTTGTTTTCAAGCTGTCAAGCTGTTTGATGTTTTATTGCTTAAGGAAGAACTGTGAAAGCAGAAGGGGAAGAAATATGGGTTGTGTGTTTTGAGTTTCAAAGGTCAAGTCCTCAGTGGAAAAACACATCTGAATGTGTGGGTGCCAGATGAAGTGAAATGTGAGATCAACGTGAGTAGAAATTCCCATTCACAAAGCCAGAGAAAGAATCCATGGACTCAGGGGAGGGAGAAGCGTTAGTTGGGATAACTTGAGAGCACGCGCGTGGGCAAGACACTGTCTTTCATGCTTGGGCCCTGGAGGAGGGGGAGATCCTCAGCAGAGGGACATTGCCCCTTGGTAAAGCCATAAGAAAAAGTGGCTGGAAGAAGGCACGGTAGGAATGGAGTCTTGGCGTAAAGTTTCCTAGATTTCCACTTGAGGTATAGTAGTCAGCAGTGAGATTATTATGGCACCTCGGAATGTGTTGGATACAGTCTAGGGAGGGGAAGAGAGGGAACGAGAGGAAGTCATCACTAAAGACAGAGGAGACTGCATGAATAGAAAGGAGGAACAAGTAGGGACAGCCATGAGTGACGACCTGAGGGTTCAGGATGTAGTAGACATTTTATCAAATGACAGTTCGGATGGATAGTATCATGACAGATGGGTCTCTTCCATTTTACATTGAGAAGGTCCTTTCACAATTTAGCAACAGGGGCCAAGGCAGAGTCAATCAGAAAGGGGCAGAGATCAAGTTTCTGCCATTTGGGTGGGGTGGGCCTTAGAACAGAAGCGTAGTATGGGTTAGAGAAACATAACTCTATTTCCTATTTCCTTGACTTGTAGACACAGATTCATTGTTCCCACAATGGTGGTACTTCCTAATAGCAAATGGGGATAGGGAAAAGAAGGATTGAGCCTAGGCAAGTACTGTTTCATGGACTTTGCAATAGTGCCTGGAAAAACACCACAGTAGCTGGATGGATGTGTGTGGGTCCTTAGCAGGAAATAGGGTTGGACAGAGGCTGGCAAAAGTTAGACCAGAGAGGGTGTCACATTCCATTTAGAGGAATTATCAATTTCTTCCAAAAAAGAAATGTGGAAATACTGAGGAGTTTTAAAAGAATGGCATTCCGATGTACGTTAGAATACTGCTGCTTGAGATGTCTGGGGATGGACTGGAGGAGGACAGAGCATGAGGTGGGAGGGTCAGTGTGACTCTGGTTAAGAGGAATGTGAAAGTGGGAGTCCTCAGTGGTGATGCGGTTGGAAAGAAGGGGCTCCTAGGAGAAAGGTGATGGATGGATCCTCACGACGTTTGCATGAATCATGAGTCAGGAAGAAGAAAGTAAGCGGAGGATATTTTCAGGTTCCTAGGATTCAGAATACACAGAGAGAAATGCCTTGATGGAGGGTTTGAGTTCTGTGTCTGAGCATCTCCTTTTGTGTTTACGTGAATACCCCAGGAGAAGTACATGGGTCAGGATCTCTTTAAGAATAAATGTCGGCGTGAGGGATGGGTGTGGCTGGATAAGACAGGAAGCAGAGGGGTAGAGAATGAAACTCTGGGGAGGGCTTGGATAAAGTGGTCACTCAAGAGTCAGTACAGAGTCTAGTAGACCAGAGGAGAGATGCTAAGGAATGGGCAGCCCTTCATGCTAGACCGGAAGACAAATGAAGCATGTGTTTTGCACTGGGTAGTTAGACCATCCAGCATCAACTAATCAGAGGAATGTGAGAGACAAAGAGGACAGAACGTGGTGGAAATCTGACAGGGCAGAAACTGTTTCTTTAGGAGAAAGAAGCAGAGACCAGAGTCAGAGGGGCAATGACCTAAGGGAACAGAAGTTCTTTGATGTAAAAGAAAACTAACTTTTAGGGTGAACAGAGAGCAAATGAAGTAGGCCCCTAGGTTAGGAAGGACTGGGAGACTTGTGGAGAGAACAGATTTCTCCTGCATGGAGAGTAGGGGATGCAGGGATGGTTGTAATTATAGATGAGGGGATGTAGAAGCTATTTAATATGGACAAGGCTCTAGCCCTTTCTTTTTCTCATAGCATTTCCATGTAGATCACAAATATGTGTAAGTTACTACATGATTATCCCATCTTCTCAAATGTGTACTCCAATTAAATGAATCTTTAACCTCATGTTCCCTGAAATCTCAACATGCTACGGAGGTGGTCCACAAGGACAAGAGGCGACGGCTCTTCTCCTGGACAACGGTAGTGCATGGTACTAATTAAAATCAGTCGGTCCCCAGCTCCGAAAAAAAAGAACCAAAAAAAAAAAAATCAGTCTGTTTAAACAAAAGTTACTGTGTTTAAATCTCCTTCAGCGCACCTTCTCCTCCCTGCCTATACCCAGGCCGACCTTTCCTCCTTCTCTGTTCTCAGATCACCCCTGAGGCTCAGATCTCTGCCTCAAGGCTTCTCTTTGAAGTGCGGAGACTGGAGACTGCAAAGAAGCTGAGAATCCCGCTCTCCCCTTTCCTAGTTTAGACGTGAAGGTCAGATGAATGATGAGTCTGTGGTCCACATCCCAGGCCTCTAGAAACCATGTTACATCGAGAAGAGAGGGCGGCCTCACCTTTGTTTCCAGACTAAATCTGAGAAAGCTATTGAGCTATATCCACGTGTGAGACTGTCACTTGGGGACTGGGGTAGAACTGTCCAGAAGTTGACAGCATTTTGGGTGAAAGAGATAGGAGGAGTGATTTGTCTGTGGTTTCCTTCTGGAGTGGTGTCAATGGTTTGCTTACTAAGGTAAGGGTCTTTATCATGAATCACAACACATTCCTCTCCTGTTGTATTGTTCACTGGCAATACATTAAAAAATTTTAGATCTTTTTGAAGTAGACTCTTATCCAGTAGCTCAGGCTGACCCGGAACTTACTATATAGTCCCCAAATTTACAGTCTTGTCTCTGCCCCTTGAGAACTGGGATTATGGGTGTAAGCCATTGCATCTGGCAGAAGTACAAAGAACTAAATGACACAGTTTGTATTTTGACATATTGAAAGCTCTAAGCTGTACTTTTCTGAAGACAGAGAGAGAGAGAGAGAGAGAGAGAGAGAGAGAGAGAGAGAGAGAGAGAGAGAGAGAGAGAGATGTAACTGTTTCCATAGACATGGTTCTAAGTTACTGGAGAGGAAGGTAAAATGAACCTGTGCAAACCAAAACCCCAAGACAACAAAATGGAGACCTAGGAAAAGAAGTACAGTTCCTTCTAGGCTTTCTGCGTTCTCACACCTCCTGGTGCCATGCTGGATACAACATTACTGTATTTAAAATAAAAATCAAATTTGTCGGGGGGTGTCCGGAAATACATCTCATTGACAGATCACTATAACATGCACCGGGTACTGTGTTCAATTCCCCACACCACCAGGAAATAACAGAATTATTTAAGTGTGGGAAAAAGTTTAATTAATATTTGGGGAAGAAAACAACCCTTCATTATGTATTTTATATAATCTAGCTTCCCCACCCCCCACAGGACTTGCTTTAAATGGAAACACATCATGGGGATAAATTTGTCTGAAAGATAGATAAGGGGAACAAAAATATAGATCTCGATATGCAATTCTCGCTGTGGTTAAAGGAAAGCAGAAAGGACACATTAGAGGAGTTAATTTGTGGCACGGATCCCTCCGACATGGTGTCAAGCAGCCTGATGCTGGGAATCTGTAATAAAGCACTTGCCTTTATTAGCAGCTTTTGTACCGCGTTTGAAGGTAATTAAATGAGATGATGACTCTATGCTTGGCTCCTAGGGCCTTGATAAAAGAAGGTGGTAGATCACCCCAGAGATCAGATGGATTTTGAGTCTACACAGCCGCACAGAAAAGGACGGCCCTAAGCTTGTCCCAAGCACACTGAGACTCAGTAGGGTGACGATAAACCTGCTCCCCGAGGCCTGCCTCATGGCGAATGATTCTACCCCATGGTCAGTAGCTTCCTATTTCACCCTTTGTAGCTGGAGGAAACTTTTCAGAAACAGAGCAAAAGAAAAACAGTATTTCAATGGCATCTCCGGGAAGGCTCTTACCGCTCCTGGAGTCCTATGGGCTTCATTCTGAAGGGAGAAGGGCAGACGGAAGTGGAGGCGGTGTTTCGAATCTCAGGAGTGCATTGGCCTTGAGGGTCCACAACAACATTCAGCACCTTTGGCGCCTGGTCGGGCTGGACCATGCTGTGGGCTGCCTTGGCCTCTGATTGTGCTTGCTGGAGTGCAATGGGCGATAGGTGGATCTCCTGGTTTTTCTCTTTATCTTGTCGTAAGGAAAGCTGAAGCCTTTCTTTTAACCTATAAATGATCTAAGAAAGGAGACATAAGGGCTTCTGTGAGATTTTTTTGTGTCCTGGACAGCACACAGAATCTGATCTCTCCCCCACCTGAGAAGACACATCAAAACGAACATTAGCAGTAAGGTAGTCCCGGCCTCTAATGTAAGTCCTTGGGTTTTGTGGTATTGAGGTCATTGTCCTGCAGAGGATATGCTGGGTACATAGGTAAGGGCAAGCTAACAAACACAGCCAATCACAGCACAATCAGTCATCATCCCAGAAGAGCACCAACTGCACTAAGGGCGGGCATAGGCTGGAGGTGGGGATGGTGCAGAGACCAACTGCCTTTGACTGGCATTTCCAGTTAGGTTGGACACTTGTCTTGAAAGTCTGTGTACACAAATACGTTCCTCGAGGATAGATCCAAAGGAAAATTCAGCCATCGTTCTACAAAGATACCAGATGACAGTTTGATCATAGGAGCGTCTTGAAATGGGAAGAGCTATAAAACATGGGCCTATGATCTTTACAAAGAGAGAACTGCATCCATTTATAGCAAGAAAGCAAGACTTATAAAATATTAATGCAAGAACAGTTACTCTATTAGCAATCCGCTCTTATCTTGGTAAATAAGTCATTAGTCATACATCACCCTGTGAATCTGTGAAATACTAGGCAAAGCGGCAATGCAGGGCACTCATCAAAGACAAAGATAAAAGCATATTTCATGTTTTATGGTGTGGGTGTTCTGCCCGGATGTGTGTCCGTGTGCCACGTATATGGCCGGTGCCGGAGGAGGCCAGACAAGTGTGCTGGAGCCCTTGGAGCTAGAGGTACAGATGGTCGTGACCGCCACGTGCATGCCAAGAATCGAACCCAGGTCTTCTGGAAGAACACTTAGTACTTTTCTCCACTGAGCCATCTCTCCAACACAATTGCTTTTAAGCTTTTACAAGAATGAGACTGGTGGGACAGCAATAGGATCACAGAGCATCACGGGTCTATACAGTATCTTTGTATTGGTTGATCCCTCCCATTTCTTTCTGCTGTGACCTCGTGACCCCCAATATTCTCCCTCTACTTTTGTTCTATTGCATTTCCCATTTCCATTTCTACAGCCTCCCCGCCTTCCCCTCTCGAATCATAGGCGTCTTTCTTGTTTGTTTGCTACTCACATTTACTTGATGCTGGCTCCACTGTTCTAATTCTTACAAAAGCCAGACGTCCTAGTGCTTTTACAAGTGTGTTGTCAGGGTGTGACTTGATGAGCTAATTCATGTGGACAGAGAGGTGACAAGTCACTGTCTGCAATTATAAAGGGGAGCAGCAGCCAGCAGCCAGGACTCCTCGAGACACTGACTTCCCAGTTTAGTTTCTAGGATCCATCAGCTGAGCAGACATGAGTTTAGGAGGACAATTTCCTGGTTCTCTCTAGTCAGCTTCCCTCTAGCTAGTCAGGAACTACATTATATCTTCTACGCGTTCTTCAAAGTTCTTCTAAATTCTACGTATTTCTGCTCTACTTAAAATCCTCTGGAAAACTTAAGCGCGCTCTCTCTCTCTCTCTCTCTCTCTCTCTCTCTCTCTCTCTCTCTCTCCTTCTCTTTGCATGTATGTGCCTATATGAATTAACTCATCTGAAGGTAGGAAATAAATACTTTTGAAATTTTATTTTAGGGTATTAAAAATACTTCCCAAGCATTCACAGAATAAGACTGAAGGGGAGTCTGTTTAATGAAATATGTTTATAAAAAAAAGTCAGGATGAAATGAAATCTAAAATGAACTATCAGAGAGAGAGAGAGAGAGAGAGAGAGAGAGAGAGATATCTCCTTGAATATGATTATATTTTGTTGTATACATGTATAACATTCTTAAGACATTAAAAAGAGAAATAAAATGCCCCTCTAACTGAGTGAACAGAATACTTCTCGGCAAGCTCCACATCTTTGCAAGCGATTAGGAATAGAATCCACAGTGCAGACAGCCTCCTGAGTGGTGCACAGGACAAAATCCGAGTCTGCCTGTGATGCTGAACAGAGGAAATAGACAAAACTGGCAGGGGAGATAGCTCGGTGGTTAGAGCACTCGCGGCTCTTGCAGAGGACCTGGGTTTGATTCCCAGCACCGATATGGTGACTAACAACTGCCTACAAGTCCAGCTCCATAGACTCTGTCGCCCTCTTCTGGCCTCAGCAGGATCCTGCATGCACGCAGGTCACATAAACTCAATGCAGGCATGGATATACTTAAGACTAGTAGATCAGTCTTTAAATCGAGAGTTAGACGAGAATAAGGGAGAGGTTTCAAAACCCTCAGTTTTAAGGATATGCTTGTGTGGATTGAAAGGCAGTCTCCTTACAGAAAGAGGAAACCGTGGGCATGTCAGGAATAACTAGCAGATTTTCTTTTTCCCCCAGAACAATGATTATGTGCTCCCAGTCTTAGCACATGTGAGGCAGATGTTGTAGGATTCAAGGCCAACCTGGGTTATACTGCCTCAAAATCCAAACAGGCAAACAGACAGACAAACAGGCCACCTAGTTCAGTGGGTTTAGGACATTTCCACAACACAGCTGTCGATGATTAGAGTCGAGCTTCTTCTCTGGACAATGATTACGTTCAGATACGTGTACGGTGCTTTCTTGGAGCTACAGAATAGAGAAGGATGCTGCAGGGGAGTGCCTTTATTGTGCGTGCAATGCCTTTATCTTTACCTTTCTGCTTATTTGCAGTTTCCATATACCTTGCCACCGTTCTGCAGAAACAAAAGCCACAGTAGGGCAACACCAACTGACGGCACATATACTTAGGCTAAACCCAGAACTAGTAAAAGATGACCCGGTATTATTTGAAGTGTTATATCATTTTTAGCTTGCAAATAAGGCAAGAATGAAGAAATAAATGCATCTCTACTCCTAGGATTCACTTCAGACAAGGAACCATGTGTTTGTTTTACAGTTTAAGTTCTCCACATAGGACTGTAACGTGTATGTTCGGGCGTGTGCTTACTTGTTTATGCTTTCACTTTGGGGACACGTTCTCCTGTTGAAACAAGAGCTAGGTACAGTAGCTCTCAACTGTTCCTGACGTGTCACTTCATGATTACATTAGTGTAATCAAGATCTGGTCTAAAGTCCTTCTCTGCTGCAGACAGCCCGATGGGAGAAACATTGCCACATGTTTGATATCGCAATCTATTTGTCTCTAGCTTTTAACCCGTCTCAGGGTAGTTTGCATGTGAGCTGATTTCTACAGCACTAATTAGGGGAAAAAAATCAGAATCTGGAGAATGATTAATGTAAATGTGGCCCTTAAAGGTACTCAAAACCCTGGGCCAATCGGTAAGAGGTGCAGAGGAAGGTGAAGTTGCTCTGTGGCACTCAGGCCGTTTTCATAGATTTTTAGCTACAAAGCAGTGGTTTTCAGCCCTGGTAGGAATTTTGTCCTACAGAGGGTATTTGATGATGTCTAGAGAAACTTTGGGGGAAGATAATGGGCCAAGGCCAGGCTAGGTTGCTGGCAAATGCTCAGCAGGAAAGGCCACCCCATCAGAACGATCAGTCCTGACGATGCTGTGGGTAGCCCGGGAGTAAGGACTCTGAGATTCACCTGGTATAATGTCTCTGTCTCCCAGTGACGCTGAGGCAGTTAAGTCACGTTTGGAACACTGGCTATAAAGTTTGGAATCCAGGTCTCCTAAATCCCAGACATGGGATCATTCACACACACACATTCTCCTTCCTGACCTAGAGCTTCTGGAAATGTATGCCAGAGACTTCTCTGCACAGTTTGAATCCACACACGTACAACATCTGTATATGTCTGTTTGCTATGAAATTCACTTTGTTTAAAAAGACTCATTCTTAAATCTTAGCAGAAGAGCGGAAAACTAAGACTCTCTCTCTCTCTCTCTCTCTCTCTCTCTCTCTCTCTCCTCTTTTCCTCTCTGAGCTTGTGTTGGAGCTTTGGGATGCATTAGAATAATCTGATCATTTGAGGGAGGGAAAGAGAAGGCAATATGGAGTAAGAGGAGCTATAAAGCTGAATTACAGTATGGGGGATAGAAAAATGGCAGCAGTGAGACCCAAGGAAGGCAGAAATGAGAGGAAGCTAAACAAAGCCCCTTGAAACATTTTGCAGTTATAATTTTTCCATTTTTAAAAGTCTCTCAGGTAACAGAAAACAGTGTGTTTGGAATAAGGGGCATTCTAATTTAAAAATGATGGCCCCAATAGGCTGTGTTCTGCATGGTGTTTTATAGTAAGTTATGAAGGAGTTTATTCTTTTAATGTCCTGAACATTCTTAATCTATCCTGGAAATGAGTCTGGAGGTGCGGGTGTAGAACAATGACTATGTTCCAAGGAGCATGGAGATTTCCAGGAATGTTTGATGTGTAAAATCATGTCCAGCACAAGGTACTAAGGTGCAAATGGGTGTGTCCTTTGCACACAGCATGGCGTAGCAAATGCTTATCAGCTTGCCTGGGTGGAGTCCGTCTGATAAACACAGGCATACTTGTGTGTTTGTAGACCTATCGGTGGCTAGGACAGAAGTTCACAGAATGGCTGAGGGGAACAAAGGAAGCCACGCTTGACTCCCTTATGAGATGGAGCCAAGCAGAGTCATGGTAGCAAGCTTAGACCTCCGGCCCATGGTGACTTTGAATTCCAAGTCCTCCTACCCTTCCATTCCTCCCACAGGAACCCACCACCCACTGTTCACTATGGGACAAGTCACTCGTCTTTTCTGATCTCTGGTTGGCTCATCCGTAAAGATAGAAACTGTGAAACCATTATTTTGTGTCCTACAATAAATTTGGGACCAGCGAGTATGCAATATACAGAAGAAGTGGATAATTATTTTACCACTCTGAAAAAAGGGGTTGTAGAACACTTAATTCATAAAAGGAATAATTTGAGCTACAGGCGTGCTTGGGCGATGGCATCATAGTCAATCATATCAGCTAAGTATCTGGGTTCATCTCCCTTATCCATGTCGGGTTAGAACAAACATAGATCTCTGTGTTTACTTTTGGTGTGAGCTTCTTGCACGACGTTCGGAGTCTGATGGTCCAGCACAGCACTTCCTGCTTCAGGTACCAGAGTGTGACTAGAGAATCCTTTTACTTCATACCTGGATGACTTTTCTGTGGGTTCACCGTGCCAGCAAGTTCACACGCCGGCAGCTGTTTGTGACGTCTTTGGTTGCTTCCCAGAAGCAATCCGGCCACTAGGTAGTCTACGTACGTTTCATGAAGACGTGTACACATTTTGATAAGCCTGTAAGTACATTGGGAGGCCTAACCTAGGTGATAAACGGTGTTCTTTCTGTTATGTACTCAAATTCAAGAGCTAATTCTCCTCAGTAAGATATTTCCTTTGTCAAAAAGCAGACTGAATGGAGTCGAAGTTGCCCACACACTTTTTCTTGGAAAATTCTATTTGTCTATGTGCCAGCAGTCCACCCACTCTGCGTTCACATTTGAGAAGTGCTAAATAAGTCACATGTTTGAAAATGCCATGCTTGTCTAATTTTATGTCTGGCAATAAATATCCCCCCTTTTTTGTATTTTTAAGGGAACTAAACAATATGCCATATTAAAAAAGACTTGCTAAGCTTTAAGCTAATGTTGTGGAGCAGAGGTGGCCTTTCATGACAACAATTTCCCTACATAATGCCATGATAAGATCATCTGATTTTCTTCATTTCAATGCAATGTAAGAAGGCTGGACAAAAATAATGACACTTGATACTCCATAAATATAATTAATGCCATAAGGATGAGTCTGAATTATAGCTTTTTCTTTGCCATGGAGTCAACCGAAGTGCAGGAAAGAACTGAGCTGTGCATTTGAGAATTAGAAAGTGTGTCTCAGTCTGATTCAGCATAAAATACATCTTGTGTAACTAATACTAAGAGATCCTGGCAAAAAAAATTAATTTAAGATAATTATCAGAAGCGTTTGGATTGAGGAAGATGAGTTGATCTTAGAGAATCATATTTGATGTGTCTCTAAATGTGAGTCATGGCAAACCATATCAGATAAATTTAGCTTCGCCTTAATCCTGTTAGCATATTATTTCTCCACGAATATCAATCCCTTCCTACACACTGTCAGCTCCTCTGCTCCTTTTACTTTTTCATCATCATCCATCATCATCATCATCATCACCATCCATCATCATCATCATTTCATCTTTTTTTCACAGTCCAGTCATTATCCCCCTCCCAGTCTTCCCTCCGACACTTCCTTATCCCATTCTGCCTTTCCCGTCTCCAAGAGGATGTCCCCACTGCCCACAACCCCACTAGACCTCCCCAGTCCCTGGGGCCTCAAGTTTCTCAAGGGTTAGGTGAGTCTTCTCCCACTGAGGCCAGGCCGGGCAGTCCTCTGCTGTGTATGTGTAGGGGGCCTTATCATAGCTGGTGAAGGCTGCCTGATTGGTGGCTCAGTTTCTGGGAAATCTCGGGGGTCCAGGTTAGCTGAGACTGCTGGCCTTTTCTATGGGGTCACCCTCCTCCTCAGTTTCTTCCAGCCTTTTCCTACTTCAACCACAGGGTCCCTGGCTTCTGTCCATTGGTATCTGCATATGCCACTTTCAGCTGCTTGTTGGGCCTCTCGGAGGGCAGCCATGCCATGCTCCTGTCTGTAAGCTCACCATACATCAGTAACAAACAGTGTCAGGCCTTGGAGCCTCCCCTTGAGATGGATCCCAAGTTGGGCCGTCACTGGACCTCCTTTTCCTCAGGCTCTTCTCCATTTTTGTCCCTGCTCTTGTTTCAGACAGGAACAATTCTAGGTCAGAGTTTTTGACTGTGGGATGGCAACCCCATCCCTCACTTGATGCCCTGTCTTTCTTTTGGAGTTGGACTCTACAAGTTCCCTCTCCCCACTGTTGGGCATTCATTTAAGGCCCCTCCCTTTGAGTCTTGAGAGTCTCTCATCTCCCAGGTCTCTGGTACTTTCTAGAGGGTTCCCACACCTCCTATCGGGGAGGTCCTCCTGGCTCCTTTTTAAGTGACCCCGTCACAGTAAAATTTAAGGTGGTGTTTGAAATCAATTAACCTACTTCTGTCATTTACTCATAATAATCACTTGCACACAATTCAAGCACTCTTGTTTCCATCTTTATTCCCCACCCCTTAGCACATTTCTTCCCTAGAGAGGGAATGCTGTGGCTTAGTAAGCAAGCCAGATGACCTAGGGGGCATTTAGTATTGTCCCTTCATCTGGTCATCACCACCCTATGAATCCTGTTCCTTGTATGTCACACAGCACTCTGTCTTCTATGCCTACTCATCTCTACTTCTCTCCCGTTCCAGTTCACCTTCATCATCCTTGTCATGAGGACCCTGACAGGGGCTACTTGTCCTCATGCTTCCCACTCCCTTCTACCCCAACCACATGCTTAATCAGACACTGACCTTCTAAACACACTCCCATAATCGCACGGACACTGTTTCCATTTCCTCCTTGAACCTGCTTCACCCCAACACCATTCTACTACTGTCCTCTGTCCGACATGCACATCCCATGTGTGTTTGTGTCTAGCAAATGCCTGACTGTTCTTATCAGTCACTTCTATGCTATCATCTTTGTGATCCTTATTACAATTTCATACTGAACAAAAGTATGATATGACTGTTTATGTTTATGGAAAAACTGTGCAGAAAGTACGGAGTTCGTGTCTATATCTGTCTCATAAATATCTTGCTTTAGTAAGGTACATTTGTAATAAAGGCAGAAGTATTGATGTTATTGACTCTGACAGTGTAGATGAGATCACCTTTAGTGATGAACATTTTACACACTTGATGAGATCATAATGCTATGCAGTCATCAGAATGCAGAAGACGCTCATTGTCCTGAAATCTATATTCTCCACACAATAACCTTCTGTCCATGACTTGACAGCCCTGGATCTTTCCAACATCCTTATATGTTTCTCAGGATGTCATATTGATGAGCTCATACAGTATGCTCACTGTTCGATATTTAAAACATGTTAATCTTTGTCTATATTTTTCTTTATCGTTAAAGCCCCCAAGAAAAGGGACTTTATGTGCCTTGTCCTCTCCTTTCCCACACTGGATCCTCTGCAATGAATATGTTGCCTGCGAATGTGTTGCTTGACCGAGTGGATGAGCCCACCGCAGACCTGAGAGAGCCATCCGTACTTTGGAAGCATTCCTTTCCTGATTTGTTCTAGTAACATTGGAACAGACTTACTCAGGCTTGTGACATGTACATTGATGTTTCCCTAATGTTAGAAGAGGAGTCGGCTTTGGTGCCAAGAGGTTGAGGGTGTGACCACTATAAGTCCTTTAGTCTGAGACCAGTGTATGGCTGTACTCAGTCTGTGGGATCTTGGGACATTATATTTCAGTTACAAATCACCGAGTCGTAGATGTATCTTACCTGTCAATAGCAAACCCTGTTCTTTTTCTGTCCCCTAGTACCCCAAGCCTGCCTACGAACTGGCTTCTCACCCTTTTCTTTCATTCCTGCCTTTGACTTCTCAATCTTACTCATTAACCATGCAAACAATCTTTTTTTTTTTTTATCACTTCCTGTTCTTTTTTCCTTTCTGTTCTGTAATTCCTCTTTTTCTCCTTGTAGCGACGGGAATTGAACATGGGAACTGACAAGCTCTTAGTAAGTGTTCTGTTGGACTGCACTCCCAGATCTTTCAATTCCTTTAATCTGTGTAACAGAATAAATCCTAATTAGGACTAAAGACAGAAAACAGAGCTTGAGATTCTCCTATGCTGAAGAAAAGAAGGATCACACATCTTAAAGTGCAGTTAACCAGGAGAAGGAACTACACCTTTAAAAAAGTAGCCAGAGGTCTCCTCTACAGTTCCCATAAACTTTTCAGTCTTTTTCATTAAAATTTTCTTTAATATCCACCACTTAAGATATAAAAAGCTCTTTTAAACTTAGTTCTTAAATAACAGCCTTGATTATTGGGTCACAGTTTTTAGAAGTTCAGTTTCTGATCCAAAGGAGATATCTTTGAATCCGTTACGAGGGGAACTATAGGATGCCTTGCTGTTTCTTATATCTTGAGATCTTGGGAATGTGACTGTTTTCACTCCATTTGTGACCTATTTGTGTCCCCCAAGTTCAAATCATTGGAGCCTCTCTGACCTCCTAGACCTAGTCTCAGTCTTTGTGGCACTGTTTCCAGGAGGGAAAACACACACGTAAACAATGCAGAAAGCATTTGGCACAAAACGCACAAGACAGAATCATTGGTATTATGTCTTTTGGGGGACACATGTAAAACAAAACAGGAAGCATTTCTTAAAATATGCAAAGTAAAAAGAACACAATACACAGGAAAAGATATTAAACCCATTTGTAATATCCAAACTACATCACAGACTTATTTTTTTAAAAAATTAAAATGATAAAACCCTCATTCTACTTGAAAGTTAACTATTAACTTGTTCCATACAAAGCCCAATTTAGTGGGCTGGGCTTATTTTGGATTCTACTTTTTAGAATCAGAGCTCTGCTTTGTTGGTTACATGTCACAACCTGCAGAACAATTGCAGCGTTTGCTTTTATTCTTATATATTATTCATTCAACTGGAAATGAGGTAGCGGTGAATGGCTGTAATCACTTCCTTTAATGCCTGATATTTCTTAGAATACCTTCAAGGCTGTTTAAAATAAGGAAGTAAACCATTCCTTTGGGAGAAAGCTTGCCTCCAAGACATACTTCTTCAAAAAAAAAATATTTTTTTCCCTGTGTCCCATAAAGATGACATAAGAGAAGAAATAAAGTCAGCCCCAAAGTACGCGCTTGAGACTTCAGTGACATTAAGGGTTACAGTGACCTCGGTAAATCACCTTCTAAATCTTCACGCGGGTTGGTCGAGATCCTAAACCCTCCAGGCGCATCTGCAGCCTCACTGTGCTGCACAGCTTCTACACTTCCGCACCTCCACACACACATCATTTAGCAATCAATCGTCTGCTGCCACAAAAAACGGTCCCAGCCTAACACGATTAGAGCCTGGCTTCTGCTCCGTAGTCTTTTCAACCTTCAGTCAAGTGGCAAAATACCTAACATTGCTAAGCAGTGGGCTCCACAAAGGAAAAGATACACAAAGAAGCAAACTTACCATCAAACAGGTTACTATAATGATAAAGATGCTGAGGAAGATGACGACGGCGTAAAAGCCTTCTTTGCTCCAGATCTTGTCCGCTTCATGCTGCCCTTGTAAAACATTTTTCTTTCAAAAGCAAAACAGAAAGCCCGCTGTTAAAGGAGAGCTGGAGGAAACTGGAGCTCTTATCAGACTGTCAACATAGTTTTTCTAGCTCGATTCCACTCCATGTAGTAAAACACACCTCCACCCCGCGCTGCCACAGCTGCTTCCCTAACTGCTCAGGCTCCGATGGACAGCTATCCTCCACAGCACGAGATCCTGTGAGGGAGGGGGTGGGCATGTGGGACAGGCTCCTGGGTTCCTGCCTTCCTCCACGTCCTGCACAGCCTCTCCTCGAAACTACCTGGTTCACAGGTGAGGGAGCACTGTGCTTTTCCGTGCTGAGGGACTGTTTCCAAAGCTCTCCGTACTCCGAGTCCCCTCCCACGTCCACACTGCCTCGCAGCTCTCTCTGCTCCTTACTTTTTGAACGGAAGCGAAACAGGTGCGACTGAAAAGCTCATGATGCTTTAATAAACAAGCCTCGAGGCTGGGACCACTCCTGTTCAGTTTTCCTCTTCCTTTGATCAGACCATTTTTCCTCCCTAAATGGAACTTCCTTTGTCAAAACCCAACGCGGCATCCCACGTAGAAATTGCCAGGATATTATATTTTATTTGAAGTGACAGGAACACCCACAGGGTCAGAATTATTTAGTAATAAATGGTAAAAACTAAGTAGGATTGTTTTCATTTTTGCTGCTTTTGCTCTTTGCTTTGGGAGTGGAGCTAGATAAGACGTATAACTAAGATGTGACTGTTTCTTGGTTCAGTGTTACTCATCCTTCAGAACAGAACAGGATGCCTGCTTCGGAACTTTATTATTTTCTGTAGCCCAGGCTGGCCTGGAACTCAAGGTAATTGATTCTCTTGCCTCAGCCTCTTAGGGGCTGGGATCAGAGGCCTTGGCCACGATGCCTAGATATGGGAATGTTTTATAAGTTGATGATATTTTAGGTTTATAGGTAAAGAAATGTCAACTTGAAAAAAAACTCGGTGGTATCTGAGTAGGAAAAACAAAGTTTGTGTCAAGCGAATTGTTTCATTCACTCATAAGGCAACTTTATAATATTTAGGGAAAGCACGAGTCTATCCTTGATTAATTAGTCCCGAAGCCTCAATTTAAACCTATATTCTAGGTGCATACATTTTGAGACCATTTCTAGTTGTTTCTAAGATTAAAAATTGTACCTAGAATATTCAAATTAGATAAAAATATTAACCTTGAAAATTATTTTGTGGAAATCTTAATCTCTCCAATCCGAGGTGAGTAAGGAAGTCTGGAGTTCGATTATGATGATACAAATCACTTGGGGGACAGATTTGTGTGCTGCTGCCTTTTGCCTTTTCTAGACAGACGCATAGACACAGGAAATAATTTTTATATATACTTTGAGCGATAGAGAATCTGTTAGTACTCAATTGGCTAATAAGAGTGTAAGAATACTCAATAAGAGTACTTTCTCAGTTCAGTGGTTTGCTGCTGGCATTCGCCTATGTATTTGCTGTATTCTGGGTGTGTCTCTCAGGAGAGATCTACATCTGGTTCCTGTCGGCCTGCACTTCTTTGCTTCATCCATCTTATCTAGTCTGGTGGCTGTATATGTATGGGCCACATGTGGGGCAGGCTCTGAATGGGTGTTCCTTCTGCCTCTGTTCTAAACTTTGTCTCCCTATTCCCTCCCAAGGGTATTCTTGTTCCCCTTTTAAAGAGTGAAGCATTCGCATTTTGGTCCAACCAACCAGAGCTTCCAGGGACTAAGCCACTACCTAAAGACTATACATGGACTGACCCTGGACTCTGACCTCATAAGTAGCAATGAATAGCCTAGTAAGAGCACCAGTGGAAGGGGAAGCCCTGGGTCCTGCTAAGACTGAACCCCCAGTGAACTAGACTGTCGGGGGAGGGCGGCAATGGGGGAGGATGGGGAGGGGAACACCCATAAGGAAGGGAGGGGAGGGGTTAGGGGATGTTGGCCCGAAACTGGAAGGAATAACAATCGAAATGTAAATAAGAAATACTCAAGTTAATAAAGATGGGAAAAGAAAAGAGTACTTTACTGGAGATACTAGGTTCCTGTGACAATTTTTTTTCACCTCTTTGCAAACAGCTAGGCCAATTCTTTTTTCTTTTTTTGCTCCAGTTTCTCTGTAAACACAGCTAGAAGCTAATAGAAAAGAAGACTATTGTAGGAACCAAGAATGGAATTGGAAGGGTTTTTTCTTCCAGGCAAGCAAATGGCTTTGCTATAAAAGCAAAACTAGTTAAGCCTTCACGCAGGCAAGCATACATTTGTCAAGTTTAAGTACAGGGATCTGAGCTTAAACTCATGTAAAATTTAAAGAAGGGGTGGCTAAGAGGGTGGAAAGAGATGTTGTGGCCAGATCCATTTTCTCCTATAGTTCTATGGTTCTCAAGAGCACAAACACGATGCCTCCTGTGGAAGGCAGACCCTGTTTTGATTTTTCTTCTTAAGTGAAGCAATGATGTCAGCAGAATCAGGCCGCACCCTCCCGTAGCCCACCCCACCCCCCCAGCTGAGAAAGCTCTTGTTTTGAACTAGAACTCAGTCACTGCACGTTCCTGGTAAATAGATTTGCTTCTGAGTCACGCTGCTCCTACTGAGCGCTGCTATATCGGTTCAGAGATCTAAACAGTGCGATAAGGGCAGGGTAATAAAGGAAAAGTTTGCAGTCTTCAAGGGCCCACACATCAAAAGATCGCAATACACAGTAATGGCCAAGCTAACCTTTGCATAGGGTTAACCCAGTGGCTTTTAGATTTTGTCAGGGGCTGTGGGTTTAATAAGTCCCAGACTCCCAGGCCAGGTCAAGTTAATGCCACTATACCATCTTTATGACTTATTTCATAGCTGTTCTGTCCTGTTGTGTGAGTGGAGTGAAAGCAGCTGGGGTGTGTTAGTATTTATAAATCGAGACGTTTCCTTTCCGTATGATGACGATGGTGTCTCTAGCTGTTTTCTAGCTCAATGCCATGATGTTGGTTCTGCTCTTCCCTCTACCATTTCTCCCAGCCCCCATTCACTCTGTCATTCTTTTTATTCCCTTTTCTTCCCTGCTCCTTATATTAGGGAAGATGAGGCAGATAGGGGAGCTTGGGAAGCATACCTCATGGGGAGAGATGAAGCCTGGGAAATGACACAGAAATGTTATAAAAGGTCCGTTCATTTGATGGCTGCAAATTAACGCGATTCATCTCACGACAGGATGGCTTCGCCAGGTGAGTGCTGCTTTCTACCACGGTAGGCACAGTGCAGATACTTGATCTGCATTAAGGTAGGTTAACACGAAGGGTAGATGCCCTCAGCAATGCAGGCTTGGTCTAGAACCCTTCACACTGGCTGGTTAATGTTGCAAGTTTTGAAGGAGCAATCACCCAAGTCAGAAATCATGGGTCATATTTTACATTGTATGATTTTTTTCTCTTTGTATCAATTATTTTTTCCTCAGGAATCAATCAGTTCGCCGTGTCTGCTCTTTAAAGAAGGTAACTTCCTCCTTTGAAATGTAGTAGTTATGAAACGAGTAATTTGTGCATGAACAACAATAAAACCCTAAATAATGTGTTCTGTGTTAATGGGAACTTAAAGTTTCAGTTTCATAAATCTTAGCACGTTGGGTCCAGAGTAAGATCCCGTCTTCACCGCAGAAAAGAAACAAAAGATCTCTTTCCCTCGAGAAACTTGGATTGGAAACAGGTGTTGAACAAAGGTCACTCTCTATTTGGTATTTTTCTTTGTTTCCTGAGTCATTTTTCAATTAAAAAAAACCAATCAGGAACATAAAGAGTAGCAAAAATACATTACTGTATGAAAATAATGAACACAAATTAAGGAATAGATGCTTTGAAACATCATGAGATCCAGCACTGGATGTAAACAATGGACCAGAGCCTGTTGTGTCCCCAGACACCCCTAATGGCTACTCTGCCACATTAAGATGTATTTTGAGGATGACAAGGTGAGGCAGGGTTAAGGCATAAGCTGTTATAGAAACCTTAACCACGGGAGAAGGATGAAGACGTAGGAAAACTTACAGAAGAGCCCTAGTAGCTTTACACAGCTGTCCCTCACTCTTTCTACAGTACCCTGTAGGTTGAATGCAAAGCGAGCCCAGGGTCCCACACTGCGGGCACTTTCTGCCTTGGCTTTCCCCTTGTTACACTCAGAGTTCCAGGACAGGGCCTTCTAGAGCCACTGAACCCAAAGGTTCAGCTCGTCTCGCCTTGATGAAAGGCTCCTTACAGCCAACTCACTCGCTCAATGAGCTCTTCCACTGTATTGTGCAGATTAGACAGTTCCTAGATTTTATATCCCAACAAATTTATGGACAAACGTCATATTTTGCTCATTAAATATACCTGTTACTTAAGTTTAGGGCAGGCTTTGTCGCCTACTGTGGACCAATGGCTTTTTTTTGGGCGGCCCATATAGGCTACTCCGTCACTACAGTTATGTGTTGGGAGATGCCCTAGGCACTTGATCTGTTAAAACATATTCCTTTTGTAGCCCTGACTGCCCTGGAACTGGGATTAAAAGTGTGCACCACCACTGCTTGTCGATTCCTATATTTTAATTAAAATATGCGTTTTAATGAATTCTGTTTGGATAGTGGCCATAACATTCTTGCTGAGGTCCTCACATCGGCTTGGACCCATTTGCCGTCTCTGAATATACTTCCACTAGCATAGGACTCAGCATAGAGTTTCACTACTTGTTGACTCAGCTTTCCACACTGTGCCTATTGGGCTGCTGAATAATGAAACAAAGAGAAAAGGATGTGGCATGTGCCATCAGGGACCTACAGTGCAGGGGACAGCCTTGAAGACAGCACAGCACAAGGGAAGTTTGCTCGAAGCTCAATGAGGACATGATGCCTGGAGCTCCCTAGTTCTTGAAGGAACAATGGAAGGCTTTGCCATCAGACAGGCTAATGGAAGCCGGAAGGAGTGTAGGTAGACCAGATGGCAAGCATGGGGGGGGGTGCAATTAGGGATCGTGACAACTAACACATTTAGAATAGCTCTAACATAAACTGGAAAGCAGTCACTCAGCGGTTACAAAGCCCAGTGCATGCTATTGTTTGTTGAAGTCAAAGAATTGTAAGATTAGGCTAACAATGAAGAACGTTACTGTGATGGCAAAAGAAAGAAACAAGTTTTGTGCAGGAAGGAGAAGGGCAGGGCAGGGAGGAAAACCAAAAGCTGTGAGTAGAAGGGCGACTCTCTTGTTTCAGGAGTGACAGATAAGTTTGCCCTTCTAGCTATGGTTTCTGCATCTGGGAATTCAGCCAACCGTGGATAGAGAATATTCGTGGAGAAAATTCATCTTCGATTCACCTGTACACTTTCTGAACAATATTTTTAGCAACTCTTCACATTTTAATTACATTAATGTCATGTGTTATAAGTAACAAACTTATGGGAGTGTGTTCCTAGAGTATATGCAGATATAGCTTTATATAGGAAATTTGAGCATCTGACAACTTTGGTGTGTGTTGGTGTCCTGGATCCAATCTTCTGGGGACATCAAAGAACTGCATGTTCTCAATTCATCTGGGTTGAAATCACATTTGTTTGGTACAAAAAAAAATCTGCTGAATTTCACATACATTTAAAAAATTAATCGATATGTCAAGTCACTTAGAGAAGGGCTAGATCCATTTCGAATATGAAGAAACTAAGGTTCAGGGTGGTTAATATTATGGAAAGAGAAAAATCCTCACAGAGCAAAATGGTCTGAACAAGATTCAAATGGTTGAGCTCTAAAGTTTTTAATATAAGACCTATGGATTTAATATAAGACCTATGGATTTGCTGAAATGAAGGGCAAAGTAATTTACAGGAAAGAGGAATAAAACAGGCACTGAATAAGGGTTTGCTTTGTTTTGTTTGTAGTAGCCCAAGCTTGCCTGGACCTCTCTATGCAGGTCAGTCAGACTTTGAAATCATGATTCCCAGCATCTGCCTCCTGAGTGCTAGTGTCTGATACTCCAGGGGTGTGGCACTATGCCCCATCCACACAGTTCTACTCTCTCTATCTCTCTTTCTCTCTGTGTGTTTTTGTTTCTGTCTCTTTTCTTCCCCCTCTCTCCTTCCTTCTTCTTCCTTTCCTTTCCTTTCCTTTCCTTTCCTTTCCTTTCCTTTCCTTTCCTTTCTTCTTCCTTCCCTCCCTCCATCCCTCCATCCCTCTGTCCCTCTGTCCCTCCATCTCCCTCTCTTCCCTCCTTCCTCTTTTTTTTTCTTTTTCTTCCTGTACTGGGGATTGAACACGGAGCCTAACATACACACACATGTGACTGTTCATTTATACTTCACCCTTGAGTCACTTTGCTTAATTTCTGTGTACCCTACTTTCTGTTTATACATGTTTTCCCTCAAAGCCAAACTCCATGAAATTGTGAACAGAGTGACATCTATTTAGGACGCTGGTGATTCTGATGGACTCGAGGTTGATAGGAGAGATAGGGAGGGTTATTCCCTGTGCAGCAACGGTGGAAGAGATAGTAGACACTCTTCTTTAGCACCAAATTTAGAAAGTACTGTGAAGAAAATACAAGGGTTTGTTTTTATTTTGTTTGGAAGTAGTAGCCCAGGTTTGCCTGGAACTCTCTATGTAGGTCAGTCAGACTTCTTACACCTAGGGAAAAACCTAATTCACAAAATTCCAAATCTTGGGAGAATGAGTGTTTTGTGACTATTTTGACAATGAAGGTGATGTGGAAGACAAAAGCCAGAGTGGAGTTTTTGTTTTGTTGGCAACTCAGTTTCAAGCAACAGACCTATCTAACTGTTCGGTCTTGTAAACGGTTTACTGAAAAAAGAAAAATTACAAGGTCACGCCGGTTTCAAGAATCAAGTGTCAAGTGGTGGAACTTTGACATGAAAGTGAATTTTCTTCAGGAAAACACAAACCGAAGTGAACTGGATTCTGACCTTTAGGGAGATTGCGGTCTTAAAATCCACACACAACTAGGGTGTCTGTCTCAAAGCCTCAGGGTTTGGATTAGCATACGGTGCTCACTGTGGATTTTTTTTTTTTTAATGAACTATTCCATGCAACGACATACCTCAGGGGAGACGTCTGTAATTCCAAACTGTGGTAAACTCTGACGCAAAACATCCACATTAAGGGAACGCAGTACTTCCTCAGCCTGCAGGGCCTGCGGCTCTCCTGGTTTCCGGTTTCCGGGAGACACAAACAACTCAATCTGGCTCTTCTTTTCCTAGCGAGAGCACACCATTTGGGTAAGACGGAGACAGCTTTAAAAACCTGCGCGGAAATTTTCATTTGTCCTTCACAAACATTAAGGTCAGGTTCTCGGAATCTTTGGAGTCATTTTAGGGAGTGGTGTGTATTGTTTTCTCCTACATATATATTGCTATTGTTTAATTTCAGAGACGATATCCAGATGTAACACAGGCTGGCTGGGATCTCTGCATCTGCCTGCCTCGGCTTCCTCCTAAATGCTAGAATTATAGCTGTGTACCAACTTGATATGTATTTCTCAGATGCTTCCTGAATAATTATGCTTACAGACATATTTTAAAGTCAAGTGAGTTACTATTTAATACATATTAATTATTTAAGTATTTTATATGTTTTTATGTAAGTAGTTTATATTATATATATATATATATGTGCATGTGTGTTCATATGCATGCATATGTGTGTGCTGTATATGCACTTATATGAACCGTGTGTGTGTTGGAGCCTGTGGAGGTCAGAAGATGACGCTGAATCCTCTAGAACTGGAGTTCCAAGCAGTTGGGACTATGATGTGGGTCCTGGGAGCCAAACGCAGCAATTAAACTGCGGAGCCATCTCTAGAGCTGCCCTTCAGTTTCTTCATGTGAGCCTTAGACAAAAGTAGTTTAAAAAAAATTTTTTTTAAATGGGCTGGAGAGATGGCTCAGTGGTTAAGAGCACTGACTGCTCTTCCTGAGGTGCTGAGTTCAATTCCCAGCAACCACATGGTGGCTCACAGCCATCTGTAATGGGATCTGATGCCCTCTTCTGGTGTGTCTGAAGACAGCGACAGTGCACTCACATATATTAAATAAACAAGTAAATAAATCTTAAAAAAATAAAAACAAAAAAATAAAATTGCCAGGCATGGTGGTCCATGCCTCAACCCTGCATTTGAATTCGAGGCCACCATAGTCTACAGAGTGAGTTCTCAGGCTACCCAGAGAAACCCTGTCTTGACAGATCAAAAAGAAGAGTAATCTGATTTAAATTGCCTATTTTATCCATATGGTTTATAGCAATCTTCAGTGCAAACGGGAACATGCAGCTCATGATTCCAGGTTCCCAGACACGGAGAAGGAATTCGGGTGACTAGGTGATAGGTCAGGAGTCCCTACACAGCAGACCCCTCTGTCCCTGCCTCAGATACCAATAATAAGTTTTCTTTCTTGGCATTCCATGAGCTGTGTGGGTTAAGGACTAAATCTTTAACTCATATGCAATCTTACTTTGTGCATTGAGCACCCATCCCCTCGATCGATCGATAAGTTTAACGGAGCTTCAGTAAACAGTACCCAGAAACCTGAGAGAGAAGGTTCCACTGCCCTGGACAGTATTTTGGGAGTTGTGTCAATATTTTGGGATCATGTGCTAGAGCAAATGATCTGGTTCTTTATTTATATTTATTGGGGGAGCTAATATTAATTATGACAAGGTTAATAAAGTATTTTCTGTAAGGGGCCAGGCAGTAAATTTCTTAGGCTTTATGGGCCAATCCATTTGCTATAACAACTTAAGTTGTGCCACTGTAAGAATAAAAACAGCCACACACAAATGTGAGCGAGCGGATGTGGCTTGTTTCAATAAAACTTTATTTACAAAAATAGTTGCTATGGTAGAGTTGGATTATCAGCCATAGAACCGTAGCATGGGACCTTTGAGGACGGAAAGGCGGCTTTGATTCTGAGAATATGAAAGGTATAGTCTTACAATGAGGCGGTTGATGTGTACTTGCTGAGGTAAGAGTCCCAGGGCTGCAGCTACTCCTTGGCGGAAGATCCGAAGCAAGGTTATGTTCAGCTTGTCTATATCCATTTGCAGTGTCTGGAAAACAGGGACAGGAAATAAAAACCCCAAACCAAGTGAATACCGAGCTTTGGACAGCCAGTTCATCCTCACTAATAACTGGCCACCACAGTCTGTGGGGCTCTAAGTTCATAGCCCCGCACTAGTTTTGATATAAATAAACTTATAGATATTCTTTATGTGAAATTTCAAGTGGTATTAGTTAAAAGGTGGCAAATTATGTAATAAAGCAATTTGTCCAGTTACTTACAAAGTACAAGAAAATGATTATTTTTTTTAAAGGAATTCCATTGCAATGTGGTTTAATCTATTTTACTCCCCTTTTGGTGTTCGTGGCCAAGCCCATTTCAGCTATGTAAGCTGCAGGGCATATTTAATTCATGTTCACACACAGCCATGGAGAAGGATGGTATATAAGTCTTATATGCTAGAAGTTTCTCTACACAGTGACCTGCCGCCAGTGCCAGGCAAATTAATGAGGCACAGTGTGTGTCTATGCTGGTAGCCGAGCCAGTGGTGCTAATGACTTGATCTAAGGTCAACAGTGCTCATTCTACGTTTAGGAAAGCATTCCTAACACGTCTAAGCAGTACAGTGTTCCAGAATTACACGTCCAATGGCAGTAACATAGCCTAAGGCAGTAGGGCAATTTCCTGTACGTAAACCAGGGAGTAGTTTACTGTGTTTTCAAAACTGGATCATGGGGTTGGACAGTTGATTCTGCAGCTAAAAACACTTCCTTTCCCCCCAGAGGACCTGAGTTTAGTTCCCAGCACCTGATACAGCAGCTCACAACCACCTGTAACTCCAATTTCAGGGGACTCCACACCCTTTCTGGCTTTCACAGGTACATACATGAAAGCGGTGCACACACACACACACACACACACACACACACACCACATACATACATACACACACAGAGAGAGAGAGAGAGAGAGAGAGAGAGAGAGAGAGAGAGAATATAAGTCACTATTTTAAAGGTAGATATTTGTAAGAAAGGGAAACTGACTCATGAATTTTGCATATTCTTGTATAGTTGAGTTCACTTCTTTGGCCAGAGCAGGCTGTGTCTAACTAGGTGGTTCTCACTGACTTGGTAAAGAGATTGCTTTGCATCTGTAATCTACTCTTACCCTGAAAGCTTACACTGAAAGGGTAATGGTAGAATGATATTGCTTTGAAAACATGTAGACCTGTTAGGAAAGATTACTTATATTCAAACTTTGTGGAAGATAAATGACCAGAAGTGGCCAGTGTTCAAGGTGACAGGACCCAGGCATTAACAGTTTGGGAATATAAAACAGGTGGAGCGGTTTCCAATCAAAATAGTAGTCTCACCTCCTTTTTTATTCCACATTTCTACCTGAGGGTATTCTAATGCCTGCACAAGGTAGGGGCCCTCTATCTTGTTATGGAGGTGAGCTATCTGAGGTCCAAAGCAGGGTAGAAGCATCAAAAGATTCTGCCTGACACCCTGACAAAATGGAGAATTTCATCAGAAATGGGTTGAAAAGCTGTATCAACACCATCAACAATATTTTCAAAAATATTTGTTCATTATGTCTATCCATTGTAAAATGATAGACAGGCTGTCTTAGGGTTGTAGATATAAAGGTTTGAATTAAAGTGTCAGTAGAACCATGTTCCCTCATGTATCTCCAGGGGACAATATGTCCTTTGTCTTCTAGGTTCTTTTGTTTGGGGCACTTCTTGGTATTGCTTGTCCAGCAGCTCTAGTCATTGCCTGTGGCTTCACAGGGCTGTGTTTTGTGTCTCCTCCCTCTATGAGTAGCTATGTCGCAAGTTCCTCTTGTTATAATGGCTGAGCATATTGACTCAGGAATTCTCCCTACTCTAGAGTGACTTTAATGAATTATACTCACAATGCCCCTACTTCTAAATAAACTCACATTCTGAGGGAGTTGAAAAGCCCAACATAAGAATCTTCGGGGGACTAAATTAAACTCTAAATAAGGATAAAGACAGAATTCTTAGAAAAAAAATTGTTATGTTTTAGTCAGGGCACTAAGAACCTCAATGTTTTTTCATGTTTTTCTGACTGTATGTCAGTACAAACTGTAGGCTCAGCTGGGTCCTGGGTGTTCATCCCTGAGAAGAGCTGTTCTTAGAGAGATGTTTGGGTGGTCATACAGGGCTACTAGTAGAATATTCTTATTTAAGGGTGTTATGCAATCTTGAGTGCTTTTTAGGTAAAGGTAATGTCAGTGCCTGGGTAAACTGAAAGGAGAGGTTGAAGAACACAGACAGGAGCTTGAGGACTCACTCCCCACTTGTCATAACACTTTCTCCTGGACTTGGGATTTGCCTCTTCTGTCTTAATAGAATGTGATCCTCTTCTTTCAGAAAGTAGTCCTTTATGGAATAAAAACCATCTAATAGGGGCTGGAGAGATAGCCCTACAGTTAAGAGCATGTACTACTTGGCAAGGGACCCACACTTGGTCAGCAGCATTCAAGTCATGCACCTTATTGTCATCTACAACTTTACCTTCAGGGGACTGGACGCCCTCTTCAGGCCTTGGTGTGCATTTCACTTATGCACACACACCCTGACACACATACACATTATTTAAAAAAATAAAATATTTAGAAACCATCAAAGGATGTACGAGTTTGTGTATCATTTGCTGTGCCTTCCTATAGCTTCAAGCTGATTCCCATATGTAAATAACAATTTAAAATAGAAAGTTAAGCTTGATCTAAGCCTTCATGGACCAGTAGGATTTAGATACCAGGGATGTTTTTCAGTTTACAGTTAGTTTATAGTCTTAAGCATAATTCCATTATCTAAAATCCAGTGTAGAGGAGTTGTAATCCAGCAATATGACTGCTCTCATCATATTCAAAGACCTTCTAGGACTGTGTGATCAGCTGGAATGCAGACACACCCTGGGTGCTCACCTTTGATCACAAACAATGACATCTAATTGAGGGGCAAAGTGATGAATCAGGGAAAGATTTAATAGAATGAGTCAGAGATAGATATGGCCAGCTCCCAGGAGAAAAGCTATTTCAGAGCAGTGCAGGCAAAGAGTCAGTCAGTTTAGTTAGTGCCCATGAGTTGGGAGTTGAGTCAGTCGGGAGTCAGTGTAGTGAGTGCAGGGCAGGGGAGTTGAGTTCCTTAGTGAGTTCATGCAGTTCAGGGCAGGTTAGCAGGGGCAGCTGAAGTGAGAAAATAAGGAGCCAGCAGATTAGAATAAATTGTCAGAGTTAGTGTGAGGCCAAGAAGAGCAATTTGGTGAGAAGCTGAGAGAAGCCAGACTGAGTCAATCAACTTGGAGAGGTGTTTGCCCCGGGACAGCTGAGTTGAACCAGTCAGCCAGAGTTCGAAAGAACTAGAAAGGGTGAGCTTATTTAGCACTAAGCCCTGGGGATGACAATTACATCAGGCGAATAAGAGATACATTTATAATCCAGTCCACCTGTAGCCCTGTATAACAGAGACTTCCTTTACTCCTCCAGCCTGCTGTCTACACGGCCAGCATATGGAAGCCGGTGCTAGATCTCTGTCTGCCATACCTCAGCAGTCTGCTTCTGCTCTATGCCTGACTAAAGCCTCGGCTGGCACCCCTAAACTCTGGTGAGGAGCCACTGAGTTCTGGCTGTGAGGCAGACTGAGCAGGCAGGCACTGTCTCTTATCCCCAAGGGCAGGATTTGGAGCTGCAGGCAACTCTGGGAACAGAGAGACAAGGGGGTTGTGTAAACTCTTGAGAGCTCAATTCCCAGGGCCATGATTAGCGGAGGCTTGTAACTGTGGAAACAGTATTAAGGTCTCAAATGGGAAGTGAAATAGGAACTCAAGATTAAAATCACTCAACAGGACAGCTTCGTAAGGTGGTAAAAAGCGGTGCTTTTGAAGCAGAAATTTGAATGACCCGACTAAAACGAAGAAATAACGCACAGAGGTAATCAGCTGAAATTGGAATCCTCTGGCTCACGGCAGCAAACATTTGAGTAATTTGTCTGGATCTCGGCTTGCCTATGAAGATCTGAATTGATTCCACAGAGCGTGCACATACCTCTGACCCCCACAAATTAAGTGATGCTGAAGTGTATATGTATGTATGTATATATACACATACATATACATAAGATTATATATGCATATATAAATACATGTACACACATAAACACAAATTCACACACACACACACACACACACACACACACTCTCTCTCTCTCTCTCTCTCTCTCTCTCTCTCACACACACACACACACACTTGAGGTCCTAACACATGCCAGACAGAATGGGAGGGCAAGTTTGGAGAAAAGTATATGATTCTTAATCAAATGACAATTTTATTTCAAATAGAACAGGAACGAAACTTCTTGTGGTTAGTGAATGTATACCACCTATATCTTTATCAATAGATCCTGGAAACAGTAGGTCCTTCCATGCGGTTACACGCAGGCTCAATTGAGATGAAACAGAAGTTTCCGAGACAAAACTAAGGTTATAGCTTAGTTTTAAAGTTACCATAACATAGCAAAAAAGCAGGTTTTAGCCTGAATTCTAAGCCCACTTGATTATTTCTGTGATTAAAGATTTCCATTTCAAGGAGAAATGGAAATTCTAAGTGGGACTATAAGGAGATTTTCTAGCAGTCAGTTATCCAAACAGTTTCTAGGTGCATGAATCTGGATCTGAAATGTGCCCTCAAAGGCCACATACTATGACTTAATGACTCAGTCCTCAGCTTATGGTGTCTGTGCCTTAAGAAGTGGAGTCTAGTGGGAGGGAGGTAGATCACCACTGGGGTTCCCTTGGAGGAAGCAATCGAGCTCTATCTCCTTTCTCTTTCTTTGCTCACTGTCTCTATCTATTGAGTAATTTACTCTGTTGTACACCCCTTCCATAATATACACCACCTTGCCACAGGCCCCTAATCAACAGGCCAATTAACAATAGACTGAAACTTTCAAAACTCAATTATCTTTAGTATACGTTTTAGTAACAGAAGCTAACACCACATAAGGAAAATTAGGTACTTGTATCGAAAATTACAAACATGTGAACATAAAGCTTTAAACATAATAAGAACGTAATTAGAAAGATTCTAATACCCAACTTTATTGGGAACCTCTTATTCAGAGTTTATTGAGTCAATTTCCCATTACTGTATTGTATTTCCCCCATAAAAGAAATAGCTCTGGTGTGTGTGACGTTTACGTACAGATGTTTGCAGGTGTGCTTATCCACGTGGGTTCATCCAGAGGTTGTTTTCTGCTTGTCTTAATCAGTTGCTTATCCATCGTATTTTCTGAGAGAAGGTATCTCACTTAACCTGCTTTGACCAGCCTGGTGTGGGATAGTAGCCCATGCCACCAGACAGAGGAACTGGTAGGTAGTCGTAAGTTCAGAACCCCAGCAAATCTTATAATTGAGAATAGCAGGAGCTCAAACTAGCTTCCAACCAGGTTCCTTTCCTGGAGTAAGTGACCACAACATCCCACTAAGAGGACCATGACAACCATTCACATAACATAGAACCTAGAGTTCTCCATGCTAAAGATAGGCCCCGAGTGTTTAGCCAATGAACTTCCCTTCCTGGTCATCCCTTTCTGCAAAAGGCATTTAGTCTGTGGTTCACCCTGAGTAAGACATATACATTCTCATCCACCATGAATAAAGCAGTTTGGATAAGCGAGGACTGGACTTCTCCTTCATCAAGAACCTCCTTGGGAGCGGGGGAGGGGCATCATCAAACAGAGCCGCACCTATGTCTCCCATAGAAGCCCCTAATCCTGGCACTCACTTGGAGCTAAGCTGGATCCCCATGCCCCCTGTCCCAGGCTCATTACAGCCAGTGAGATCCTGTTCCTAACTCCTCACTGTCCCCAGCGTGGCATCTGGGTACTGGTACACAGGAGGATGGGAACTACCGGTCTCAGTTCCTCGAAGTTCCCAGGAGCGTCTACGTGCTCGGGTGTTTGAGAACCACAGCCTCTGACCCAGCCCCTGCTGTTTTCACCTGCAGGAACACAGGCGGGGACCCCTCTCTTAGACTGTGTTTTGTTTTCCCTTAGCGGAGCACGTCAGAGCTCCAGCATCCCAGCGGCCAGGAGAAAACACGGCTTGCATTTTGCATCTGGAGTGGCACATCAGTGGGGTTCCAACACCCCAGAGGCGAGGCAGAAACGCAGAATGACAGCCCGGCTGGATCACTTTCTGCCTCAGCTCTGGAGTTAGAGACATGTGCTGGCACCCCTAGTTTTTCCATATGGGTGCTGGGTATTTGAACTCGGATCCTCATATCTGCACAGCAAATACTTCATCCCTCAAGATAGCACTTTGTAAGGTTTTGTTTGGAACCGAGTGTGGTAGCATATTCCTATTACCCCAGCACATGGGAGGCGAAGATAAAAAAGTTCTGTGAGTTTGAGGTCAATCTTGGTTCATAATGAATTTTAGGTCAGCCTGAAACAGGGAGACCCTGCCTTTCTTCTTGCTCTCAATGAAGGTTTCCTTCTTTCCTCACCAGACTGCCCACTAAACTAGGTAAAGCCCATGGGCATTAGCTATAATTGGACTTCTGGAATTGATTAAGATGCTGGACTTAAAGTCAATAGAATGTGAATGGCTCCTGGCCATTTATGTGTTAATGATGGTTGAATTCGGTTTGCCTGGGAGGAAGGCAGTTAGTCCTCTCACCGTTACCAGGCAACATCATCTATCATTTGATTATACCCACCAGGAGTCATGGCCATATATAGCAGCCCAGTTAGGCAGAAGAAGGTCGGATGACCATCTTTCCCCCTAGAAGAAATCTCTAAAGTCCCGAGAGAAATGCTGTCTTTCAATAGCCACTTTGTTAAGCACCCTCTCCTTAGTCTTAATGTGTTTTGGAATAACTCCATTCTTGGTCACTGAACC
Source organism: Rattus rattus (assembly GCF_011064425.1). Classification (NCBI taxonomy): domain Eukaryota; kingdom Metazoa; phylum Chordata; class Mammalia; order Rodentia; family Muridae; genus Rattus; species Rattus rattus. The sequence continues at coordinate 194,324,032 of NC_046154.1, read as the reverse complement.
CCCTATCTTTGGTTAGGATTTGTATTGGCAAGTTATTCCCAGAACATGTATTGAACCAAGCAGAAAACTTCAGTTCATTTGAGGCATTTTGTATCAACACCCAATTCTGTCTCCTCTTTCTTCATTCGCTTCTGTTTCTACACTTGCTTCTGTACTCCACGTTGCTGTGCTTCTAACCCAACATTACCAAACTCAGTGACCGCTTCCTCTCCCTAACCAGACCGAGTTGTCCTCTTCATGTGTTCTGGGTTGAAGTATCACATCTGGTATTCATTTTGTTTTCTCTCTTATTCTTCACCATTATGACAGCAAACTGGTACTGTCCACTCTATTGTCTGTTGTTAGATAGTTTCTCATCTCACTGTTATCCTTTCTGAACCTTTCCCATTTTGTCTTTGTCTATGTTTTAATCACCTCTGTTTAGATTCCCATCAAGGCTCTCTGGACTATTTGGGTAGAGAACCAGTGGGTTGCCCCTCTTTCATGATATTTTTTCTTTCATTTTTAACATTTATCATCATCATCATCATCATCAGTGTGTGTGTGTGTGTGTGTGTGTGTGTGTGTGTATGCGCACACATGTGCGTGCATGCTCATGTACACGCGTGGATCGCTCACATCCCATCATGCCCTGGAAGAGTGTAATGGTCAGAAGAAAACTTAGCAGGGCTGGTTCATTCTTCTTATCATTCGTGTGCTTCAGGGAATTCAACCCAAGTCATCAGGCTTGGTAGCAAGTGGCTTAATCCACTGAGTCTTCTTATTGGACCCATCTAATTAATTTTTCATTTGAACACTGTAATGGTGTATCTAAAATGCTAGCCTAATCAATTGGAATTATAGCCAAAATACCTAAAAGAGCTCTCAATTTTTAAATGAATAGTCATCACTCTTCAGTTAACCAAACTTGTGTGCTCTGTCTCGACTTCAACACATATCTACTGCATCCATTACACAGTAGACACTGTAGTCATCCCTGAGGTTTGTAAACTTGTGTCTCTCCTTCTGCATGGCGTCAATTCACATGTGCCTAGTTGGTAAGGTGTAGTTCTCTCTCCTTGGAGACTCAGTTTCCTAGAGAGGGTGCCACCATTCCTGGGCTGCTACATTTCGATTTATCTCTGTTTATCTGGACTTTAGTATCTCTTACTTTCAAGTGAGGGTCAGGAGTGCCATACTTTTGGAGATAGTATATCTTTAAAATTATGTTTATGGTGCTTTTAATAACAAATGACGTCTTGGCTAGGTATTAGATTCTTGACTCAATCTCTTTTATTTTTATTTTTTTGCTTTTTAAACCTGCTGCTATTGTCCCAATGCCTTCTGGCAATGAAAGTTACTGTTAAAAAAAATACCCTGACCTGACACTGGCCTTTCTGTAGATAACTTGCTTTTTTCTGCAATCTCATAGGATTCTTTATCTCTGAATGAAAAAAAAAAATCCTCATAGTATGTCCTTGGTTTAGTAGTTCCTATTACATAGAATGCCTTTGAAATATATAGATTCTAAGCTTTATTTCAAAAATATTATTTGCTATGAAACATGGGAATAATTTGCTTCTAAATATTTCAGTCTCACATTCAGATACCAGTTGAGCCATTGTGTATTGTATTTCTTTCTAGCCATACTATTTTACATTTCCCTCTGTAGACTTACTTCTATTCAGTTGATTTTGTTTTTCCATCCTGCTCTCTGTCCTTTCCATTTTCTCCCCCACTTCTAATGCAGTTTCAGTTTCTCTAATGTATTTTTATTAACTTTTAAACTTTTATCTTTTTATTCATTCTTGAGAATTTCATATGCACATATGATAAAAAATGGAATAACTGTCCCCAGTATCTCCCCCTCAACTCCTACCACACGCCTCCAACATACTTTTCTCCCAATATAATAACTCACTAAGTCCAGTGAGTTGCTATTTGCCTCTGTGTGCATGGTGTGGGGCCATCCACCGGAGAGTAGCCTTCCTATCATTGGCCCATCTGAACAGCACTTCAACAGTAGAGGCCCTGGCACCTACTGTTGATTCTCTCAATTGTCTACAAAGATGAAATAATACTTCTCAGGGTTAGGGCTAGAAAGCTTCTTTGTCTCTTGCATTTGTTTTAAAATACTATCCCTGTTCCCCCAACCCCCAGCAAAGACTTTAGCTTCTCTTATTGGCAGTCACTGCAAACAATACAGTACATTCTAAAGGCTGTTTCCTCAGAAAAGCTATGCTGACCAGTGCCACTTGAGGCTGTGAGAGCATCTTTCTAAGAAGATAGTCACAGAAGAATATTCTCACTGTACCCCTCAGTCATGTCTCCAGCATAGGATCAGCAAGAATATGTGTGTTTTGATCTCATAAGCCTGCTTCCTCTGTCCTTTGGAGTGTGGGAGGAGCGCGATGCCATCTCTCGGTCTATGCAAACACAAATGCTGTGTCACTTCTCATTGCTGCAAAATAAAATGCCAACCCAATCCAACCCCCTAAAAGACTCTATAAGTGTTCTTATTAGTTGGCCTTGGCTTCAGCATAGGAACATCCCAAGGTACAAAGGTCTGAAGGAAATAGTGTTTGGGGGATATGGAAGTCAGGGGCAGAGTTTCTAAAAGTGGTTTGTCATCACAGCCACATGCATAAGTGACAAAAAAAATGTAGATTGAAGAAAGGTATAGGATGTAATTGTGAGCTTCAGGCAGTGGTTCTCAAATGTGGTTTCTGAGCCACTGGGAGACATTTGCTATAGTAAGATAATTTAACTGAATAATTGTGTTTGCATGTTTAGAAGCTGAAGGTGGGTGAGCGAATGCCAAATGATTTCTCTGTCTCAACGAATTATAGTTACAAGCTCAGGATGGTGAGAAAGACTTGGGTTCTTACCCAAGGATGGGTAATCTCTGTTAAATCCTTAACTGTTCAAAAAAAACCCCTCAGTTTCTTCATCTATCAAATGGGATGATAAGAGCATTTGTTATGAGACTAACGTAGGAAATTATGAGAAACACATAAAATTTTAGATAGAAAACAGCTAGAACTGGCACATGAAAGCTCCTCAGTAAACTTAGCTTAATGATATGAATTTATTACATATTGACATGGAAAGCAATATATTCACAGAGCTATTTATCTGCATAGTCAGAGCAAAGAGAATCAGGATAGCAACTTTATTGATCAAATGGAGACCCAAAGCTTATCTACTAGAAGGATTAATAATATCAGAGCAGGAAGTGGCCTGATTGCATTGGTGATATCTATGTTAATTGATTTTTATAACTACTGGGGAGTTTTAGCCAAAGGTCAATCAGGCTATCAGAAAAGAGAAAAACACAGTATTCAAATAATTTCATTTGCCATAAAGTGATATAGCTTATTTTCTATTTGCAGGCAGAGAGACAGGCCTTCTGAATTTCCCCTTTTTTCTCCATCCAATTCAGCCTCAAATCCACAGGGCAGAAGATTCTTTATGGATATTGAATGACATTTATATCCACCTTGCTTCTTTTTCTACTACTACAAATTAAATGCCAATAAAAAGCAGCTGAATTTAGCAGCTTAGGTTAGCACCTCTCGGTTGATTCATCTGGAAAGCCTTTAATAACCTAGTTTCCTCTTTGTGTCATTAATCTCCCTCCTCTATTTCAATCTTACCTCTTAATTAGTGCCCTATTTTACTTCCTTTCTTCTTGGGCTAAGTCTTTCTCTGTTGCCTCTAAAGGTGCCTTAAACTTGTCCCTTAGAACTTCTGTATACATTTTCATGAAATCTTTAAATTTCAAGTAATTTGTGGCAGGCTCTGTTATCACAATAAATTACTTTTCTTTTAAAAAAAAAAGTACAAAATGATGACAATCTTGATCTTTGAGAGTGTATTCACTGGAGGAGGAAAAAGCTTACATAAAGTGTAGAACTCACACTGTATATTCTTATGATACTGCATCCTTGTGCCTTATTGGTTTGTATTTACTTAAACTTATAAAATATTTAATTATCTATCTATCATCTATGCATCTATGTATCCATCACCTATCTATATCTATCAATCATCTATTTTTATCTAGCTATTTATTCACATTTCTATCTATATATCATCTATCTATCAATCATCTATTTTTCATTGATCTATTTATCTATCCACCTTTCTACCATCTATTTATCTATCATCTATCTATCTATCTATCTATCTATCTATCTATCTATCTATCTATCTATCTATAAGATGGAAGAATATAGAAACCTAATACAAAACACTTTCAAGATAGAAAAAAAGCCATGACTTAGCTGTGATTAAATCTTATCCTGGGTAAATGTCACAGCAACCTACCTGTTTCAACAGAGGTCTTAAGTCTTATTGTGATGTGCTCCAATCAAGAGAAGTTTCTACCTCCATCTCCCTGCTTATCTGTCCTCTTCTGTATTGTTCTTTTTGCCTACTGTTATTCTTTTGAGTTCTCTTTTAATCTTCCTTGGGTTGTTCCTACTCCCCACCCTCCTTCCTTCAGCACTCCTTCTCACTCTGGGAGCAGAAGATGGCGGCTGAGGATTGAGCTAAACATAGCTCAAACTAGGTCCAGGCAGAAAAACAATGCTCTGGTAAACACTGTTGGCAAAACAAGGTCAGACAACTTCACTTTTCTACAATGAGCCCCATCAAGCTAACAAAACTCAAGGGTGTAGTGGCTGGAACATATCTTTAATCCTGGCCAAAGGGATCTCTGTGAGTTCAAGGCCAGCCTGGTCTACATATCAAGTTCCAGGCCAGCCATGGCCACATAGTGAGATTGTTTCAATGAGTTAACCACAACAAAAAACACACCATTGTTGTTGTTGTTGTCATCGTCATCATCATCATCATCATCATCAACAATAACAATAACAACAGCAGCAGCAGCAGCAACAACAACCACAGGACAAAACAAGAGACAAGTCAACAAACACAAGATAGCAAACCTCTGTCTATGGCTGCTCTGATTGTCTCACTCATAGAGCACAGTTGAAAGGACAGAGAAGATGTCCTGACACTGGTGTGCAGTACTTGACAAGACTCGCTTGTAAATGGTTTCTAGAACTGCTTAGAAATAGACAAACAAGGGCAAACTCATAGGCCTTAAATCCCCCCCCCAGAGAACTTGCGTTCTAGTCATAAATGGAGGTTGTTTTAAGTCACCAAATATATACATACCATATTAAAATCAAGAAATTATTAATTTATACTGGTCACTGGTGCCTTATTTGTTATAAAGAGCCAGATGCCTATCTCTCCTTTTAAGTCCCAGGATTCAGACACCAGGGGTGTATTAGTTACACAAGCAATCACCTATAAAAGCTTGAGCCTCGAAAGGGCAGGAGACTACAGGAGCTCTGAAAGCGGCTGCATTTGTGCGGCTGCAGCCTCAGCCTGAACGGACGGAGGGCGCACATTTCTTTTGATTCCCACCACAGAGGAGTTTATGTTTCACTTCAGTGACCGTGATTGGATCCTGCCTCCTGTCTTCTGGTGTGCTACACAATTCTCCAAGAGGCATGATAAAAGCAAAGTGTGGTTTACTGGCCTGTGTTTTTGAGATGCAGTGAAAAATGGTGCGGTTGAATGTCCTCGGTAATCTCGGTTGTTTTTCTGTCACAGTGGGCATTAACAATTTTCTGCATAACTTAAAGTGAATAGAGATAGAGTGTGGAAGTTTTTGTGTGCCCATGGTTCTTTCATCTGCAGAAGGAGGCGGCAACATAATAATAACCATGTAATTTCCCCCACAATGTGTTACCTCGGTGATCAGCACTTTCAGAGACATCTCATTTCTAAACAAACAGGATTCTGAGTACCTGTTGTCTGCAAAGAAAGCTTTCCATGCAGCAGGACTCTGTCTCCTCAACCCTTACAGCAAGACTTCCCCCCTCTCAGTAGGATTGAGGCTGTGGTGTTTATTAGGATGGCTCTACCTGTGATTTCATTGTTAAGTTGTCGCTCAGAAGTAAACGCGTGGATCGGGAGGACAGAGGCCGGATATAGCTTATTCTCCCTTATTGCAGCTAAATGTAGGGATGGTTGAGGTTATACAGTGCAATTCAGGGAAGTGATTGAGTGATTCGTGATGATCACTTAAAAAATAAATGGAAGATTTTGAAAGTTTGAGGGGAAAATATTTTGGTATAAAGAACTAAAAAGCCGACATCTGCTTCGGAGCTTTAATATCTAGTAAGTTAAATTTTTAAACAGGCAACACCCCCTCCTCCCCAAAAGCTCCTTCTTCCCCCCCTTGAAAACCCCCTTCTTTCTCTTTAGTGTAAAATTTGGCTGCTAAGCCTTAACTACTACTTCAAAATTTTGGCCCTCATTAGACATTATTAGCTGCTCACGTTTCATACTAGAGATATACTCCAAACAAAAAAAAAATCCTGGCAGTCCCGCATTTTATGAGAAACAGGGCTTGATTTTTTGAATCAAGTGATTTATCTTGGCTATCCTGATGATTGTTCTCTGTGATGTTGAATCAGACAGGAAGTTAATCCAATTTCATTATAAGGAGCTACCAGCTATGTTATAAAGTGAAAGTTGTCCATAACTTTGTACCAAATCCAGAAACACTATTTTAAACGTTCAAACTAAATTTCCATTTCCCATCTCTGCATGCCCCAGCCCTACACATAGTAGGACACAGTGGGAATTCAATAAACATATTTTAGAAACGTGATATTCTTCATATCGGAGAGCATTACTTTCTATGCAGATTAATTAATGAAGTCATAAATAATTTTTAATCAGGACCCAAGATGATTGTGAGAGCTACTAAGATCAAAAACCAAGACTCTTGGTTCACAGACAGGGAAACAGCAAAGCCGCCCTTCCCAGATGGGGATTAGGCCAGGGGCATCTCCTATCAACACTTTTCATTCATCAATCTCGTCACTGGATCACAACAGAAGATACTGGCGTTTTAGTGATGCCTGCATGTGAAGGTGGGGACCCCAGATGCCCTCCTTGTAAACATGTCTAGATTCTTTCATTTTCTAGTTATCATAAGTAAGGTCACCCCACCCCTTCCCTCCCTCCCAGTGTCGGCGTGGGAACTCCACTGGACAAAACAGAGAAAACATGTGCTTCCCTTACTATCTCTTACGAGACTTTTGGGTTTCGTGCAAATGGATGCGTTTGGGATCCAGTCTTTGGGATGGTTGGTTAGTTTTGTGGAGACTCCTGAGGGTGGCGAACCTATACTGTAAAGACACACTGAGTGTGTTTACACTTCAGACTTAGAGGCTAAATATGTTTCTCTGAGAATCCAAAAGCTTTTCTGCTGACTCACTCCACCAGCCACTGACAGAAATGCCTGCGCTGATGCTCCCAACCTCACAGGTCCCCCAGACAGCCCTCTTCCCATCCGTATGGGTTCTCTTACCGGTTTGGAAACTGACCGAGTGTTGCGATGCATCCGGCTTCCATTTGTGTTCTTTTTGTTACTCCCTCACCATGGCTAGTTGGACTAATCAGAAAGCCTGCGAGCTGAAGCCTTGTTTAGTCACCTGGAGCTAGCCGACTGCTACTATTTCTAGAGGCTCTGCTGAGCCCAGGTCGACAGCCGCAGCCTGTGCTGTCCCAGGAGACGCCCCAGGTGCTTGCTGTTTCAATAGTTTGCTAGCATTCATGTGGTTTGTTTCATAGTGATTAGCAAAACTGTAAAGTGAGAATTTTATGAACTGTGGAACAGGTATGTTGCATGGGAATTTTTTTCTTTTCTTGGTTTTACAAGAAAATATGTTTATTAGATATTTTAAGAAAATAATAATTTTTTTAAAGTTCTACCATCTTCGTGAATAATTTTCTTACTGGGTAACAGGGATTTTACAGACATCTAATTTTAACTCACTTTGTGACTTAGAAAACAGATTAATATTAATTGATTTAATTTAATTAATATTCATATATATTTTGAAGAGGAAATTCAGGTGACTGATAATAAACCCAACTAATGAGTTGGAGGTTCACAAATATGCTGGTGTGATTCAAAAACTAATTTTTCCCTACCATACCATTTGAGTTTAATACATGATTTAAAATAAATGATTGTTACAATTATTACTATTAGAGACATTTAGTTTGAAAACAAATAAGACAGAGCAAAGGAAAGGAAAACATTTTTTTTTGTCTGTAAGTGCTAACCTCATTTTCTAACAGTAAGATTCACTGAAACACTTTGAGGATCCCAGAAACTCTGACATCAAGATACATGGCATAATTCGAGTAAGACTTCAATAAAGCTTAATTATTTATACATTACTGGTAGCATGGTAAATTAATTTTTTAAAGAGTACCAACCCATTTTCAATAGTCTTAAAAATATTCACAGTCTTCGATCCAACAATTCCCTACCTGAAAATGGATCTTAATGAAGTGACTTCAGTGAATAGACATTAAGTACTAAGATTTTCTTGGTTAAATTTTACTTTAAAACTGAGAGGGAATTTTAAGGAAGATCAATAGCCAAAGAATAAACAACTTTTGGTATGTCAGGGTGGGAGATAATTGTTGGTTAAATTCTCTCTCTCTTATATCACTAATTTGGCCCTTTCTAGTACAGCTTTCTGGTCTACCTCGAACGTCCTGGGCTAGTCTTCGTACTAACGCAAAGCCTTTGGGGCTCAGTGGTTTACATTTCTAACCTTACCAACTTGGGAGGCACAGACAGGGGGGTCTGTAAGTGAAACAGAGGGAGCCAAAAAACATGAGGAGCTGCATTGTGGAGCCTGGCTCAGCAAAGAAACAACAGCTTATCGAAAGCCACACAAACCAAAAGGTTTCCTCATCCAGCTACCATCCTTGTTATTAGTCCTTTATAAGAGAAGACCTTGCATCATTTATTGCTTCTGACTCTTTTTTTTCTTCCTGCTTTTACTGTAACTGGAGTTCTAAAGCAGAAGCCTTCCTTATTCTGGGGGCTTCAAAATGTCAGGCCCAGCCATTTGCCCTGAGGAAAACCAAAATAATAATAATAATAATAATAATAATAATAAAAATGTCAGGAAAGGATCAAAATGACAACTTTGTAGTGACATACATTGAGTATCCCAGTCTTTCTGTGAGGCCCTGACAAAAGACTTAGGTTTAAACACTCAATTCCTAAATTATTTTATTAATATTATGTATTAATAAGTAGCCACTTTATAAAACAGTTAATATTTCAAAATGAAAAATTTGGGAAGAACTGGGGCAGTGGGGGAAAGGTTCACCCAGTAAGCAGCCTTGGTCTGACTGTGGCCTGGTTGTTCATTGTCTTAGTGCCAGCTCGGCAAGCTAGCCTCTGAGAAATCTTTGTTTGTCTGAGAGGCCAATGCAGTTCAAGTGATATGATTGCAACTGCTCAGGGGACAATCTCATTATGGGGTGACCTGTCTGTCAGGCTCTGCTGTTCCAAAACGGAAGCAAAATGGAGTCCAAAATGACAGCAGGTTAAGGACAAATGATCAGAGACGTTCAGAACCAGGCCTGGAACAGGACACTGTAAAAGCTCATATTAAGATACTTCCATCACTTGAATCTTTGTGCATTTAGGCTTGAGTGACATAAGACTGGTGTCACCAGTATTTGGGCTCTCTGTGGATGTCATGTACAGAACTGAGCAGGCTATCCCTTCACAGGAAAGGTGACAGATACAAACTGACTGAAGGGATACAGGGATGCTATATAACTCCTGGGCATATACCCAAAAGATGCTCCACCATGCCACCAGGACACGGGCTCCATTATGCTCATAGGAGCTTTATTCATGATAACCAGAAACTGGAAACAACCCAGATGTCCCTCAACCAAAGAATAAACACAGACAGTGTGGTTTATTTACACTATGGAATATTATACAGCCATTAAAAACAAGGCCATCATGAATTGCACAGGCAAACAGATGGACCTTGAAACTATCACCCTGAGTGAGGTAACCCAGACCCAAAAGGACATGAATGGTATATACTCACTTATAAGTGTATACTAGCCATAAAGTACAGGATACTCATGCTACAATCCACAAACCCAAAGAAGTTAAATAAGAGGGAGGGCCCAAGGGAGGATGCATGAATCTCACTCAGGAGAGATAAAATAATCATCAGGGGCAGATGGAGGGAGAAAACTGGGTGAGAGAGAGGATGAGGAGGGGAAGGGGAGATCAGGTGTGGGAAAAGCCAGGGAAGGAAGGCCAGGAGAGGGAATAGAATTCAGCAGTGGGATGGGGAAGTGTTCCCAGAGACCTGAGATTGGGGAGGCTCCTGAGAGCCTATGGGGGTGACTCTAGCTGAGACTCCTAGTAGCTGGGGATAAGGATCTTTAAGTAGCCACCTCTTGTAGGAAGGCAGGACTCCCATTAGAGAAATAAGGACAATGACCCCCCCCACAAAACCTTTACCCCAAAATTTGTCTTGCCTACAGGAAGTGCAGGGATATAGATTGAGTAGAGACCAAGGGAAGGGCTAACCAATGAAGGGCTCAACTTGAGACTCTTCCCATGGGCAAGAACTAATATATGATACTATGAATGATTCTCTGTTATGCTTGCAGACAGGAGCCTAGCATAATTGTCCTCTGAGAGGCTCCATGCAGCAGCTGACTGTAATGGATGCAGAGACCCACAGTCATATATTAGGTAGAGCACAGGGAGTCTTGTGGAAGAGTTGGGGGAAGGATGGAGGGACCTGGAGGGAATAGGGAACTCCATAGGAAGACCTCTGACTCCTGCCCTCCCCACTCTCACACCAGGTTGGCTCTTTCCTCCTGTCTCTTCTTCTTATAGCTGGAATCGTCAAGTGCTTAAGCAAAACAAAACAAAATGCCCGAATTAAACAAAACCACAATATCATTCCTTCACTCTTCCTTTTCCTTATGTCCTACTATTGGTAACTGAAGTCCATTCTATCTATGGACAACAGTCATGGCAACATTGCTTCCAACGACCTTCACCACTCCTGCCACACTTCCGTCAGTCAGTATGGATCCTAGTGGCAGGCTTCTAATTGTTCTCCCAGCTTCCAGCTTCCTTTTACCTCTGCACAGAGCCAGAGTGACTGTGTTTTTTTTAAATCACAAATTAGATCATGTCAGTGCTATCTTAAAACTCTCTGGGGGCATCTTGACTTGTTTAGAGTAAAATTAGAATCTGACATGGCCCTATTTGAGTGCCGTCTTAGCAGCTCCCTGCCTCCCTCCATCTTTGATATGTCCCTTCAATCCCAGTACTTTTTCCTTATATGTATATGGTATGACTGTGTGTGTTTGAACATGTATGGATGCACATGGGTTGAGTCCATGTATGTGCTGGTGTATGTGGAGCTTGGGGGGTAGATGTTAGGAATCTTCCCCTTTGTGTCTTCCACTATATTCATGGATATCAGGCAAACTCAGAGCAAGCTGATGAGGCAGGTCTAGCTAGAGAGCTTGCTCTAGGAATGTGCCTTCCAAAACTTGAATTATAAGTGGTCTGCCATACCCACCAGCATTTATGGTTTATAGGGATCCAAACTCATGTACTCATGACTGCACAGCAAGGGCTTTAACTGGGGAATGATCTCCCAGCCCCTTATGCTTTCTGGTCTTATCCCTTCTAACACACCTAACTTCCTCTGTCTTTGTGCTGGTGGCCTTACTAATAAAAAATTTCTCTAAAATACTATGGGTCTTAGTGTCTCTATTCAGATTTCTACTAAAACACTACTTCTGCAAAGGTCTTCCAATGGGAGTATTTTAAAATATTATCTTGTCTGCCATTGTCTGCCTTCTTCTTAGTACTTCTTAACCAGGATGGGTTATCTACTGCACCTATTCAAAGGTTGTGATCCTGCACCTGGTGTGGTTGCTGGGAATTGAACTCAGGCCCTCTGCAAGAGCAGCAGGTGCTCTTTTTTTTTCTTTTTCTTTTCTTTTTTTCGGAGCTGGGGACCGAACCCAGGGCCTTGCGCTTGCTAGGCAAGCGCTCTACCACTGAGCTAAATCCCCAACCCCTCAGCAGGTGCTCTTAACCACTGAACTATTTGCCTGGATCTCTATTTTCCATGAAATAGGATTGATATGAACCATGTTCATCCCTTGAAATAATACTCTGTGTCTGTGCATGGCTAAGGAGTTCTCATGAAAGAAGCTGTCCTAGGGCAAGTAAGGGTTAGGTCTCTAAAAGGGAGATTGAAGGAAATGGGAAAAAAAGTGAGGAAGCAGGTCAAAAATTGTGACAGAACTCCATGAAAGAAAAGTGCACACACACACACCCTACACACTCCAAAATGCTGTGCTACTTTGCATTTTTGTAATATACGAAGGAATACATGCTAATGTCGGAGGGGAGGCTGGAGAAGAATCCCCTGCTATGGGTGTCCATAGGACACAGCTTTTTCTTTCTCTTTCTTTCTTCAAGTAGAGCATGTGCTGGTGCCCATTCATGTTTGTGACTATGGAAGCAGAGGCCCCACAGTTGACCTGGACATCCTGTCTTTTTAAAGCTCTCTCCTCCCCATTCAGGCAGAGCTCCTCACTGAACCTGGAGCTCTGCTGGGCAATCCCTGCCAGCGATGCTGGGCAGCTTGGCCCAGTGGTCTTCTGTGTCTGCCTCATGAGGATCTGAATTCTGGTTCTGATGCTCACTTGACAAACACTTATTCACTGAGCCATCTCCTTGGTCCAGAAAAATATTTTAAATGATAACCATGATCACATTTTTTTTTGCAGCCTAAAGAAAGTTTAAGTGAGTCATCGGGCTATCAGAATAGCTTCAAAACACAGCAAGAGGAAATGAGATCAACCTAAGATGACTTTCTAACAAGACGTAAATGAAAACTTCACATAACACTAGACTATAATGAGATCATTTCTCATCCGTGAACGCGTGAGGGTAAATTTACATGTCTGTTATTAACTCATCAAAATTCCTCTGAGTACATTATTTTCCAACTCTTATTACCATGCGATCAAGTGCAGCCTCATCATTCATTATTCATAAGCTCCATTAGAATGTTTATAAACACCATTTCTGTCTGCATTGCACTGCACTAGAGATGTGCAGGAACGCTTTAACATTTGTCATTTTGTTTATTCCGAGGGCAGAGGCAAAATCACGGGACTCATCGCCATCAGGAGAATCATCAACCCAGTTTTAAACACGTTTTCGAAAGCATCTTATCTGATATACATTCTGTATAGAATTTGATTTTCTTTTAATACTTCTGGGTGTCTGGGACTTGGAGGAGGTTAAGTAATAAATAACAAATTTGCAAAAGCATTCTTATGATTTCTATATTTCAAAATGTATTTTGTAGATTTTTAATAACAGATAATCTGTCTTCTAGTCCTCTTGATGCCCCCAACCTCACCCCTGTCAAGTATAACAGAAGTAAGAATAAATGAACTTCATCAGAGTAGACTATATATATATATATATATATATATATATATTAGGCTTTTTTATAATTTCAAAGCCTTGTAAGCAAACATTGTCTGTATAATCATGAATTAGATCTTACCAAGTGCCAATTAGCAATTTTGCCTTTAAGGTAAAATAGATATTTGGTCTGTAAATATTATCTGTGTTTTGATTTAATATAATTAGTAATTTTGTCAGTGCTAAAAATAATTCTGGAAATGGAGAGAAAGTGTAGGCATAGATAAATGAATTGGATGCCTTTCATATATCTGAAAATGAATTAGTAAGCTAAAAAACAGATTATTTTCCATTTGAGCCTTATATTATTAAGGGATCATAGTAGATATCGAATAAGCCCAAAACCAAGTTAACTAGATTTCACGTTGGTTTTGCTGTCAGATTAAAACCATAGTTTATGTAAAAAATAGGGTATCTGATTTGGACTATAAAGAACACACTACAAACCAAGCAGCAGCCAAGCATGGGTCATGAATAAATTATACCATTCTGTGCTTCTCCATCCGTTCTGTGTCTGGTTCATATTGTTTTCTTGATTTGGAAGAGATGTCTACTAGATTCACTCAGCAAAAATTTCGTGAGCTTCCAGTGTGTGCCAAGCACTGGGTTCTCTGAGTCCTTGGTTACAAGGCCTGTCAGGCCCACGGGAGACATTTTTCTTATTCTCATTAAGGGAAAATCCCCTTACTTAGGTACTCATCCTATGTTCTGTTCTCTTTTGCTTGTTTTCTGTATCATTGTTTTCTCTATCACTGATGGATTGTTCCTGGAAGTATATAAACATTTGTAAGCTTTCTTGAAAATAAAGCCATACGGTCTGCATCTCTACTTCGCTGTTAATTCTTTCCTTTTTTGAGGAAAAAGGCATTTTTGTTCCTGAGAACTATTCACACAAAATATTCTCAAGCAAATCAGCCATGACCTGTATCTTACAATTGTCTGCATTTCATTCTTGCTCATCTGACAGTGCCCCAAGAGTGGAAAGGAACTAATCCTGTTGTCTTAGTCAGGGTTTCTATTCCTGCACAAACACCATGACCAAGAAGCAAGTTGGGGAGGAAAGGGTTTATTCAACTTACACTTCCACATTGCTGTTCATCACCAAAGGAAGTCAGGACTGGAACTCAAGCAGGTCAGGAAGCAGAAGCTGATGCAGAGGCCATGGAGGGATGCTGCTTACTCAGCTTGCTCCCCTGGCTTGCTCAGCTTGCTCTCTTAAGTCTACCAGCCCAGGGATGACTCCACCCACAATGGGCTGGGCCCTCCCCCTTGATCCCTCATTGAGAAAATGCCTTACAGCTGGATCTCATGGAGGCATTTCCTCAAGGGAGGGTCCTTTCTCTGTGATAACTCCAGCTTGTGTCAAGTTGACATACAAAACCAGCCAGTACAAAGGCTTTGCGTAAATGTTTAAGTTTGACAGGCAGCATGGGTAGTCATGGCGACTGACACTTGCCAGTCATCCCTGTGAGGCTGCTTTTGTATTCTACAGAGAATAGTTCCTGAACCTATCACCCCTCATTTTGATGGTTGAGAGACTATGGTAGCCAAGAGGCTGAATAACCCACCCAGTCTGTTTAGCTGGTATTTGGGCAATTCTGCCAAAACCTGTGGCCTCAGCAGCACACCCTCGCCTCCATTATCTCCACCATGCTGAGAACCATATTGGCTCCCATCACCTTGCTCCTCATCACCAGTCTACCTGGGGGTGCAGCAAATGTCTAAAAACATGGTGTCCATTGCTGAGTGTGCTTTTGGACAACAGTAAATGCGGGCATATGCATTAATTTTGATGTCTTGCTCAAGCAAATCGCCAAAGATACCCAATGCAAAGAAGAGCAACAAGAAAGCACAGGAGGCCATGTGCCAATCAAACTTATCCCCTCAGACTTATCTGACCCACTCCCGTCTGGAGTAGAGACATGCGGCTCCCTTTTCTGTGCTGCGGTTGAAGAGTTTCATATGGAATCTCCTGAGTGCTTACAGAGTAAGAAACAGTATCAGAGAGATCAGAGCTGTGTGCCACACTGGCCCAGGGGTTCGAGCAGGAAAAGAGAAGGGGCTAGGCGGAAATGTGGACACATAGGCTTTACATGATGGATAACGAGGAGCTAACACTCTGATTGCATGTGTTGTGTCCTGTTTGTGCTTAACGCATTGACTATTTCATGTTGGGTGCAGTGGGGCACACTTGGGCAGAAGCAGGAGGATCCCATTTGAGGCGTTCCTGAGTTCTGTAGAGAGATCCTGCCTCAAAGCCAAATAAATGAACAACAAAACAGCCCTGTGAAGCCAGCACAGTTATCATTTACTGATGAGCAAACAGTCTCCAGAGTATGAACAACTTCCCTAAGGCTGTGTGTCTACTAACCCAAGTACATTTTCTCTCCCTTGGCACACATAAATGAGAGTTAGTAGAGCATCAAAGATGTACTTAAAGCCATATTAATAATAATTTTAAAGGACTTAAATATTAGAATGAGAGATGAAAATATAATAACTACTACAAAATAAGATTAATAGTTTTTTTTTTTACACCCTAAATCTCCTATAAAGGGCAAAAACTGGGTAGTGACTTTATATTTTGGGAATCAATTGTCTTAGGTCAGAGGATTTGAAGATCATTCTACAGTATTGAAACTTGCTGTCGTGTGTCAACCTGGCTGGACCACAGGGCACCCAGATATTTGGTTAAACATTGCTGTGAGCATGTGAACGGGGGCATTTCTGGATAGAATTGACAGCTGAAGCAGAAACTCTGCTTAAGCATTGTTCTCAGAGTAGGTGGCTTCTTCCAAACTATGAAAATTAAGAGAATTCACTCTCCCCGTGTGATTGTTTATGAGTCAATTCTTCAGAGACGGATTCAGAATTTACACTATAATCGCTTTTGTTTCTCAGACCTTTGAACTCATATTGGAAGCATTCTATTAAGTCTCTTGCATCTCCACCTTGAAGATCAAAGATCTTATTCTCATCCTGTATCATGTTAGCAAAAATCCTTATAATAAATCTCAGTATTTAATGGCCATCTCCATTTTGTTGGTCCTGTTCCTCCAAAGAACTCAGGCAGGTCCATCCATCTGATAATACCAAGAACCAGAACCATGATTGGACTTTTTCTCTTATATCTTCTTCATACTTGTAGAAAAATTTGGCTTCCATCTTTAAGCTCTGAGGAGAAAGCAGATGGTGTGGAGGTGTAGTGGAGTAGGTTGTGGCTAGCAAGGAGAATACTTCTTGGGAAACCGTGTAACTTTGTCTTCAGTCCACACTGCTGAAGAACCAGCTTGTGCAACCCAAAGTGTCATTGCCCATGACTTTGGCTCCTGACAGCCGAGAAAGAATATAAGATCACACAGCGTTCACACTAAAGTGAAACCAACACTAGAATATGAGATCCCAGAGAGTACACACTAAAGTGAAACCAGTGCTAGCACAGAGTTCACACTAAAGTGAAACCAACGCTAGAATATGAGATCACACAGCATTCACAATAAAGTGAAACCAACGCTAGAAAATGAGATCGCACAGCGATCACACTAAAGTGAAACCAACGCTAGAATATGAGATCGCACAGAGTTCACACTAAAGTGAAACCAACGCTAGAATATGAGATCGCACAGAGTTCACACTAAAGTGAAACCAACACTAGAATATGAGATCGCACAGCGTTCACACTAAAGTGAAACCAACGCTAGAATATGAGATCGCACAGAGTTCACACTAAAGTGAAACCAGTGTTAGCACAGAGTTCACACTAAAGTGAAACCAACGCTAGAATATGAGATCGCACAGCGTTCACACTAAAGTGAAACCAGTGCTAGCACAGAGTTCACACTAAAGTGAAACCAACGCTAGAATATGAGATCGCACAGCGTTCACACTAAAGTGAAACCAACGCTAGAATATGAGATCGCACAGAGTTCACACTAAAGTGAAACCAACGCTAGAATATGAGATCGCATAGCGTTCACACTAAAGTGAAACCAACGCTAGAATATGAGATCGCACAGCGTTCACACTAAAGTGAAACCAACGCTAGAATATGAGATCGCACAGCGTTCACACTAAAGTGAAACCAACGCTAGAATATGAGATCGCACAGAGTTCACACTAAAGTGAAACCAACGCTAGAATATGAGATCGCACAGAGTTCACACTAAAGTGAAACCAACACTAGAATATGAGATCCCACAGAGTACACACTAAAGTGAAACAGTGTTAGCACAGAGTTCACACTAAAGTGAAACCAACACTAGAATATGAGATAGCACAGAGTTCACACAAAGGGAAACCAACGCTAGAATATGAGATCCCACAGAGTACACACTAAAGTGAAACCAGTGCTAGCACAGAGTTCACACTAAAGTGAAACCAACGCTAGAATATGGGATCACACAGCATTCACACTAAAGTGAAACCAATGCTGAATATGAGATCACACAGCCGCTCACACTAATGTGAAACCAACGCTGAATATGAGATCACACAGCGCTCACACTAAAGTGAAACCAACACTAGAATATGAGATCGCACAGTGTTCACACTAAAGTGAAACCAACACTAGAATATGAGATCGCACAGCGTTCACACTAAAGTGAAACCAACACTAGAATATGAGATCCCACAGAGTACACACTAAAGTGAAACCAGTGCTAGCACAGAGTTCACACTAAAGTGAAACCAACGCTAGAATATGAGATCACACAGCGTTCACACTAAAGTGAAACCAACGCTAGAATATGAGATAGCACAGAGTTCACACAAAGGGAAACCAACGCTAGAATATGAGATCCCACAGAGTACACACTAAAGTGAAACCAGTGCTAGCACAGAGTTCACACTAAAGTGAAACCAACGCTAGAATATGGGATCACACAGCGTTCACACTAAAGTGAAACCAATGCTGGAATATGAGATCACACAGCGTTCACACTAATGTGAAACCAACGCTAGAATATGAGATCACACAGCGTTCACACTAAAGTGAAACCAACACTAGAATATGAGATCGCACAGTGTTCACACTAAAGTGAAACCAACACTAGAATATGAGATCGCACAGCGTTCATACTAAAGTGAAACCAACACTAGAATATGAGATCCCACAGAGTACACACTAAAGTGAAACCAGTGCTAGCACAGAGTTCACACTAAAGTGAAACCAACGCTAGAATATGAGATCGCACAGCGTTCACACTAAAGTGAAACCAACGCTAGAATATGAGATCGCACAGAGTTCACACTAAAGTGAAACCAACGCTAGAATATGAGATCGCACAGTGTTCACACTAAAGTGAAACCAACGCTAGAATATGAGATCGCACAGAGTTCACACTAAAGTGAAACCAACACTAGACTATGACATTGCACAGCGTTCACACTAAAGTGAAACCAACACTAGAATATGAGATCCCACAGAGTACACACTAAAGTGAAACCAGTGCTAGCACAGAGTTCACACTAAAGTGAAACCAACGCTAGAATATGAGATCACACAGCGTTCACACTAAAGTGAAACCAACGCTAGAATATGAGATCGCACAGCGTTCACACTAAAGTGAAACCAACACTAGAATATGAGATCGCACAGAGTTCACACTAAAGTGAAACCAACACTAGACTATGACATTGCACAGCGTTCACACTAAAGTGAAACCAACACTAGAATATGAGATCCCACAGAGTACACACTAAAGTGAAACCAGTGCTAGCACAGAGTTCACACTAAAGTGAAACCAACGCTAGAATATGAGATCACACAGCGTTCACACTAAAGTGAAACCAACGCTAGAATATGAGATCGCACAGAGTTCACTAGAATATGAGATCGCACAGAGTTCACACTAAAGTGAAACCAACACTAGAATATGAGATCGCACAGTGTTCACACTAAAGTGAAACCAACACTAGAATATGAGATCACACAGCGTTCACACTAAAGTGAAACCAACACTAGAATATGAGATCCCACAGAGTACACACTAAAGTGAAACCAGTGCTAGCACAGAGTTCACACTAAAGTGAAACCAACGCTAGAATATGAGATCGCACAGCGTTCACACTAAAGTGAAACCAACGCTAGAATATGAGATCACACAGCGTTCACACTAAAGTGAAACCAACGCTAGAATATGAGATCGCACAGAGTTCATACTAAAGTGAAACCAACGCTAGTACTGGAAGAATTTTCTGATCACACAGAGTATAGCAGTACCAGCTTAAAGATGCTGTCTGTGCAAACATTAACTTTTTAAGTTAAACAGCTTTATTTAGGAGCTGTATTTTCAGATACCCTTTCATGATTCACCAAATTTACCTATTTATCAATTTACCCGATTACACCGGTGAGTATACTGAGGAGAGGAGTATAGAAATCAAATTTTGCAAAAAAAAAAAAAAATGAAGATTAGCTATATAATGTATGACAATTCGAGTGGTTTTGAATATTACTGGTAATAACTAGATAATGAATTTCTTATGCAATTCTAAATGCAGTTGTATTTTTTAAATTATGTTAAAACTTTTTTATGTATATTATTTGTTTATGTGGGAGCAGACATGAACATGTGGAGGTCAGAGGGCATTTGTAGAGGTTGATTTTCTTCTTTTGCTGTGTGGGTTCTGAGGAGTAAATGTACATCATCAGGTCTGATGGCCAGCATCTTGACTTACTGAGATATTGTCCCGTCCCTGTTATATTGTTAAAAATTATGTTAGAAAATAATTAAATAAACAAAAGACAATGAACATAAATAAAGCATTTGGATCACGGAGCCTTGAGGCTCATCGTTAAGATGCGTGGAGCGTTGTCCCTGGTGCCCACGTAGGGTTTCTCACAGCTCCTCTGGCTCTCTTACGGGATAGTATGAAGCAACGGACAATAACACTCATGGGGACGGAATGAGGTCATACAGAAATCAGACAAGTAAACCTCAGAAAGAAATGCCATGCTGTGCACTTTATTACCCATTAGAAGTCAGGCCAGTTCCTTCATTCTGACCATGATTAGGTCATTTATGCATATTTGATGAGGAAAAACAGAATCGGTTCTCATTCTGAAGAACCACATGCTATCTAATTTCCTGAGAGTAACTAAGGTGTGTGTGTGTGTGTGTGTGTGTGTGTGTGTGTGCATGAATGTATTTGTATGCATGCGGAGAGTAGAGTGAAAATGTTAAAAAGAACTTGCTTTCAAGATAGTGCAAGCATTTGGCATTTTGGGAGATAGTACAGGTAGGGTTTCAACTCAGTGGTAGCTGCGTGCAAGGTCCTGAGTTCCCTAGTTAGCAGTATGGATATTAAAAACAAAAGGAAGGAAGAAGGAAAGAAGAGAAAAAAACAGGAAAGGGGAGATAGAGCAAAGGGAAAGACACACACAGAGAGAGAGAGAGAGAGAGAGAGAGAGAGAGAGAGAGAGAGAGAGAGAGAGAGAGAGAGAGAGAGAGAGATGGAGAGAATATGAATCTAGGTCTTTACGTTTATAGCCTCTTTACTGAAGTTGGCTAAGTAGTTTCAGTATCTGAAGGTCCCCCATGCCAGCTAATTGAGCAGTAACCCCACTTTAGAGCCGTTAGCGCTCTAAATGTCCCTTTAGAGCATCCCTGCACAAGCAGCCATATGGCGTGAAGTTTAGGAAAGTTAGTTCAAGGCCAGACAGAAGTTAATGATGGAAACGAGGTTAGAACCAGCCTGCTTCTGGCCTCTGGCATCCACCACACCACCGGGCATCTTTACATCTAAAGAGTCTGCTGACAGCCAGGGTGCGTGTGAGCAGACTGCAGGCCACGAGTCCTAGTGGTATTTGTAAAACCCCAAATTTCATGATCAATGTCACAAAAATACTATTGTTTTTCAGATTGCCCACTGCCAAAATTTGAAAAGCATGGCACAATGTAAAAATTTAACAAAGATATTCATTAATTCTCACTGCGAGCGAGGTGGGAATTACTACTTTCTCTATCTCCCCGTGGGCGCGTTCCGTCACACACGAATAAGAGTGTGCACTTTTACACATGGAGGCTCTACAATGTCCCCTCTTGGCTCTCCACAGATGCTGACATTTTATAAATTTAAAACTGTGGCTTTACCCTATCATCATAAAAATATTACAAAAATTATTTGATTAATCCGTATTGATATACACTTAACATTATTTCCATTTTATCCTGTGATATTCTTTGTGCGTGTCTTTACTGTCTTAGAAGTTATTACAGAATCCCAATGACTGAGTCAAACTCCATGCTTTCTGAAGGATACTTTTTTTTGTGCTGACTTTGCATTCACTCTAGCAGCTTATTGGCATGGCACTTCCTTCCCCTTTTCCTCTTTCCTTTTTCTTCTTTTCAATGCTAAAGAGCCAGTCTTTTTTTTTTTTTTCCATCTTTATTAACTTGAGTATTTCTTATTTACATTTCAATTGTTATTTCCCTTTCTGGTTTCCGGGCCAACATCCCTCTAACCCCTTCCCCTCCCCTTGTTTATGGTTGTTCCCCTCCCCATCCTCCCCCCATTACCACCCTCCCCCCAACAATCACGTTCACTGGGGGTTCAGTCTTGGCAGGACCAAGGGCTTCCCTGTCCACTGGTGCTCTTACTAGGCTATTCATTGCTACTTATGCAGTTGGAGTCCAGGGTCAGTCCATGCATAGTCTGTGGGTAGTGGCTTAGTCCCTGGAAGCTCTGGTTGCTTGGCATTGTTGTTCATAAGGGGTCTCAAGCCCCTTCAAGCTCTTTTAGTCCTTTCTAAGATTCCTTCAACGGGGGTTCTGTTCTTAGTTCAGTGGTTTGCTGCTGGAATTCGCCTATGTATTTGCTGTATTCGGGCTGTGTCTCTCAGGAGAGATCTACATCCGGTTCCTGTCGGCCTGCACTTCTTTGCTTCATCCATCTTATCTAGTTTGGTGGATGTATATGTATGGGCCACATGTGGGGCAGGTTCTGAATGGGTGTTCCTTCTGCCTCTGTTCTAAAGTTTGCCTCCCTATTCCCTCCCAAGGGAATTCTTGTTCCCCTTTTAAAGAAGGAGTGAAGCATTCGCATTTTGGTCATCCTTCTTGGGTTTCATGTGTTCTGTGCATCTAGGGTAATTCAAGCATTTGGGCTAATATCCACTTATCAATGAGTGCATACCATGTGTGTTTTTCTGTGATTGGGTTACCTCACTCAGGATGATATTTTCCAGTTCCATCCATTTGCCTATGAATTTCATAAAGTCATTGTTTTTGATAGCTGAGTAATATTCCATTGTGTAGATGTACCATTTTTAATGCTAAGTTCCAGCCCGTCACTGAGCTACTCCTGGACCTGGCTGCATCTCAATGGGGCCAATGACTTTCTGTGCCAGGCAAGCCTGGCTCTACTACCGTCCTTTGCCAGTGGTATCTTTCCTTTCTGAAGCCATGGACTAGTGAAATCAATTAATTTAGACATGCATTCACTTTCAACAGCAAGCAGGCAATATTGGAAATTACAAATATGAGTGAGGGATTTCTTCCCTAAGACGGTTGTCCAAATTTGACAAGCAAGATCAATTAATTTGAGACACTGGCTTAAAGCATTTATCTGGGCTATCTCTGGCTTAAAACATTTATATGGGCTTTCTCATTTAACCCTCACAATTCAGTACTACGACTGTTAGGCTTTTTTCATCATGCAGACAAGGAATTGGGGTGCATTGTTTAAAATTATGTATCTTGTAAGTTGTGATTTGAACTATGACAGCTTGATTCTAGGACTATGCTCTTAACCACCAGGCTACCAGTTTTCAAAAAGAAACACAAGTAGTTTTTTTAAATTTATTTATTTAGTGTATATGAGTACACTGTAGCTGTCTTAGACACCCATCAGATCTCACTACAGATGGTTGTGAGCCACCATGTGGTTGCTGGGATTTGAACTCAGGACCTCTGGAAGAGCAGTCACTGCTCTTAACCACTGAGCCATCTCTCCAGCCCCTACACAAGTAGTTTTAATGTTAATTAATTAATATGGAGAAATTCTGAAGTGCAATCTGGTCCTTTCCACGGTTGAGAGGTAAAATCGGCACTGAAGCTATAGTTACGCCCTTCTCAGACCTGTAGGTGCCATACTCTCATAGGCTTGAGGTAAGTGACCAACCACAGAATTATTTGGATGAGCACAGGAAGAAGGTGGGAGTCACACCCAGTCAGTCGACCTCAATGCAGTTCAGATCATCTGTCTATTGGGACCATCTGACACGAAAGGATCCTTCAACTGGGGCTGAGTGAGCATTTCTGATATATGGATGCAGAGTAGGAGTTTAGATCTGTCCTACCTCATCTGTTCTAACAAAGAAAACTATATAAAGTTCATTAAACTCTATTAGCTGTACCAGTGACTAGACATAGCCAGGTTAGAGATGGCTTTTGTTTTTATAGTTTCTCGGTGGGGCATGAATAAGGGTAGCCCTTCCATTTCGGCAGAGAAGGGGCCTCTCGGAAGAATCCATAACTAGAGGCACTGTGTGGAATGCTGTTTGGGGCATGGTGATGGTGGTAAAACGATTTGATTAAAGATGCTGGCATGGCCATGGGATGCAGTCATATGGAAGGATGAATGAATAGGAAGTGGGTCCAAACCACCGAATCTCACTAATGGTAGGCCATGAAACTTGCTTTGATTTTTTTAAGTTCTGGAAAACAATAAAAGTTAAATTATTTGTCATAGCGATAAAAATCCTTCATAAGTGAGTCCCAACATATCTTTGTCAATTCTCAGCATATGATTTTGTTATTGATACATTCCCTTCGATTCAGACATACCATTCTCATCTGTCCATTCTCTAGATATGATGTGTCTCTTACATATCCTTCGCTGATCCGGCTCAATTGGGAGCTTACAACTTCTTCACTAAGTCTCATTTACCCCAAAAGCTCTGACCGAAGTGCTACTTCCGTTATTTGGGGGTAAATTCTAACCCCAAGTCGGAAATTTCATTTTTCTTTATCTGTTTCCATTACTACTCTATTTGTCTATGTGAAAACATTTTCCTTTAACAGAAGAACTTGCTTATGCATCTGTCTTTGAAGAAAAGACGAAAGTTCTCTTAGTTTGTTTTAATATTTAAGAGTTAAGAAAATGAAAATTAATAGAATGTAAAGTTGTATTGAAAACTGAAAATGTGCTTTTACACCCTGCCTGCACAGCTGGGCGTGATCGCATGGTGCATTTGCCGATTTCTTATAAGTAAATCAAACATCATTGCATAACCTCTGCTACTTTAACTTTCTGCATCTTCTTATATGGGGTACTCGTCTAACGGATATGACTTCCCTGCCCACTTTACACATTGTTTTCAAAGTACAGTCGCTGTGTTGTACAACAGATCTGTCAAACTATTTCTTCTATCTAGGTAGAATGATATCCTTTGATTAACAGTTCTCCTCCCTTATATAATATACTTGCACATCTTAAGCACTAGATACTACGTTTCTATTCAATAGGTTTTAAAGTCCTTTATGGCGAGCATCATCTGTGTACTGAAGCCTTCAGTCTGAATCAACTGTAAACAATGAATGGATGGAACATAATTCCATCTGTTATTATAACCAGTTCTGCTAACAGTGATAGGGAAAAACTGAACCCCACGGAACTAAGTGAACTATTTAACATTTCATTTTCTTTAAAGACACTCTACAAAATCTTCTAAAGGATCTTAACATTTCTTTGCTGTTGATATTTCGCCTAATCTTGGACAATGCTGAACTCTAAATGTTACTGAGATAAATTTTCACCTTATGTAGATGGGTTTGCAGTCTGTTTTTGTAAGATAGTGCACAGAAGATAGCATGTAGGTCAGAGAGATACAGCTGTACTTTTCCAACGATGTCATGGAGTTTCACTATTTATCTTTGTAAATTTGGACTTTCCCCTATACATTCATTCAGGTAATGTTTGTCTACCATGAAGGTCCACCCTGAAGTGAGTTTTAGTAGCTGTGTGCCAATAAAAACGTCCTTGTAAAGAAGAAAGCAATTCTGGTGGTTGGGTGGGATGACTCAGGCTACATTCAGTTCTCAGAACTTGGTCTGCAGGAGACATTTGTTAAATGCCTACTGGTGGAACTACCTGATTTATTTCTAACACCAAGTAGTAATATCAACGACATTTTGTTATTCAGAATGTAAACATCAGGGACTGGAGAGATGGCTCAGAAGTTAAGAGCACTTGTTCTTACAGAGACCTGGGCTGGGTTCCACATGACGGCTCATAACTATCAGGAACTCTAGACCTACAGGGATCTGATGCCTCCTGATTTCAGTTGACACTAGACATGAACATGGTGCCCATACACACACACACGCAGGCAAAGCATTCCTACCAATAAAATAAATCTTTAAAAATTAAAAAATTTAAACACCCTTACTCCCAGATCAATCTTTTCCTTTAATGTCTACGTATATGGTAGAATGAATGGTGAAAGATTCTCGCGCATTGATGTTTTATAGAATGGCCATCTGACTTTTAAACAATTCCTTTCAATCAACTCTGAAATGGCATCTTTTTCAAATGTCGAATTAACGAGCAATCCTCCTTTTATGTATAATAAATAGAAAATTTATACCATAAACTTAGGTTGCTTAGAAACATCCACTGGTAAAATATTTCTCTGACAAATGTACTGGGAACATGGATAGCTCTGTGGGAAGAACGAGCAAGGCAGGATGAGATGTGTACTCAACCTCTAAAGGATAATGGGACTTTCAGTGCCATGAATATTTCCTTTCTCTTAAGAAACTAGCATAATTATGTGTCTGTCTTTCACGGAGAGACAAAGGACCTCAGACAATTATTTCTAAGATATCACAGGTAAGAGCAACCAAACTTAACTGAATGCATTGTGGCAATCTCACAACTGCATACCTTGTCAGCATTAACTAGGATTTAATTTAACTGATTACGACTCCGAAGGTTAACACGTATTATATACAGGGAGGCAGCTAAGAAAGTCAGTGTGCACCCTTGTGTCGCTATGGTTTCCTGGGAACAATGAAGGCTGGGGGTTGCAGACTCACTATAGTAAAACCTCCCATCAATAAAAATATAAGACAAAAGAGTGTCTTCAGCCTCAGCGTTAGAAGCTTGCGTCTGACAGACAACTAGAGTTTCTCCACCAGCTGACAAGGGAAGACGCTGTTCTGAAATAATAATTTCATGAGAGATTATGAGGGACTGACAGATGCCTACAAAACAGGATACTTTTCAATTCTAGTTTGTGTCAATTTCATGTGAGAATCACAATAAACATGCTACCAAATCTGAAACTCCCACACAGCTTTAAAATCAAAACTAAGAGGAGTAATATTCATAGTCTGCTGACCAAAGAAGTCGAAATATGCATGTCTAATATATTTTTATTTGTTAGGATTCTCAAAAGTCAATGCTATAGCAATTAAAAAATGTTTCTAATGGATGCCACCTTTTAGTACAGATCGACTTCCAAGAGCATTTGTGCTTACCTTTGTCTATATAGACGCTCATGTGTTCCAACATAGCAGGTGTCTTGGGCACATCTATTTTAAATGTGTTCATATATTTTCCCAGACACTCAAAGAATGTGTGTGTGTGTGTGTGTGTGTGTGTGTGTGTGTGTGTATTGCATATAACTATATAACCATATATTTATGGTTACTAATAACAATATTAGATTTTCTAAGTTCTTTGCACGAAGTAGGTCACTGAATAATTCTCTTACTATGTTCTCTCTTCAGTGGTATGCTCAAGGTCACAAATATAATTAGTGGACACAGAGTGACCTTACTACTACAACATCCTCTGATGTCATGCACAGATCTCATGATTCCAAGTAATCCAAAACCTCAACGGTTTTATTTAACATTGACCGGAATTTATAACAGCTTATCTGTTTAAGATGCAGTATCAGTTTCTGGCTTTCTACACTCCAGTTAGAAACCCCTTAGCAGTTGTATTAGCCAATGGGTGTTGCCAACATCTTCTGTCTTTCTACTGTGTTCTAAGGCAGTTACATTTTTGATTTTCTCCCCATGATTTAACCTTTATTGGTCCAATTTCTTCTGTTCTTTCCCCCTACTTAGGAAAGCCGTAAAATCTCAGAGGTGGTTAGATTAGGAGCTGGTACACGGTAATGTAAAATAATGATCTAAAACCCTGTATAGTGGCGCACGAACCATCGACAATGGAGTGGATGAAAGTCACAGTCCAGTAGTGTATGACACGGTAATGAGCATCTATGCTACACTCTAAAGGGCCTGCTTCTGGGACACACACGCGAGCAATGTTCCAGCATGCAGGAGCCTTCGTGAAGCATTAACACTGCTTTACTGTCCCATGCGGACTACTTATAAAAGTGCCTGAGAGAGGGGAGAAAGAAAAATTCTATGTGCCTACTCCCTTTACTCTCCCAAGGAAGGCATTTATTTCCTGCCATGTGATCACCTCTAATAATATTGCAGCACTTTTACAAAAGATGGTTATAATTTCCCTACCCTGCATCTCCCTTCTGAGTGGCTGCAATAACAATTAACTATTAATGACAAGAAGCAAATAAGCCTGCTTTTCTCACCCTGAACTCAGCTGGCAGCTTGAGAAGGAGATCAATAAGTTGATCTATCAAGAGGATATCATTTCAGGCTAGGAAAAACATGTTCTTCATAACAGTGCTCTGCGCATGGAATAAAATTAGTTTATGATGTTTACATTATTATTGCAGAAATATTTTCCTTTTTTTTTTTTTTTTTTTTTTTTTTTAAAAATCACAGACTCAGTAAAATCGTCATGAAATAGAGTTAACAATGGGGAAATTGTACCTTCTGCTTTTCGGAGATGTGAAATCAACCCAGAGTTTGTGTGGTAATTTAGCTTTTGTGTGTGAGCCTGTGTGTGTGTGTGTGTGTGTGTGTGTGTGTGTGTGTGTGTGTGTGTTGGTTTCATGTGTTCATAAAGGTGTGTGCACTTGTCTATTTGTCTATGTAGATATTCATGCATGTGACTGACAGAGGTTGTCCTTGGGTTTCCACCTTAGTTTTTCAGACAGAGTCTGTCCCCAAGTTCAAGGCTCATTGGTTTAGCTAGGCTGGTTAGTATCTGTCTCCCAGTACTGTGATTAAAGATGTACACTGTAGTGCCTGGCTTTCACGAGGGTGTTGTGTAGCTTTAAAATCTTATGATTGTGTCAGTGGGCACCTTACCAACTAAGCCATCTTTCCAGCCTCCTAATTTAGCTACTCTTTTCCCTTCCTCAAATCAATATGTGGGTTTAAAATTAATTGTAGGTTTTATAATCTTAGGAAAAGAATTTTAGAACATTCTTTGGTACAATGTGCTACAAGTTAATGTGTAAAACTCAAGGTTGGAAACTATGGTAGGCTCCAAGATCTCTTTTGCCACATAGTATATCTTGACTTTTAAAATACATGCAATGTCAACTATGTATTTTGTTTTTCCCCCAACCCCTCATCCCCTCTCCTAATACATTTTCTTGCTCATCCATCTTTCTTTTCTTTTAATCTGATTCCCAAATGCTGTATTCTGAGTTTTGGTTTGTTTGTGACCCACTGTCTGACTAGGATTGGAGTTCTCCACTGGAGCTGTGTGAGATCACCAATGGGTACATAACTGAAGACTACAGCTGTCTGTCTTCCAGAGACTATCAGTACCCAATAGTTCAGCAGTAAAGGTAGAGCACGCTGAATCTTTTCATCGTCCATGACAAAAGGGTGACAAGGCCCCAGTGTAAGTAGCCGAAGCTACTGAGATTTCATGATTACAATTATTATATCTAGTGGTTGACAGAGGATTTTCTTTTCTGGTCCAATCTATTTGGAGTTCTGTATGCTTCTTGTATGTTTATGGGCATCTCTTTCTTTAGGTTAGGGAAGTTTTCTTCTATGATTTTGTCGAAGATATTTACTGGTCCTTTGAGCTGGGAGTGTTCACTCTCTTCTATACCTATTATTCTTAGGTTTGATCTTCTCATTGAGTCCTGGATTTCCTGTATGTTTTGAACCAGTAGCTTTTTCAGTTTTACATTATCTTTGACTGTTGTGTCGATGTTTTCTATGGAATCTTCTGCTCCTGAGATTCTCTCTTCTATCTCTTGTATTCTGTTGGGTGATGCTTGTATCTACGGCTCCTTGTCTCTTCCTTTGGTTTTCTATATCCAGGGTTGTTTCCCTTTGTGCTTTCTTTATTGCTTCTATTTCCATTTTTAATTCCTTCACCTGTTTGATTGTGTTTTCCTGGAATTCTTTCAGGGATTTTTGTGATTCCTCTCTATAGGCTTCTACTTTTTTATTTATGTTTTCCTGTGTTTCTCTAAGGGATTTTTTTTTAATGTCTTTCTTGAAGTCCTCCATCATCATGATCAAATGTGATTTTAAAGCTAGATCTTGTTTTTCTGGTGTGTTTGGATATTCAGTGTTTGCTTTGGTGGGAGAATTGGGCTCCGATGATGCCATGTAGTCTTGGTTTCTGTTGCTTGGGTTCCTGTGCTTGCCTCTTGCCATCAGGTTGTCTTTGGTGTTACCTTGTTCTGCTATTTCTGACAATGGCTAGACTGTCCTATAGGCCTGTGTGTAAGGAGTGCTGTAGATTTCATGATTACAATTATTATATCTAGTGTTTTCCTGTTTTCTTTCAGCCAGTTATGGGAACAGAGTGTTCTGCTTTCGGGCGTGTAGTCTTTCCTGTCTACTGGTCTTCAGCTGTTCCTGTGGGCATGTGTCCTGAGTCCACCAGGCAGGTGGCTTGGAGCAGAAAAGTTGGTCTTACCTGTGGTCCTGCGGCTGAAGTTGCTTGTGAGGGCGTCAACCAGGAGGGTCTGTGTCGATTTTTCCTGGGGGCCCTCGTGCAGAAAGTGTTAGGTGTTTTCCTCTGGAGTCAGAAATGTGGGCAGAGTGTAGACTCTTCTGACTTCCCAGGCGTGTCTGCCCCTCTGAAGGTTTAGCTCTCCCTCCCACGGGATTTGGGTGCAGAGAACTGTTGACCGGATCCCTTTAGGTCCGGGCGGTGTCTGGACCGCCAATTTCAAGCATAGGTATTTAGAAGTCAATCTGATAGTGTGTTTATCTAGCTAAACATCTGTATTATCTTTTCCCATTACACTCGTGAATAACATAAGTATGGGTTTTTGACTGGGTTTATAGTACCAGGCATGTGGAACCTCATGTAGAGTGGGCCTCACATCTAACCTGAGCTCAGTTTAGTTATCCCCCGTAATAGGCATGCCACTGTTGCACATGTGGGTACATCCTTCTTGGTAACTTGGTATTGTGGTTTATAAAGTTCACAGCTGGGTCAAAGCACCAATATGTCTCCTTTTACATCAGTGTACACAGCATCTTCTGACATGCTAAAGATACTGAGCAGGGAGGGAGGAGGTTTACCGCTTAGTTCCAGATAGATTTCTCAGTATCTTGCAATCAAAGTATGGGCAATCTTTAGCAAAAGCATCTTATCATTTTGTTCTGGTAGACAACCACATGGAAAGGAAAACATATATATTATTGTGAGGGTGTTGGTACCTTCATGATAAGCAACTTCTATGGAGGTATCTCATACACAACACTGGGATGTTTTGTTTTGTTCTGTTCTGGTTTTTATCTCATTGCTAGCAAGAAGAGCATTATCTTAGCCATGCAGGGGATCTCCCTTCAAACTCTGATATATTTCTTTTAATTGTTATAGCATGGTAGGTTTGTATGGGCTTTATAGTCTCCACTTCTTTGTTTAAACTTCCCTTTCCCACTCCTTCATCTCCAGACCCCACTCATTGTTTAACCCTTTGTGTCATCAGTATTTCCCTCTCTATCTTCATTTTGCCTGTGCTCTGCTTATCTATACCTAACAAAGGCTTCCCCTGACTGATTCCTGTCTAATTCCCTGACTTAAAAATTGAACTCTGGCTTGGTTCTTCCAACAAAGAAAAATGAGAGTCTTTAAAGAGCTAAATTGGTTTTAAATAACAGCCATGTGGAGAATTAATGACATTTGAGACAGTTCAAAATATGTAAAAAAAAAATAACCTGTGGTGGTTTGCATATGCTTCACCTAGGGAGTGACACTATTAGGAGGTGTGGCCCTGTTGGAGGAAGTGTGTCACTATGGGGGGGTGAGCTTTTAAACCTTCCTCCTTACCAGGTGGGAGTCAATCTTCTCCTGTTTGCCTTCAGAACAAGATGTAGAACTCTCAGCATCTCCAGTGCCATGTCTGCCTACCTGGATACTGCCATTCTTCCTGCTATGATGATAATGGATTGAACTTCTGAAACTATAAGCCAACCTCATTTAAATGTTGTCCTTTATAATAAGAGTTGCTTTGGTCATGGTGTCTCTTCACAATAATGGAACCCAAACTAAAACATAACCCAAACCAAATATGGTAAAATTCTCAATGTTAGAAATCTAATAATATTTATAAGGTCTTCAAGAATCAGGAAATCACTATAAATTCTATAAGGGGGAAGAGTTGGCAAAAAGACCCAGAAATGATAGAGATGATTAAATTAGTAGTAGAGTGTTGAAACAGTCATCACACTTACATTTGTTATGTCCAGTATAAGGGAAATGAAAGGAAGAACATTGTAAAGAGAAATAGAAGATACTTAAGACAACTCAGGCATTGCTTCTTCAGGTAAAAATTGCAGTGCTTGGGTTAAAAAATAGTCAATGGGGGTAACAGTAGATTAAATGTTTCAGAAGAGCGGATGAATAAGATTTAAGAGGTGATAGAATGATGCAAAATGAAACAGGCAGTGGAAAATGTCTTAGAACCGATGAGCAGGGTCTTAGAGGAATACTGCAGGCAGCTTAATAACTTGCAATGTTTGAAGTAGAAGGTTCAAAAATATTTTAAGAAATAACGGGTCAAAACTGCTAAATTTTTGGCTGGAGAATATGTGTACAAATCCCTAAGTTCCATCCCACTACCACATAAAGTGGGCTTGGTGGATGTCTGAAATTCTAGCACTGGGGAGGTAGAGCCATGAAAATCAGGAGTTCAAGGTTGGTCTCTGCTACATGGTGGGTTGAAGTCCAGCCTGGGACACACAAGGCACAGTTTCAAAAAGGAACATGCTGAAATGTATGAAATGAAAGCCTTATACCCAAATACTCAAGAACTCCAATGCAAGAAACGTATAGAAGAAATAAGATGAATACTACTCTGGAGAATGTCATATAAAAATAAGCTTAAAACTGTCAGACTTGGGGCTGGAGAGATGGCTCAGGGGTTAAGAGCACCAACTGCTCTTCCAGAGGTCCTGAGTTCAATTCCCAGCAACCACATGGTGGCTCACAACCATCTGTAATGGGATCCGATGCCCTCTTCTGGTGTGTTTGAAGACAGTAACAGTGTACTTATATATAATAAATGAATAAATCAAAAAACTGTCAGACTTAGAATCCAGTTTCGTTCTCCATGAGGAATATGAGAAAAGTACGAATATGGAACTCCTTGGGGTTGGGCATCATGAAAAGTGAGACTCTAAAGAGAATTTAGAATCTTTAGTAGAATAAATGCTCTACTAAATGTGAATAACTAAGTGTGTTAAATGTTCATGTTTAATTCTGATTGAAATTATTTTCATGGAAGCAGGAAATAAGTTATTTAGCTCTTTAGAATTCACTGCGACTGAGTTGTCCATACAAGATCCAGCCAGTCACCATTCAATCACAGATGAAGAGAGGCACAGAAGCCTTTACCCATCAAGGAGGAGTTTTTGATGGTTGACGGCTGCTAAGGTGTGTATGTGTATATTGAAGTCTGAAAGGGATCACGGGGGAGCACAGATGATGTTGGGAGTTGTAGGGTAAAAATGATCAAAATACATTGTTTTCCATGTATGAAATTATCAAAGAATAAAATATTAAAGATACTTAAAAACTCATCCATTGGGGATATGGCACAGTGGATGAGAGCATTTGCTGTGTAAGCATGAACTCCTGAGTTCACATCCCCAGCATCTATACAAAAAGCTAGGCCTAGCTGCACATTCACGGAACCCTAGCTTTGGCAGTCAGGGGCAAAAACAGGCAGATCTTAGGAACCCATTGGTTACTCAGCTTCACCAAAAGCCTAGAGCTTCCGGTCATGAAAGAGTCTATCCTAAAAGATAAGGCGACACAATCTCAGGGCAAACTCTTTTTCCCTCTGGTTTTTGTATCCTGTCTTCTCCTCCTCCTACAATGATCCCTGAGTTGTAGGTGCAGGAATTCTGTTGTAGATGTATCAGTTGGGACTGGACTTCACAATTCTGCATTGTGATTGGTTGTGGTTTTCTGTAATGGTTGCTTTTTGTTGTGAAAAGAAGTTTCTTGGATGAGGGGTGAGAACTACACCTACTGGTTGGTATAAGGATTACGCCTGTTGAGTAAAGTGGCAGTAGTAGTTCTCTTCCAAGATCTATGACTGTTCCACTCCTAGGTGGGCTGACTAAGGTTTTGGTATCAGGCATGCTTTCCCTCTTGTTGAGCAGGCTGAGTCCAACTGGAGAGCTCTTGGTTATGACCAAGTTATGAGTGCCATGTCTGTACCCTTAGGATTACTGTGTGAGATCGTGTCTCCTAGAAAGGTCAGAAACTGTGCTCACCAAGTCTCACCAACATGCGGCCTCAGCATGAGATGAACGAGTGTGATACCAATAGACACGCGAATGTGAGAGGAGACGCTCATGAGGTCTCAACCCTCGATGAATAACTACAGGCAACTAGGGCATGCGGAGCATGGGATAAATAGTCTTGTCCAGGGAGGAGCACACCAACTGGTGATCCAATAGCAAATGGTCAGCTCTGACAGCACATATACACCAGCAGCAGGCTGCATTTATACATTTAGGAACACACAACAGCAACAGCAGCAACAATTTAAAAAGAGAGAGAGCATGAATTTGAAAGAGAACAAGCAGGGTAGTACATGGTAGGGCTTTGAGGGAGAAAAGGAACAGGGAAATGCAAATAATGCAATTATAACCACAAAATAAAAATAGTATTTTTCTAAAAAAATGGTGGCAGGTGGGTGAGAAGGCTCAGGTGGGAGAGGCACTTATCATCGAGCCTGTTGACCTGAGTATATAATCCCTGGGACCCACAGGGTGGAAAGAGAAAACCAACTTCCACGAGGTGTCCTCTGACTTCTGTATGCATTTGTGGTACACACAGGCACACACACACACACACACACACACACACACACACACACGCACACACACATACACACACGCACATGTACACACACATGTGCACACACATTAAATAAACAAATGTAAAATATAGGAAAAATAAGGCAGAAAGTGATAAAGGAAGACACCTATTTCTTTCTTGGGCATCATGCACACAGAAGCATTCATACATATCTCTTTTTCTGTGTCTCTTTATCTCGCTCTGTCTCTGTCTCTCTGTCTCTGTCTCTCTCAAAAAGAAAAATATATCACCTATTCATTAAACTACCAACATTTGTTTGAAATATCAGCAGAAGTGCACAAGCACTGCCTTCACGCAGTGAATAATGTGGCTATTTTCTATGTGTTATCACCGAGGCAGTTTTGTAACTGCTTGACAGATGCATACATAGATTTTAGCTGGTTCTCCCCTGTTTCTTTATCACATTGCACTGAACGTGAAATTACAACTAATTTAGAAGGGTGCTCTTTCCTGAATTATCTCTATCTTTTTAGTGTGTGAAATCCTCCTCTCAAGGAGGACCGGGTGGGTGGTATTGCCTGTGGTAAAAATAGTTTTCCACTTAGTCACTTTTTAACTCAACACACTTTTTCTCGAGCACAAACGTTTCCTGAAGCTTCTTATCTAGAATTTCGTTACAAATGATAAAACTATCATGCAGTGGCAGACAAATATTTACAAACAAACAGGAAGTGAGTATGTGCAGCCCAAGAAAGTGACCTCTACTGAGATGTGCATGCAAATAAGAAAATGGGTATTCCTGGGGAAAACAAAATGAACTTTAAATAGTAGTCAGCAGCAGAAGACAATAGCTGAAACAGATAATAAAGCATTGGACAGTTCAGTCTCGAAGGCACATACTGGACTGAGGACAGAACGGTACAGTGGACATACATGGTTCATTAAAGAAAGATCAGTGGAAATGTTATGTATGTCTGGTCTTATTTGTTTTAGAATTTTCTTCCTGGGTACATTTTACATCTGCATAAAATATTAGTATGTTATTTGTTACCCAAAGCTATGCAATCTTAGTCACTGTTCAGTTCCCCATGGCCAAGACAACTCTTACATGAAAGAAAGCATTTGACTGGGGGCTGGCTTACAGTTTTAGAGGATTTAGTTCATTGTCATCCTGGCAGGGTGCATGGTGACAAGTAGGTAGTTGCTGGAGCAAAATCAAAATGCAGATCACATACTTCCAACACATAACGGTATAGAATATATATTACTATTTCTAAAATGACAAGAAGGGGGCCGTAAGGAAATACTGGGCCATAGCCAGATTGGAAACTAGCAGGGCAGATTCCGAATTCTGCATTACCATGTCTGATGTCAATGAACTCTTTAGATCTCCAACTCCTCCCAGCTTGGACACACTTCTCTCTCTTGGACTGCTTCTGCTGCCTGTCCAAGGCTTTCCTTGGCGGGGGTCCCACAGTTCTGGGATCTCTAAAATCTCGAGGTCTCCAATACAATTCAGTTCTCACCCTCACAGTTTCATACAATAACCTCTCTGGACCTGCATGCGGGACCTCCCCACCCCCGACACATGCCTGGCCTCAGTTGCTTTCCTTAGTCACAGAGGGAGACTTGACAACCCCTTCTGTATATCCTTGTTTCTGAAGATAGAACCAAGTAACCGAAGTTACCCGGTTCTGCCGCTTGGTGGGACCTTGCTCCCTTCCTTTAATTACATTTGCCTCAGCTTTCTGTTGAAATTACATATGTCTGTGTGCAATATATATCATTACAATATTAGATAAAATACTTTTAAAAATATGACTATATATTCAAACACTTTGAAATTATCAGAGTAATTTCCATTTCTAATAATGCTTAGCAAACGATGGAGTCATAAGTGGTAGTGCACGCTTGGAATCTCAGCACTTGAGAGATAATTCTCAGCTACTATTTGTTTCTTTTGAGGCTAGTCTGGGCTATGAAATCCTCTCTTCTCTCCATTTCCCTTCAAAATAATTTATTTTCATCTTCTCAGTTGTGATGTTTGAATTATACAACCTAAATAATCAAATTGTCTTTTTTAAAATTACAGATTACAGATATTCTATTGTATTAACCTCAGCTTCTTGAATTATTTTTGTGCTTTATAGTACTCATAGATAAGTAGTGATCAATGATCACAGTTTATTCATAGAGTATCTCACCAAGAACAGTGCTACTTCAGCCTTCCAAATAATTCAAAAACATTATCCTCTGCTATGTGGGTGAGTGAAGAAAATAAAAATCCATTTAGCAGCAACATATATTTAATGTATTCGTGAAGCTTGCAGCATTTGCAATATGTACTTGTCCTTAAAAAGTTAAAATAATTTAAAAGTTGAGATACATGAACAGTGAAATAAAAAGTCATGTATTTGTAGATTGTCTTCGTTTTCCAAGGGAAATAGCAACCACAATAAAAAGCCCTGTTGGATTATAGATTTATGCTCTCGCTCAATCTTTCTCTCTCCCATTTTTTTCCCTCTATAAAGGCCTATATAGAAACAACTATAGATTATAGGTTGGGTGATAGTATTTTACCAGAGGCAAAATATTTGTATTTTTGTGAGGTTAGTAGCTGTTTTTTTTTTTTTTTTTTTTCTTTTTTCGAGCTGGGGACCGAACCCAGGTTCTTGCACTTCCTAGGCAAGCGCTCTACCACTGAGCTAAATCCCCATCCCCGTAGCTGTTCTTTGATGATGAATAGAGAACTCTCTATTCTTGTTTCTTTGACCCAGCACTAGGCTGTTTGGGGGCAAAGGGTCATTGTGCCATTCCTCTAGTTACCAGCTAACAGCTCTCAATTTTAAATAAAGACTTTTTATGTTGGCATTTACACCTCACGCCATGATGAAGTAGTTGTTTAAGAAAGGTCCCCCCTCCCCAATTTGTGGCTTTTGGAATAATCGGCTGCTGTTTAGACTGGGACATCTCTAGCTAGCACTGAGCCCAATAGCCTCCTGTCCTTGTCTAAAAGTCTTGAAACAAACAAACAAACGGCTGAGGAGGGGGCTTGGTGAAGATTCAGGTAGTCCGTAGGCAGTCCCAGCCAACCGGAAGCTAACTGCTCATGGAACAACTAAATCCGTCACAGCGTTTGTTGTATAACGTGACAAATAAAAACAAAAACAAACAAAACAAACAAACAAACAAACAAAAAAAGACACAGGAAAGAACATAGAAGCAACCTGGCAGTTGAAGATTACCCGCTAGGTGAAAACAGTAGGTTTAAAATAGTAGGCTTTAAATTCTTCAGTTTTGCTCACGGGGGTTGTGGGCTGCGGGGGTTGGAGGTTGGGATTGAGGTTGGTAGTGGGGGGGCTGTGACCGGAAGTGCCTGCTCGGCGCCTAAGGTCCTTTTCAAAGTAAGTTCCGGTCCATGAGCGGAAGTGCGCCTGCTGCCACGAGGCGGCTTGCTGCTGTGCTGCTGTCCGTTAAGCAGTGGCCAGAGGGCTTCGGAGGCCTGGGAGGACTGAAGAGGGAGGAGGACCAGGGACAAGTGCGGAGAACTGTGGAGGAGTGCATAGAGGCACATAGAGGTACGTGGAGGCTGCGAGGTCTGAGGTGGCGTCCTGAGGTCCAGGGAGGCTGTGAGGCCTGAGGTGGCATCCAGAGCCCCAGGGAGGCCGCGAGGCCCTCCGAGGACTGTGGAGGACCAGGGAGGAACGTGGAGGAATACATAGAGGCACCGAGAGGCACGAGGAGGCCGCAAGGCCTGAGGTGGCATGCAGAGGACCTACTGTGACTAGTGGAGGCACCAGGAGGCCACCGAGGCCTGCCGAGGTGTGCGGAAGCCATTAGAGGCCCGCTGCCTGCCTACTGGCCAGGGGCAAACGAGTGGGGTGCCAGGGGCCAGCTTGCTGACTGACTTTATTCCAACGTATTCGGGACAACTCCCTGAGGCCTCGCCCTCGCTGCAGCCCTCAGATCCCGCAGGCCCGAGCCAAAGCCCCTTTCTTGTCCCTCCCAGGACACAGGAAAGGAAGGTCGATACCAGGCCACACAGCCTCACATCAATACTGGCACAGATAGGTCAAAGAGCCAAGATGAGTAAAAGCCAAGATGAACTTCCTCACGAACTTGAGAACCAGTTCATATTGCGCCTTCCCCCAGAACATGCTTCAACTGTCAGGAAGATCATACGTTCTGGAAATGCCGCCATGAGAGATAAACTAAAAATTGACTTGTCTCCTGATTCACGGCATGCTATTGTTCAGGTAGATGATGTTTCACTGTCTGCCAAAGTTGTTGATTTGCCTTGTGTTATTGGAAGCCTGAAAACGCACGATAGGAAGACCTTTTATAAAACGGCCGATGTTTCCCAGATGCTTTTGTGCAGTGCCGAGGGCGATCTCCACTCTTCGCCAGAAGAACCAGCCACTTCTGCTGGTGCTACTGTAATGGGAAACGAAAGGGAAGCAGAGGAAAAGTATATCTGGAAGCACGGCATTACTCCACCACTTAAGAATGTCAGAAAGAAACGGTTTCGGAAACCAACAAAAAAGCCCCCTGATATGAAGCAAAACGAAGAAAGCTCTAGTGGTTACATTGATTCTAAAGACGTGGAGAAGGAAGTGAAGAGGCTGCTGCGCTCAGATGCCGAAGCCATCAGCTGCCGATGGGAAATCACTGTTGATGATGAAACCAAGGCAGTACAAAGTCAAACTTGTACTCCTCATCTTCCATTACCCTCTGAAATAGGTGGCCATACCTCATCAGCATGTGATATGCCTCAGAGCACATTCAGTGATTCTAGCAGTGGCAAAGATGATCAAGAGAATAAAGAGGAGGAGGAGGAAGAAAAAGAGGAGGATGAAGAGGAAGGGGAGGCTGAAGAGGAGGAAGAGGAAGAAGAGGAAGAGGAGGAGGAGGAGGAGGAGGAGGAGGAGGAGGAAGATGATTCTGAAGAAGACCTGGAAAGAGAGCTACAAGCCAAGTTTATTGAGTTTAGCTTGTGCGAAGCTAAAGAAAGTAGCAGTTCAATAATTCTGGGAATTCAGAAGCTGATTCATTCCAAGGAGAGAAAACTCCAAGAGATTCAGGGCAAAGCACAAAGACAGAAGGATCTCCTCAGAAAATTGGAAAACCTAACCCTCAAGAGTCATTTCCAGTCTGCGCTGGAACAGCTCAAGTTACAGGAGAAGCAGAAGGCTGAGCAGATCCTTTTTCTACAGCAACAACTGAAGTATTTTTTGAAGAAGTAAGACTTTGAATCCATCATCTAGACTGAAGACTTGGTGAATCTGTGTTTTCCTCCAGTTACCTTGTCTTGAATTAATTGTTTTTGTTTCTTTGACCATTTCACTGATTGTAGTGTTTCAAGAACAGAGTCGTGTAGAAAAGGCAGTAAAAAAAAAATGCGATAACTTAAAGGGTCCCAATGGAACATGGGGCTTGGATTCTCTTGGTTAATTTGAGAACTCTATGGATTGCTTCTCTATTATGATTTTATCATATTAGGTAGCTGTGCTTGAGAAAGGGAGACAGTCTAGCTTATACGGACCTACTGCTAGTTTGCATATGTTTAAACTGTTCATGTGTTTGATACAGCATAGAATAAAAGCCAACTTTCTAGCGTGGTGGCCCAAATCTGTAATCTCAGCACTTGAGTTTAGGCAGAATGATTCATAAATTCAAGGCCAGCCTGGGTTACATAGCAGCTTCCAGGATACACTGGTTTACATATATCTGCCTCAAAACAATCAATAGTAGAGTCTGTCAAGGTAAAGGGTTCCTTTCCTGACCAGGGATTGTTTTCTCTGTTCTTTGATTGCATGTAACTGATTTTTGTTCATTAATTAGCAGTTGCAGCATAGATGTTACACCCTGGCCTGCTGGGAAGTGTGGTTTTAAAGTTTATTTACAGTCTATGTTCTTTAAGCAAAAAAAAAAAATTCTTTTGAATGGGAATAAAAGAATCACTATAGACTACTCTGTTGTATTGCTTTAGTATATAGTAATGTT
Source organism: Rattus rattus (assembly GCF_011064425.1). Taxonomy (NCBI): domain Eukaryota; kingdom Metazoa; phylum Chordata; class Mammalia; order Rodentia; family Muridae; genus Rattus; species Rattus rattus. The sequence goes on along the minus strand of NC_046154.1, from coordinate 194,283,495 downwards.
TAGTAGACTGAGAAAAATGCAAAGGAAATGTCAGTTGAAAATGCTTATTTCAAGAAACAGCAGGCAGTGTTTCATATAGTGCTCTATCCCCTAAAAAAGTATATTTCAGGAAATGCATTTGTCAGTAGCATTTGATACCCACAAGTGTGTATCTTACTGTATCACTCTAGTTACTTGGAACTATTTATAGTTTTCTAAACATAATGATACATATATTTTTCTCTCCCATCTGAATGTAAATTTGTGTTGAGACATATGTGAGGAACAAGAACACAGACACAGACACAGACACACAGACACAGACACACAGACACAGACACACACACACACATACACACACACACACACACACTAATTTGTCAAAAAATAGATGAAGGAGAAGCAGGAGAGGGAGAGAAAAGTGGGAGGAGGAAGGGAGTGAAAGGGCCAGTGCTGAATACCAATAAAAGGCAAATTAGATACTTTCATGCTTTTAAGAAAATTTGAAGCTATTTGAAAACCAGCTACTATAGACCAGATTAAAATTGATAATCTGGAAGAGCATTGTGAAGAATGGGGATTAATAAGATTTGAGGTTTAGGAATTTATATTTTTAAAGTGATTTTAAAGTTATTGTTGGTTCTTAGCTTTTATTTCATACTATGGAATATTTTATCAAGACTCTATACAAAATCAACTTAGAAGTAACAGATGTTGAATAAAATTGAAGGATTTCATATTAAAATAATTACTAGTGGCTTGGGAGATGGCAAGTGGATTCAAAAGCACGTCTTAAGCAGGCATGAAGACTTGAATTCAAGGAACCATGTAAAAGCCCAGGTGTGGATCTGTTACCCTAGCACTGTGGTGGCAGAATTTTGGGGCTTGTTTACTGAAAACCTACTGGAGCAGGTTCAGTGAGAGATTTTGCTTCAAGGATAAGATTGAGACTAATAGAGCAGGAAACCAGGCATCCTTCTCTCGCTTCCAGACATGCACATAGTCACATACCCAAGTACATGTGTGTGTGTGCATATAGCACATACGTCCAGCTCACACAAATTTTCTTTAAGAAAAGTGAAGGAAATTATAATGCTTCATTACTCAATGTTACTATAAATCATGGTAAGTCAGACAAATTTTTTTTTCATTTTTTAAAAAGACAATTATCTCTCTAGTCCAGTGCGACCTCAAACTCACAAGTTTAAGCATCAAGGGCTGGGTTTGTGCCTGAATGAACAGTTTTAGGATGTGTTTTCTCTACTTTTTAGTGAGAAAAGGTACTTGTTTAAGATTATAACTTGATTTGATTCTATAAATAGGTATTTAGTGAGGTATACCTGTACTGGGCCACTTACAATGAAGAAACACGAATCAATTTCAAGGAGGTTGCAGGTAAGAACATTGACCATACCAGTCAAACCACACACACACACACACACACACACACACACACACACACACACCCATCATGTGTCAGTGTGGATATATGCACACAGTACAACTACTGGAGGAAGCCAAAGTCATTAGATTCACCAGGAACTGGAGGTTGAACTGCCTGACATGGATGTAGGAACAGAACTCAGCTCCTCTTCAAGAGCAGAAAGCACTTTGAACAACTGAGCTCTCCCTCTCCTTTTACTTATTCTTAAGATGATGTTTAGCATCACCAGTAGACTCTAACTAGCACAAGCATGCCAATGCACAAGCATGCCAATGGACTATGATTGGAGGGGTTGCTGGGAAGCATCAATTGTTAAAAGTGTCACTTTAATCTTAAATTTGTTTTACCTTGCCTGAGATTACAGTTAAAGAATCCAAGCATCTCGTAAGATGCAAACACTGCCATTTGTGTGTGTGTGTGTGCGCGCGCGCGTGCACATGTATTTAGTTCTGTCTATTTTATTTAGAAGAAGATTTTTAAAGAAAAGACAATTGGAGAAGGAGAGATACACTTAAGACGTGGAGAAGCTGTGGAGCCCTGAAATAAAATGTAGAGGCTGTGAAATGAGAGATGCTCAAGAACACTCATGAGCTCTTAGCAGTTTACTCCTTGTAACTCATGTTAGCGCAGTGACATTAGTAGTCCAGTAGTAGTAATGTGTGCACTGCCTGCATGCGGGGCAAGGTAAAGATATTTTCTGAGTTAACCATAAAGTGCATTTATGAAGAGAAAATCTTCCAAACAGCAATCTAAGTTTGTGGAGTAAAAAAAATGGTTTCCTTTTCTTTCCTTTTCTTTTATAACCTTTTCTTTTATAAGGAGGGCTTAGAATTCAGGCTGACATTGATGAATTTATGAAAATCTCAGCTTAGCCTCCCAACTGTTAGGATTAGAAGTGTGAACCACAAGCCTTTGTTACTTTTTAAATATTTAAATAATGATTTTAAATAGGAAGACATTTATGCCAAGGATTAATAATATTAAAAGATTTAAATGATATACAATAAGTGCAACAGCTGTAAGGGAGTCAAACTAGCTGCATTTCTGACTTTATAGAGGAATATTTGTATATATCAACAACAGTGATTGACAGCTATGATTTTAACTTTTTCTTTTTTTATTTTTCCTTCATTCTTTTTCTCATATAATACATTCCAACCACAACCTCCTTCACTCCTATACATTTAGGAGTGTACCCCTAGCCCCTCAACCCCCACTTTTCCCTATTCTCTGTTCCCTGTATCCCTTCAGAATAGAGCAGGCCTCCCAGGCTTATCAACCAAACAGCATAACTACATAAAACAAGACTAGGCACAAAACAACATGTCAAGTCTGAATGAGGCAACCCTGTAGCAGTAAGACGTCATAAGAGCAGACAAAAGAGTCAGATAAACCAACATTCCCACTGTTAGGAGTGCCATAAACACTCCCAGCTAAACAATACAACATGTCCAAAGAGGGCTTACAGTGGACATATGCAGTCTCCACGATTGTAACTTCAGTCTCTGTGAGCCCCTGTGAACTCTGCTTAGTTGATTCCATGGGATTTAAATCATACTGATGACCTGCTTAAGGTCACCATTAGAAACTATTCTGTTTTGTCACTGTGGGACTCAGAATTTCCTTCCTTCAGAATGCATCAATTGTCAGTAACTCCTCAGCTAGTGTTAGGGGCTTATAAGCTCCCCCACTACCAAGCTGAAATTTTGACTGACTTAATCTTGTGCAAATCAGCTACATCTGAGTTTATGAGGGCAGTGGTCCTGTCATGCCCAGGAGGCTTTGTTTCACTTTAGTCCCCCACCCATTCATCGATGTCTGGTCCTTTTTTCTTTTTCTTGCATTTTTTATTGGATATTTTATGTATTTAAATTTCCAATGTTATTCCCTTTCCTGATTTCCCTGTCTTCCCATCCTCCCTCCCCCTGCTTCTATGGGGATGCTCCCACTCCCACCCATCAACTCCCACCTCACCACCCTGACATTCCCCTACACTGGGGAAACGAGCCTTCACAGGACCAAGGGCTTCTCCTCCTATTGATGTCAGACAATGCCATCCTCTGCCACATATGCAGCTGGAGCCACAGTTTCCTACATGTGTACTCTTTGGTTGGTGATTTAGTCCCTGGGAGCTCTGGGGGAGGGTGTCTTGTTGGTTGATATTGTTGTTCTTCCTATGGGGTTGCAAACCCCCTTCAGCTACTTCAGTTCTTTCTCTAACTCCTCCATTGCGGTCCCCGTGTTCAGTCCAGTAGTTAGTGTAGTCATCCTTATCTGTATCAGTAGGGCTCTGGCAGAGCCTCTCAGGAGACATCCATATCAGGCTCCTGTCAGCAAGCACTGCTTGGCATCGGCAATATTGTCTGGGTTTGGTGTCTGTATATGGGATGGATCCCCAAGTGGGGAGGTCTCTGGATGGTTTTTCCTTCAGTCACTGCTCCACTCTTTGTCTCTGTATTTCCTCCTGTGAGTATTTTGTTTCCCCTTCTAAGAAGGACTGAAGCATCCACATTTTGGTCTTCCTTCTTCTTAAACTTCATATGAATTGAATCTGTGAACTGAATCTTTGGTATTCCAAGCTTTTGGGCTTATATCCACTTATCAATGAGTGCATACCATGTGTGTTCTTCTGTGACTGGGTTTCCTCACTCAGGATGATATTTTCTAGTTCCACTCATTTGCCGAAGAATTTCATGAAGTCGTTTTTGATATCTGAGTAATACTCCATTGTATAGATGTACCACATTTTTTGTATCTATTCCTCTGTTGAAGGGCATCTGGGATCTTTTCAGCTTCTGGCTATTATAAATAAGGCTGCTATGAACATAGTGGAGCATGTGTCTTTGTTGTATGTTGGAAAATCTTTTGGGCATATGCCCAGGAGAGGTATAGCTGGGTCCTCAGGTAGTACTATGTCCAATTTTATGAGGAACCACCAGACTGATTTCCAGAGTAGTTGTACTAGCTTGCAATCCCACCCACAATGAAGCAGTGTTCCTCTTTCTCCACATCCTTGGCAGCATCTGTTGTCACCTGAGTTTTTGATCTTGCCATTCTGACTGGTGTGAGGTGGAATCTCAGGGTTGTTTTGATTTGCATTTCCCTGATGACTAAGGATGTTGAACATTTCTTTAGGTGTTTCTCAGCAATTCGATATTCCTCAGTTGAGAATTCTCTGTTTAGCTCTGTTTAATAGGGTTATTTGGTTCACTGGAGTCTAACTTCTTGTGTTCTTTGTATATATTAGATATTAGCCCTCTATCTGATATAGGATTGGTAAAGATCTTTTCCTAATCTATTGGTTGCCATTTTGTCCTATTGACAGTATCATTTGCCTTACAGAAGCTTTGCAATTTTATGAGGTCCCATTTGTTGATTCTTGAACTTAGAGCATAAGCCATTGGTGTTCTGGTCAGGAAATTTTCCCCTGTGCCTATGTGTTTGAGGCTCTTTCCCACTTTCTCTTCTATTGGTTTCAGTGTATCTGGTTTTATGTGGAGGTCATTGATCCACTTGGACTTGAGCTTTGTACAAGGAGATAAGAGTGGGTCAATTTGAATTATTCTACATGCTGACTGCCAGGTGAACCAGCACCATTTGTTGAAAATGCTATCTTTTTCCCACTGGATGGTTTTAGCTCCTTTGTCAAAGATCAAGTGACTATAGTGTGTGGGTTCATTTCTGGGTCTTCAATTCTATTCCATGATCTTCCTGCCTGTCCTGTCTCTGTACCAATACTATAAAGTTTTTATCATGATTGATCTGTAATATAGTTTGAGGTCAAGGATAATGATTTCCCTAGAAGTTCTTTTACTGTTGAGAATAGTTTTCACTATCCTGGGTTTTTTGTTATCCCAAATGAATTTGCAAATTGTTCTTTCTAACTGTCTGAAAAATTGACTTGGAATTTTGATGAGGATTGCATTGAATCGGTAGATTGCTTTCTGCAAGATGGCCATTTTTACAATATTAACCCTGCCAATCCATGAGCATGGGAGATCTTAGCATCTTCTTTTCCTTTTTCTTTTCTTTTTTTTTTTTTTTTCAGAGCTGGGGACCGAACCCAGGGATCTTAGCATCTTCTGAAATCTTCATTGATTTCCTTCTTCAGAGACTTGAAGTTCTTGTACAGATCTTTCACTTGCTTGGTTAGAGTTACACCTAGGTATTTTATATTATTTGTGACTATTGTGAAGGGCATCATTTCCCTAATTTTTTCTCAGCTTGTTTATCCCTTGAGTAGAGGAAAGCTACTGATTTGTTTGAGTTAATTTTATATCCAACCATGTTGCTGAAGTTGTTTATCAGACTTAGTAGTTCCCTGGTGGAATTTTGGGGGTCACTTAAATATACTCTCATGTCATCTGCAAATAGTGATATTTTGACTTCTTCCTTTCCAATTTGTATCTCTTTGCCCTCTTTTTGTTGTCTGATTGCTCTGGCTAGGACTTCAAGTACTATATAGAATAGGTAGGGAGAGAGTGGGCGCCTTGTTTAGTCCCTGATTTTAGTGGGATTGCTTCAAGTTTCTTTCTGTTTAGTTTGATGCTGGCTACTGATTTGCTGTATATTGCTTTTACTATGTTTAGGTAAAGGCCTTGAATTCCTGATCTTCTAAGACTTTTACCATGAAGAGGTGTTGAATTTTGTCAAATGCTTTCTCAGCATCTAATGAAATGATTATGAGCTTTTCTTTGAGTTTGTTTATATAGTGGATTACTTTGATGGATTTCCATATATTGAACCATCCCTGCATCCCTGGGATGAAGCCTACTTGATCATGGTGAATGATCATTTTGATGTGTTCTTGGATTCGGTTTGTGAGAATTTTATTATTTTTATATTGATATTTATAAGGGAAATTGGTCTGAAAGTCACTTTGTATGGTTTAGGTATAAACATAATTGTGGCTTGAAAGAAGGAATTGGGTAGTGTTCCTTCTGTTTCTATTTCGTAGAATAGTTTGGACAGTATTGGTATTAGGCCTTCTATGAAGGTCTGATAGAATTCTGCACTACACCCATCTGGTCCTGGGCTGTTTTTTTTTTAGTTGGGAGACTTTTAATGACTACTATTTCTTTAGGGGTTATGGGACTATTAGATGGTTTATCTGATCCTGATGTACCTAGTATCTGTCTAGAAAATTGTTCATTATGTCCAGATTTTTCAGTTTTGTTGAATATAGGCTTGTGTAGTAGGATCTGATTATTTTTTGAATTTCCTCAGTTTCTGTTGTTATGTCCTTTTCATTCCCGATTTTGTTAATTTGGATACTCTCTCTGTGTCCTTTGGTTAGTCTGGCTAAGAGTTCATCTATCATGTTGATTTTCTCAAAGAACCAGCACTTGGTTTTGTTGATTCTTTGTTTAGTTCTTTTTATTTCTAGTTGGTTGATTTCATCTCTGAGTTTGATTATTTCCTTCCATATATTCCTTTTGGGTGAATTTGCTTCTTTTTGTTCTAGAGCTTTCAGGTGTGCTGTCACGCTGCTAGTGTATGCTCTCTCCAGTTTCTCTTTGGAGGCACTCAGAGGTATGAGTTTTCCTCTTTCATTTCTGCTTTCATTGTGACCCATAAGTTTGGGTATATTGTGCTTTCATTTTCATTAAATTCTAAAAAGTTTCTAATTTCTTTATGTCTTCCTTGACCAAGTTATTATTGAGTAGAACATTGTTCAGCTTCCTTGTGTATGTGGGCTTTCTGTCGTTTTTGTTGTTATTAAAAATCAGCCTTAGTCCACAGTGATCTGATAAGATGCATGGGATTATTTCTATCTTGTACCTGTTGAGGCCTGTTTTGTGACCGATTATATGGTCAGTTTTGGAGAAGGTACCACGATGTGCTGAGAAGAAGGCATATTCTTTTGTTTTAGGATGAAATGTTCTATAGATGTCTGTTAAATCCATTTGTTTCATAACTTCTGTTAGTTTCACTATGTCCCCATTTAGTTTCTGTTTCCATGGTCTGTCCATTGATGAGAGTGGGGTGTTGAAGTTTCCCACTCTTTTGTTTGTGGTACAATATATGCTTTGAGCTTTAGTAAAGTTTCTTTTATGAATCTTGGTGCCCTTGGATTTGAAACATAAATGTTCAGAATTGGGAGTTCATCTTAGTATATTTTTCTTTTGATGAGTACGAAGTGTCCTTCCTTATCTTTTTTGATAACTTTTGGTTGAAAGTCAATTTTATTCAATATTAGAATGGCTACTCCAGCTTGTTTCTTGAGACCATTTTCTTGGAAAACATTTTCCCAGCCTTTTACTCTAAGGTAGTTTCAGTCTTTGTCACTGAGGTGCCCTTCCTGTATGCTCAAAATGCTGGGTCCTGTTTACTTAGGCAGACAGTTAGTCTATGTATTTTTATTGAGAAATTGAGTCCATTGATGGTAAGAGATATTATGGAAAAGTGATTGTTGCTTCTTGTCATTTTTGTCCTTAGAGGTGGAATGATGTTTGTGTGGCTATTTTCTTTTGGGTTTGTTGAAAGAAGACGATTACTTTCTTGCTTTTTCTAGGGTGTAGTTTCCCTCCTTGTGAGGGGTTTTCCATCTATTATCCTTTGTAGGGCTGGATTTGTAGAAAGATACTGTGTAAATTTTGTTTTGTCATGGAATATCTTGGTTTCTCCATCTATGTTAATTGAGAGTTTTGCTGGATGTAATAGCCTGGGTTGGCATTTGTGTTCTCTTAAGGTCTCTCTGACATCTGTCCAGGATCTTATGGCTTTCATAGTCTCTGATGAGAAGTCTGGTGTATTTCTGATAGTTCTACCTTTATATGTTACTTGATCTTTTTCCCTTACAGCTTTTAATATTCTTTCTTTGCTTTGTGCGTTTGGGGTTTTGATTATTATGTGATGGAAGGAGTTTCTTTTCTGGTCCAGTCTATTTGGAGTTCTGTAGGTTTCTTGTATGTTCATAGGCATCTCTTTCCTTAGGTTAGGGAAGTTTTCTTCTATAATTTTGTTGAAGATATTTACTGGCCCTTTAAATTGTGAATCTTCGCTCTCTTCTATACCTGTTATCCTTAGGTTTGGTCATCCCATTGTGTTCTGGATTTCTTGAATGTTTTGGGTTAGGAGCTTTTTGCATTTTCATTTTCTTTGACTATTGTGTCAATGTTTTCTATGGTATCTTCCACTCCTGAGATTCTCTCTTCTGTCTCTTATATTCTGTTGGTAATGCATCTATGACTCTTGATCTCTTTCCTAGGTTTTCTATCTCCAGGATTGTCTCTTTTTGTGATTTCTTTATTGTTTCTATTTCCATTTTTAGATCCTGAATGTTTTTTTTTCAATTCTTTCACCTGTTTGGTTGTGTTTTCCAGTAATTCTTTAAGGGATTTTTGTGTTTCCTCTTTAATGGCCTCTACTTGTTTACCTGTGTTGTCCTCTATTTCTTAAAGGGAGTTATTTATGTCCTTCTTAAAGTCCTCTATCATCATCATGAGATATAATTTTAAATCCAAATTTTACCTTTCAGGTGTGTTGGAGTATCCAGGACTTGCTGTGGTGAGAGAACTGGGCTCTGATGATGCCAGATAGCTTTGTTTTCTGTTGCTTAGTTTCCTGTACTTGCCTCTCGAGCTTGGTTATCTCTGGTATTAGTTGGTCTTGCTGTTTCTGATCAGAGATTGTTCTTCTTGTGGGCCCATGAGCCTGAATCTTAGGAGTGAGAGCACTCTTGGGAGAATAGCTCTCTTCAGACAGGATTTGGGTATGGAGGGCTGTGGGACAGCCCCAGCTCTGGGCGCAAATGGAGATAAGAAGCCAATGTCTGGTCCTTATAATCTTTCTGACCTGACCCTCTTCTGTTAGGGTCCTTGAGCCTTTTGTACAAAGGCTGTTATAGATGGCCAATAGATGTGATTTGTGGTGAAGACGTCACAGAACTTATTCTTTGTGCTTTGACCAGTTGTGAGAAACTTCAGTGAGGTTTGAGAGCTATGCTAATCTATCAGTATAGAAATGCTGATTTAGAGGGCATTTGATACTACTTCCCTTTAGCAAATAGTAGTACTATGTTTATACACAGGGCATATGAATTCTCTAGTTGTGGATCTTGGTGTATTAGGTGTTCTTGTGGAACAGGTTTTCAATCCAATCAGAAAGTAGTTGGTTACCCCTATAACATTTGTGGCATTATTCAACTTGTGAACATCTTGCCATGCTGGCTACTATTGTAGCTCACAGGATTTACAGCTAGGTATTACTGTTACTGACTTTTCCCTACAGTCAGCCTGCATTGGTCCTTTTGGTACCATGGAGGCTAGCCATCAGGGAGGATGCTTCCTAGTCAGTACCAGCTTGATTTCTTCTTGACAAAAACTTGTTAGGCACCTCTGAGCTCTCTTTCAATTAGGTTTCCTCCTTGGGTATTGTCTTCAACCTTCTAAGTCTAAGTTTAACAAGAATTCTATCATGTTAATTAGAGAAACCCTTCTTCTTGACTTTCTAATCACCTGTACCCAACCAAGTTCTTCATCTTGCACCCCTTGATGTCAACACAGTTAGTCTGTGTCTTAATTAGGGTTCCTATTGTGTGAAGAGATACTACCGTCATGGCAACTCTTGTAAAGGAAAAGACTTAACTGGGGAAAGCTTATAGTTTCAGAGGTTTAGTCCATTATAGTCATGGCAGGAGGCATGGTAGTGTGCAGGCAGACACGGTGCTGGAGAGGGAGCTGAGAGTTCTACATCTGGATAGGCATGCAGTGAGAAAGAGAGTGAGCCACTGGGCCTAGCTTTAGTTTCTGAGACCTCAGAGCCTACCCACAGTGGCATATTTCCTCCAGCTAGTTTGCATCTAATCCAACACGGCTACATCTCCAACAGTGTTACTCCCTATGAGCTATGGGGGCCATTTTCAAACCACTATAGTCTTCTTTCAACCAGAATACTTGCAAGTCAGTGTAGCAATACTCCAACAGACAACCACTCTTGATGACTTGTCTTTCCACTTTCTGTCCCATCGCTCTGCTATTGCCTTTAGGTTTTGTTGTCTGTAGGGTTGAGCTTGATCTATCGTTAGCTCTGACATCCATGCAGCTGTCCTAAATAAAGTCCCACAGTTACTCCAAGAGTTACATGTTTCCTTACTCAAGCTTCCAAAGTAAGTGTCAATGGGTGGGAAAATCACCAGGCTGTTGTCAACCCAGGATGTGTCAGAATATATTTATTCTGCGAGGAATACTTTTAAGAAATATATTTAAGAGATATTTGTTAATATTCAAACAAAGGCAAAGTGTGTTAAAGTGGCCATTGCTTTTAATAACTTGATGTGATACAGTAATAAGTGTGACAAGCTGAGAGCTGGCAGCGAGGTAGCATTGCCTTGAGCCTATTCCAAGAGGGAGAGTAGAGAGGAGTGAAGGAAGTAGATACCGACATGTCTGATTCCTGTGAATAATGCGTAGGACTTCAAATTCAAATAGAGGGAACCAATCCTAGAATTCTAGGGAAGCTACTATAAAAATAAGTATTATTGAGCACCAATGTATACAAGAAGCCCCTGGCATCTAGGATCTGAAAGAAAAACAAGGAAAGGCTGTATTTGACAGCTGACTTCTTAGCATAACCTCAAAATAGGAAACACAGAAAATGACTGAAAATATAAGCCAACTAGAATTGTCAGTTGGAATCCATACAAATGAATGCATGGTAAAGACAGCATGGGATTCTCTCTCTTTTTTAAAAATAGAAATTAGGTTTGCAGAACATGCAAAAAAAAAAAAAAAGAAGAAAAAAGAGTTAATGCTTCTCTGTGACAGAAATAAACAACCCACTCTGCCAAGAGGAAGACAAGTGGAAATTAATGTCAGAACCCAGGCTTAATTCTCAGATTAAAAAAAAAAAAACCACCCCAAATGTTAATGTTCATAAAAACATGTGCCCTGCACTGTAGAAACTGGGCCAATTATTGGTTTATTCATAATTTAATGTCTCTAGTACCAGACACTGTGTGGGGAAGCAGCCAAGGGCCAAGCAAAAGGTGCCAGAATTGTGCATGCAATCAGACGGCAGGCTGTGGGGACCTCCCTCCTCCCTGTTCACACATCTATATATAAATAACTCCTCCCACCTTCCAGACAGGACCTGAATGAATGTAAAGGAAGGAAGCTAGCTGAATCCATCTGTGACTAGGAAGACAGATCTTCAATAAGTGCTCCCCCAAAGAAAGCATTTTAAAATGTCCTTTTGGCCATTTTCAAAAGGTGCAGACTTAATATGCCCTTTGATGAGGATGATTGAAGCATCCTCTCATCTTGTGGTCCATCGGTCCTGTGGAATTTAGTGTTAACACACGTAATACCTGGCGTGTGTGTGTGTGTGTGTGTGTGTGTGTGTGTGTGTGTGTGTTTGTGTATAGGTGTGTTTAATCTTTGGATATTCCCCTAAAGCTCAGACTTGAACATTCCTTTCTCATAGACTTTCCCTTTGCAATCCTCTCTAGCAACACAAACCACTCTCTCTCAGGCACACACGCTGGTTTTTGTTGTTGTTGTTGTTTGTTTGTTTGTTTGTTTGTTTTACTTTGTGAAATCCATAGAAAGTACTATGTAATAATTCCTTAGATGTCTCCATCTCCTCTTGAGTTGTCTAAGAATACCATATCATGTAGCTCACACTGGCTTCAAACTCACTGCAGAACAACAATGGCCTTAGACTCCTGATGATCCTGGTCCACCTCCCCAGTGCTGAGACCACAGGTGGGAAGCATTGTGCCTTACTCTTCAGAAGTTTTAGATCATCTTTTAGTTAAGCTGGAGACAGAAGAGAATAGAGAGGCATTGATACAATTGAATATTATTATTATTATGCACAATTGTATATTTACATGTGTAATTATAGCAATAAAGGAAATTATGTAGGCGACTGGACGTTCATTTTGCCCAAGGCATGACAGAATAGTGTAGTAGTGACTCAAAGTCAGAGGTTAGGTTGTCGGCCTTCTATGTGTCTATCAAGCCTCACACTTTCTATTATTATTGTTCTTTTGGCAGCATTCACCAATTAGGCTGCTTTCTACTCTCTCTGCTTAGAACTTCCGCTTCTTTACTAGACTGGCCAAAGTGTAGGGTGTAAGCATGAAATTTGCCCTCTCTGGGATTACATAAACTTAACTCAAATGTCTGTGTGTACTGAGGCCACTGTAAAGCAGCTATCTGATGGCCTGGTTATGAACCAGCTGAACCCCTCAGCATGTGAGTGCAGCTATGAAGGGGCCATGTTGGAGGCTGCCAAGGTCTGTGGAGAGAAAGTAGTAGAGGAAGCAACATAGTAAGGAGAGGGTGGTGTGTGGTACTGAGATATTCCTCAACTTGTATCCACAGAATGCCTGGGTTGCTGCTCTGCTCCAGGCCAGAAGATCACACAGGGAAGCAGCCTCTGGATTCTTGTCAGTGGTCTCACCGTGTCCCTTCCTTTGTTCCCTCATAGCCCTCAACATCCTGTGTTGTTAATGATCTGTGCAGCAACTCTGGTTTATTATTAACTCGTGTGTCCCAACATATAGTAAACATTCAACAAGTATTTTGTTTAACTAGAGGAACACATAATTTCTAGCGTAATGCTTGTTAAGCGCGTTGAAAAAGATAAAAGGTCACCGAACATTAAATTTTAGCATCTCCGTTAAAAATGGGGGATGGAGGAGGGATGCCTAAAGGTTTTGAAACATAGTATCTGAGTGTCTTAGCAGAACATTCATTCACATTAAAAAAAAAATCTTCCATTTACATTTGAGCAAGGTCAAGACAATACTTGGTTTGCAAATGGATTAAGGTTATCTTGAGCATCCCTGGCCGCAGCAGTCAGCTTGTCCTTGGAGAAGCACAATGTGGCTTGGTGAAGTTAGCTGCTGGGCCTTTCTATTCTTTTAACCCACTGCCAGAGAGCAAGGGCTTGTTTGAAAATATTTGGCAGTGACCTTACCAGAGGCCATATGTGTAGACCAAGGATGAGGAACATCATTCTATTAGGACCAAGGCTAACTGTCACTTGCCACACTGACCATGAGTTTGTAGGGTTAGTGGTCACTGACATTAATCACATAGTACTGGGCTATTCTCATGTACTATTCGAAGCACTTCTCTCATAATCTCAGCAGGTGTACAGTATTTTTATTCTAGTTTATGGTGAAGTAAACTTGGTAAAAGGGTGAAATGATCATCCAGATTCTCCTAGATAGGGATGGAGGTGGGATTCCAGTCCAGACAGCTTGAGAGCACTGATTAGTTCCTGTGATTACCTTGTTGCAAATGTGAAGTGCTCCAATTCAAATCACTACCAGGAAACTTCCCAGTACATATCAGGGATGGATCTCCCCAAATGTGCTAAGGGAAACTCTATATAAAATAACCATGTAAAACATTGGCTGCCACACCACAAGCTTCTTTTCATCTCATAGCTTTTGGATTGAGAAACATTTGACTATTTCTTATATTGATATTTTAAAGTTCCTCTAAGAATATGTCCCTTGACCTGGCAAGGACCTCCTGGTCACACACTGTAGTACACACCTTTGATCCCAGCACTAGGGAGGAAGGGACACACAGATCTCTGAACTGAAGGATAACTTGGTCTACATAGGGAGGACTTGTATCAGAAAAAAAAAGATAAGGAAGAAAAATATATTACTTTATAGAGATTAGATATATTACCATTCTTTTATAGAAACTTTGGTATTAGGAATTTTAAACATTTCTTATCTGCAACTTTATGAAATTCTGAATGAAGCTTTGCTGTACAATGAGGAGAGGGAGTAGACGTAGGGGAAGGAGGGGCAGGGGAAGAAAAGATGGGGAATTGTAGTAGTGAGAGATTGTTGGTAACACCTCTCCTTCCATTAATCTGGAAATGGAACTGTGCTAATAAGGTGAGAGAGAAGGAGCGAGGTGCAAATGGAGTGGCGATAATGGGGAAGGTGAGAAGGAGGTGGGAGCATGGGTGTTCACACTCATCTCCTCATACCCTGCTGTAGGAGGCCAGTACATCAGTGCAGCATGAGCCCTACTCTGCTTGTCTCCTGTCTCCAACTCCTCTTCTTGAAGCTCCTTTACATACCTAATAACTCCTAGGAGATGCTTTGTGCAAATTGTATCCAGCTAAGAGGATAATCTTTTTATTCTCCATTTAAAATTCTGGGTTCAATGATGAGCAGAACGAATGAATGTTCACCCCAGGTTTCCCTCGAAAGAGTTCTGCTTTGCAGTGTCTGTTCCACTCATCCTGTTAAGTGCACTCAGTGTCATCAGCCATGTGCATTGATTTTGGTTGGAAAATGCAAATTGATGTCAGGAATATTCAGGAACAGTAGTTATGATAAAATACTGACTCCATTAGCCCTTTGCTTCATCTCACACTGATCTCTTGCCTAGTGCTCTTTGCTGACTCATTTGAATCAGAAGGAAACCTTTAAACCTTGCCAACATCCTCCAGGATCTGTGTGCTCTGAAACCTACCTCCACTACACTTTAATCTTGACGTCCAATGATACCATCCTCCTTTCTCTTCTATGGACATACTAGACTTATTCCTGTCTTAGGGTCTTTGTCACTTCCCCAGTCCCCGCTATAAAATGTTCTTCTACTTAGAGCTCTCCATGATAAGCTTCTCACGGCTCTGACTTCCACTCAACGTTGACTCTTTAGGCTTGCCTCTCCTTGCCCTCTTCTTCTGCCTAAACGATCATTGTACCAGATATGGTTCTCTCTAATACCACCTTCATGACATAATAATCTATTATCTTACTCAAGTATTTAGTTTTAGATGGCATATATTTTGCACCAGGATAGAAGTTACAGAAAGACAAGATCCATGTACGTCCAGCTCCCAAAATATAGTTTGATATAAAGCAAACACATAGGGATCTAATATAGAGACGGCTTTGCTGCTGGGACTGATACAGCAAATTACCACACTAATTCCTGATTCGTAGAGAGTTGGCTTCCAACTGTAACCTCACATAACAGAAAGTTCAAGGGAACTGTGCGGAACCTTTCTTACAAGAACACTTACCTTATTCATGATGACTCTGCCCTCATGGACTAGTCAGCTGTGAAAATCCCCCAATCTACATACCATCACAATGAAGGCTAGGTTTGAACTTGTGAATGGGTGTGGATTTGACACTAAATAAATAAAGGTGAGCCTTAACTCCTGTGGTAATCACATACACACAATTTTATGCAAGACATAAAATACCTATGCAGTCAAGAGCCAATTGTAGCTCAACATAAATGTCACTACGAAACCCTCTTTTATCTTCATATTTTCTTTCCTCTTCTTGATTGGCCCCTTTCTTCTTTGAACACTTCCATTTTTATTTACATTTTTAGTCCTTCAACTCTCAAACTGATTAATATTACCTTATCAGAAAAACACGTCCCTGGATTCATAGGTAGTTTTATATGAACTCATACAACTCAAAGATTAATTATAAGTAGCCATCTTTCTTCCCATTTATTTATTTATTTATTTATTCATTTATTTATTTATTATTTATTATTTGTGCAGAATAGAATAAGTAGTTGAAGACTATTTTCAAATGTAAAGAATTATGCATTGACTGTCTATGTAAAATTGTCTCTGTGCATTTTCACAACTCTCATGCTCAGTGATGACAGAAAGCATGTTTACAGGGCCACCTTCTGAGGTTTACTTTTGACCAAATCAGGAATCTGTCTTCCTTCACACACACTTTGAGCAAAGCACTTCATGCTATTTTTGCTTGGAAGACTGATTAGCTTTCTGCATTCACTCAAAGTGTGAGATCTGCAAATCTGTAGCAAATGCATAGACAGATCTAAAGCAACTTGTCCTAAATTTTTAAACATGAACCAATTGATAACAGGCTTTTACTAAATCATTGATCTCTCGTATGTTGGGAGAAGAATTAAACTCACAAGCTAGTTTTTCCACTCCCTAATATTTTTCTGTAGAAGTTAATCGAATTTACCAAAACATCCAGATGTTCTATTTACCAAGAAGGATGCCACAGACATGAAATCTAAGAAACTGTCTTTTCTTCAGATCCTGAAGGTCTTTGGAGCATAAACATATGACTGTGCTCCCTCAAGGCTGTGACACAGACACAAATAGGGAGCTACAGGAGTGCAAACAAAGCTTCCCTCAGACATGTATGTGTAAACTTCATACAGACAGTAACATACTTATTTCATGTCCAGAAAGTCACACACACACACACACTATATATATATATATATAATATATATATATATATAATATATATATTAGGTAATCAATAAATATTTATGAATGAATGAATCTAAACTAGTTCACAGTATAAAGTAAGATTTTCTGAATGGAAAAATTGTGAGTGATTTTCCTTGGGAGATAATGTCATTAGTGAAGGACAAATGACCTACCCACCTAACCCCTAACTCTGCCCTGAATTCCTCAAGGCTGGAGGAATCTACAGGCTATTCTAAGTCATTGTGTTTTACGTTATTGAAACATCCACGAGTATAACTTGGGGCTAAATGGATCTATTTATATATTTTAAAAATCAGAATTCTGTGTTTTAATGATCAGATCTAAGTTTGTTTCCTCTCAGACACTGCTTTTGTTCCATAATCAGGCAGAAGCAAACAGTTCTCTTGAAAAGAGCTTTCTCCTTTGGACTGAGTAGTGTATGGAGAGTCACAGAAGAAGATCTGGGGCTCTACTTAGAAGTCAAGCACCCCAAGGAGTCCATACTTTTTCAAGTGCATCTGTTAGTCAGTTGGGGTACAGGCACAACATGTTATGGAATCCCATGTAGTTGAGTCTATCTATGAGATTTAAAGAACTCAAATGACCTGCTTTGGGGCTCATTTCTTGCATACTTGAACACTATTTCTCCTATTTAAGCAAACTGAGGCTCAGGTGGCTAGTTGATCCTTTTAAGGCGACAAAACTAAGGAGTTGGTGAGCTGACCTTAACCTCAGAGTTCGGTTCTATGCTCACTGCTCATAATCAGAGTTTCTCGCCCGGGAAACAGCAAGTCAGTATCTACCCACAGAGTCACAAGATACAGAAACAAGCCAACAACACACTGTGGGGCAGCGTCAGGCCCGAGAAAAGGTGACGTGGGAGATACACTGTGCCTGTGTGTGGTCGACAGTTCTATTGCCTAACCAATCCTGCTAAACTTGCAGTAGCTTAAAAGATAGATAGCTCTCACTCAGAAACACCATGTCCAAAGGGGTTCTGCTCACAGCAGTACCCGAGACCTAGTCTGAGGAAGACCTCCTTCTGAGATGCTTCCCTTAAGCCAGGAAAAATAGCACAATTGGCTCATAGTTTCTGCTTTAGAATGTCATCCCACAACCATAGTTTAGAGACTAAAGAGATCATAAGTTTTGTCATCAGTTTACAGAGTAGGGCAAAGGATATGTGTGACCAGCATCAGTCTCCCCAGGTCTTTTCATTATCTGCTGATCTGTAAAGCAGTGGGCACCTCTGAACTTCAGAGTCTGCCACTGATGCCTTAGCTGCTGAGGCCCTCAGCACTGTGCTGCTGCCAGAGGATTCTGTCTTTGCCAGAGACAACATGGAGGGCGCCTATAAGGGTCCTTAGTTTGCATTGCACATTTAAATGCCGTACTTGGAACAGTTCAAAGGAAGTATCCATGAGGAACCCACATCCAGACACTAGTCCAGGCTCCATGAAGGTAGAGACCTTAATCTGTGCTGCTCACCATTGGATGGCAGTGCATCTCAGCGACATATCTGATGTTGAGAGTGGATAGTCTCCTGCTAGTCACCTTTACAGATTTCTGCTAGCTCTTTAATCCCAGTGATCCACAGGGATCTGGGATCTGCTACTCACAGATTAAAAAGCTGAAACAGAGAGGTTATATAACGTGCTCGAGTTCATGAATGACTTCAGTGGTAGAAACCTGTACCAAGGACCCCACACTTTTAACCTCATTGGGTTATAAGCAAAGGCTATTGTGTATATTAAGTCTCACTTTCATTCATGAACTTGGTGGTAGGAGCAAGGCTAAAAGCATTTCACTGACAATTCCTCGGAAGACATTGTCTCACTATTTCGAACCCTATACTCTCAATTTACTGATAGTCATCAGTCGACAGTAAAGCAGGAGCCCAATTAAACTCTTGAAAAACTCACTTTGTCACTTTGAATAAATAAGAAGCAGGGCAGCCAAGGCCAGTGTGAGGGGATTTGCTGAGCCTACAGGTGGAGAAGGCCTAATCACAGGCAATCAGGGCCCCAGTGTCTCTCAGCAGCTGTGGAGTGCCTGGCTTCCTTCAGAGTGAAGAGTTCTGTTTTGACAAATGCTGTAAAACAGAACAGACAGTGAATGGGTCGCCATTTTCTCCTTGGCGGCGCTCTGAAGGGCCAGCCCAGGAGGACAGAGGGCAAGATGTCCCTCTAGGTCTGCCCTTCGGTGTCCCTGCATGTGTCACATGAAGCCTTCTCATTTCTTAAGTGAGCCTTCCTCATTTCTAGTCACTGTTATAGCCGCTGACTCTCCTTCTATGCACTGCTTATACATGGCTTAGCCTGTCTTAGTCAGGAAGTCTGCCAGTGGAGAGCTTGCTACTTAAACTGGGGCTGCTTCTCGGGGCACCCTAATTATGTTAAAGCTGGGCCTGACTCTCGTGTTTACCACTGTTCAGTTTTAACATACACATTCTGGAACAAATTCCCTTCCTGAAGTTCAGATTTCTCCCTGAAGACTCAAATAAATACAACCTTATCCCACTGAATCGGTTCCTCTTAATACCTGGAAAGCTCAGAAGAATGGGGCAGGATTTCTTGTTCCCTGAAGTATCACTAATTCAGGCTGCTGTGGCTCTCACACATGCTGTACATTCTGTGATTCGGTGACAGGGGATTTCCTTATACTGCCCTACTGCATGTCAGAGGCCACAAATACACATGGCTATAGGAAAAACCAAGAGATGTTGGTAAGTAAAGCAGGCCAGCTTCCGACTATTGTGAAGTGGAGGGTCAAGGTCCTGTCTACAGGGGTTTGCATTGGTTTATAACCTCTCTTTATTCTGTGTTCATGTAGCCATTTCCACAGTGGTGCAAATAATTCAGAGTAACCTGAAATTGGGTTCCAGGAACCCAGTCACTAATATTAGGCTCAGAATAAATGGCCTGTTAGTCCTTTTGGAGCAAGTGCTGTGTTCTGCATTGATAGTTCAAAATTCATATTTTTTAAAAAAAGTACAATATTCAGATTTTAAAACATTATCCCTCATTTTAAAGTGTTTTGGAGAAAAGAGATTTCCTAGAGAACTAAGATTCCTTTGAAAGATACAAACCACTGACATCTGACAGAGTAGGGTGTACACAAGGGAAACAGCAAGACACGGGATTGGAGACTTTCCTGGGTTTTACCTCTGTGTGGTGCAACGTCATTCAAGGATCCAAGCTGATATGGCAGAGGTAGGGCCCCATTGATATTTGAGTGGTAAGAAGGTGGGTCAAGAAGGAGAAAATGGACTGCGGCAGGAGTGTGCTACCACCATGTCCGGGACACACTAGGAGAGCACAGGTGGAGGAGTAGGGAGAGGTAAATGCAGAGTAGGAGGACAGTAGACAGGGTGGAGGGGTGGAGTCCATGTGGTAGTGAGGAGGAGGGAGTGCCAGAGTTGTAATCCAGGCTTCTAAGCTGGCAGAGCATGCGGATTGCGGCCAGTTGTTGACTGACACTGGAAGGACTGATTCAGGAGCAGACGGAGTGGGCTGATGATAAGGGAAAGGAAAGCCTGTAAGTCCTGTGTCTCGTCCCTTATGTGAGATACCCAGGTAGGCTGGAGACAGCTTCTTGGGACCTATCTGTGTAATGTATGATGATGTAATCCTGGGAAGGGTGGGCGGATGAGAATCAGCCTAAGAACAGGTTCTGGAGATGGACCATTTCCTGGGGAGAGAAGAGATGCCCAGGGAACTGCTAAAGGCATCTAAATCTGCATTCTATTACTGCATACCCTGAAAGACTTAAATGCCATCACCAGCCCCAGCATGGGGTAAGACAGTGCATCCCTCACCCATGCCGGGCACCGATTTGGTTAGCTAAGCTGACAAGTGGCAGGCTCTCCTGCATGTGGCAATTAATGACTCAATGAATTGGCCCCTGCAAGAACTATGTGTGCATCTATAAAGAGGTCCCCTAGGTAGCATATACTCAACACAGTGAAGACCGTCAGCTTTCCCTGGGCCTGCTCATCTCTTCCCGTGCAAGTTTTCATCAAAGAGCTGCTGTAGTTAGACATTTCCTTCTATTTGGAAGAGGACACACAATGGTTTTTGGCTTTGACTCCATCAGCAGGCTTCCTCAGAGAGTCAGGAAGTTACTGACGCCCAAGTCAGCAGGACGCATTGTAGAGAACAGCCAGCCAGCTTCTTGTCACTGATGTCTTCTCTTCACACTGTGATCTGGGACACCTTTGCTATCCCTATGGGACCAGACTCCCTTGATTGGCTTTAGAACACCGTGATCATAGATCATAATTATTTCTGAAACAATTCTGAAGAGAAATCCATTCACAGTTTGCTCTTGTCATCCTACGGGTCATTGTTTCACTAATAAATCTTTGAGGAGGAAAATCACATTACTTTTGGATGCAGTATTTCCCATGCTATAGACTGAGTTGCCTTCCTAACTAGAAAACATTTTTCTAGCGTCTCATATTGGAAGGAGTTGGTGCTCAGAGTAGCAGTACGGTCAGCGGCACGCCTAGGATCCACTGCAGGGCTCCCCTGATGAGAAGACTGGCGAGCTTCAGTGAGAAGTGGGTTTAATGTTATGCTTCTACATTTCTTGATTTTAGTTCCGGGGACTGATTATCTGATTGCAGACTGAGTCTGATTGCAGGCTGGGCAAAAGTCCTGTTTCCACCTTCTTTCTCTTATCCTTACTTTGAGGCAGAGTCCCACTCCGTTTCTCAGACTGGCCTTGAACTTTGATCCTCCCGTCTCAGTCTCCTGACTCTCTGGGAGTGTGAACTCACAGTTCAGGGTATAGTTGTATTTACCCTGCCTTGTTACCCCGTTTCCATGTAAAGGAGGGCACTTTGGCTCTCCAAAATGGATTTGGTTGGCTGTAAAAGTGTATGGTCCTTGCTCCCCGCTGCCCCTGAGGAGCACTTCCTAGAGCTTATCAGACTGAAGGGCAATGGGAGGGCAAAGAGTCAGGAAGTTAAGGAGGAGTCTTTGGCTTCTGATCAGTTTTGCTTTCAGAATGATTTTTGTGATTAGAGGAGGTTCGCATAAGTGGAAATTATAAATTGCCACTTAAGATGATAAGCTATTGGTTATTCATAATTAATATGTAGTCATTTGTAATTAATGGCACAATAATTAATGTGTAATTAATGCACAGTGACTACTCTGTATTGCATCTATGGTGCAATGCTGGCAGTGCCCATGACTGGTCCTACTGTTTAGTTGATAACTGAAAGTGGCCAGGCTGAACAAGAGACTGCCCAACTTCCTACTAAGTATGGAGAAAGGAGGAAGCTGGGCACTCACTGCTATACCACTTGCCAAGCTCCCCATAAACACTGTCACCGCTGACTGGAAAGTGAGTTGCTTTGTGAGCATGCTCAAAACCTGGTTACTTCTGTGATGGCAGTTCTCTGGGATCCAGCCAGAAACATCAACTTCTAACAACTGGCCTCCAAGTCGGGAAAAAAAAGTCCTCAGCTTTCCTTTTCCTTTACATTTCCTCCCCAAAATGGCACAGTGAATGTGTAATTTAATTAAACTGATGTTTCTTCATAAATGTTAACGGCTCGAGCAAGCACAAGTATTTTCCTTTTTCTCTTCCCCTCTCTGGAACATTTATTTAATTAAATCAGCATCTTTGCAAGGGGCATTCTGGTTAATGAAATCTTGTCTCTGTTTACAAAGTCCTCCCCAACCTCTATCCCCTCCTGTTCTTTCTGCTTTTACTCTCAAAAGTTCAGGTCAGTGTCCTTTCTCTTGTATTTAAATGCTTTCTGCGCTGCATTGGTTGTCCTGTCCCCACCTCTACTGGATCACACTAAAATCAGTTTAGAATAAAGTTTAAAACTGATGCACGGTCAGCAACACCACCTACAGCCCAGCCCTCCCCATTGTTGGGCTTCCTCTCTTGGCTCTCTTCACTTGCCTTTAATGTCTTTAGCTCCTACATTGAAAGCACATCCTGGGGTTGGGGATTTAGCTCAGTGGTAGAGCGCTTGCCTAGGAAGCGCAAGGCCCTGGGTTCGGTCCCCAGCTCAGAAAAAAAAAAAAAAAAAGCACATCCTTCTTGATACTTCAGGACCTTAGTGTAGGCTCATTCTAAATCGCTTTCATTGCTGTCATATATGCTATGATCGAAACCAACCAGGGCCTTACACCTGTTATAGAGTTTTACAGAGAGAAAGCAAAGCAGGAACTAGAAGCAGAAGCCATGGAGTGCTGCTTACTGGATTGCTCCCTCTCTCTGCTCAGTCAGCTTTTAACACATAGCCCAGGCCCACCTGCCTGCTGACATACTGCCCGCAGTAGGCTGGGATCCTCTCTAACAATGCCCACAGACAGGTCCACATGCTAATCTGGCAAAGTTCCCCCTTCCCAGTTTGCCAGACTGGTTGACAGCCAAGATGAGTCATTGCAATGCTGTCTTCTCAGCTTGAAATCTCTCCTGTTCCCACTTCCCGGCTAACTCTTATTTAGTTTTCAGATCCCAAGTTTTCAGTTACTTCATCAGGGGGATTTATCTTAATCTCACGGCCCAGTTTATGAACTTATGGGTGTGCACATTTTCATGGAGCCTGCTCATTTGTTATTCTGACCTCAATCATAGCATGTATCTGGAAGCTTTGAAGTGAGTGCATAATGAATGTTTAACACTGATCTAGTCGATTATATAAACATGACATTTATTGTATATTATCAATACACTGTTCTCTAAAGAGATAAAGATCATTTTTAAGACTATTTGAAACCTCTAAGGCAAGTAAGGCATAGAATTTGCCTTACTTGATTTTGATGGGGTGGTGATACCAGAATACAACTATAAAGAAGAGACCTAAATAGCCAGGGAGATGTGAGGGCAACTGTGGCTGTAGATGGAGGACTGTTAGAAAATGAGGACACCATGTGCCATATTGGATACTATAGATGGAGCCCATTAGAAAATGGAGATGCTGTCTGCCATATTGGACACTCTCATTCGGTTGCGGATTTGTCTTCCAAGTGGACCACTCTCTCACTCTCCTGGAGGCGACATCCAGTCAATAAAGTGAAGGTGCTCTGCTGTATAAACTCTAATCATTTCTCTCTTTCCTAGATTTTTGTGCTGCCAAAGCCACTTAGCTACCTCCAAAAGCACCAGACAGCTAGTTTGACAGCGAAAAATACCCCTCATGCTAGCAGAAGAGTATGATGATTTCCCTGACACCAATTCTTTTTGTCATTTCAGAGAAAGCTTTTGACTTTGTGATGCACCTTGTCTTGATCGTGGGCGCTGAATCTCATGCTTTCAGCATTCACCTATAAAACAAACATTTCCTAGTGCCGGCTGTGCCTTTTAATACCACTAAAGATAGCAATCTATGAAGTGGGCATCCTGTGGACCAACGCACAGCACTACACTAGATGTTCCTACCAGGGAGGGTGCGTCGATTGACAAGGATCTGTTCCCAAAGTCATCTAATTTGCTAGGTATGGCTACTAGCTATTTATCACAAGCTTTATCTATACTCAAAGAGGGAGTAACCCAGAAATAAAAAATCATTGACATCATTCTTTGCTACTGATCATCAGTCATCAGTTGACACTACTTGAGAGCAGAGGAGAGAAACCCGGAGGCTATGCAAAAGTCCAGATCGCATGACTGGGTAGGAAGATGACAGACTTAAGTGCAGAATATGCCAGAGGCAGAAACTAGAAACCAAGTTGAGTAAATGCGGCTTCACAGGGACAGTGCACAGGTATCCACAGACGCAAGAGAAGACAAAAGCAGGAAACAGCTAGACAGAACAGAATCATGCAGAGTAAGCAAGCTTCAGAGGCAACACGTGTGTGTGTGTGTGTGTGTGTGTGTGTGTGTGTGTGTGTGTGTGTGTGTGTGTGTATGTATACATACATTCATACACACACAAACAAAGGCCTGGGATAAACCTGACTGGACTAGTGGGATTGTTCTAGTTTTTCTTACATGTATAAAACTAATTATTTCCTATATTCAGCCTCATCATTTTCCCTAAAACTAATGCCCCCTCAGAGACAAGGTTTCCACGATGATTCTAATATTCATGAAACTGACAAGATCATCCTTAGCATCACCCATGGTCTAGAATATGCCATCCATTCATGTCCATGAGAATTATGTTCAAGAGAATTACAGGACATCAGAAAATGACTATAAGGCTCTTAGGACAACCTACCATACATCTTTTTGTAGGAAAAGGAATTAAAGCCACAGAACTGAATCCTAAGTCAGCTACTAATTTTCCTTTCTTCCACGTGTCTTTCTACATATATGTCATAAAAGGTTTCCAACATATCTTCCATAATTTAAACCAAGCACATTCAACCTTTAGCTTATAGATTGCATGTGTCCAAGGGTAGCTATGAATGCAGCCAGACACATTTGTAGATGGCAGTATTGTGTTGCAGTGTCTAAAGGTTGGATGCCATGACTACATATGTTTATGGTCAGGAGAGTTAAACTGCTTAAAATGTGAGGCAGAAGTCCATGGGCATGTGCAACGTGTTCTTCTACAGTTGTAACACATGCTTTATTTGCAAGGTTAATAAAATGTATCACATATAATTGTGTCAGATTTGGTTTGGGGAAATGAGATAGAATAAACATTCCATGGGATATTAGCTTCAGGCTTCAAACCTTCCTTTTTTTATCTGTGTGGGAATACCACAGGCTAGCTCATCAAGGAGAAGAGATGTTAGTAATTGCACAGAGTAGTGTACACCCATAATCTCAGCACTTGGAGAGCTAAGGCAGGAGCAGGAGGATCATGATTTTGTGGCCAATTTTAGTTATTCAGTGAGACTTGGTTTTTTTTTTTTTTTTTTTAAAGAAGCTAAACTCTGAGGAGAAGAAGGGGGGGATGAAGGGACGGGTGTAAGGGTGGGATTGGGAGAAGAGGAGGGAAGCGCATCTTTGATCAGGATGTACAGTGAATAAACAAGTTATTTAATGAAAAAAACAAGCTAAACAAACAAGTAAGCACCCAGGGAAGTAATTACCTTCTGATGAACACAATAGGCCCGCACTCCACTGCAGATCTGTGCTCACGTTCTAATTATATACGAGAGGCAAACTCAGAGTACAGCTTCTCCTAACCCAACTGGAACAATGGCTGGCGTGTTATATTGAAAATTCCTTTTGCAGAAGCAGGTTGTTGAACCAATCTGTTTTATGTTACTATAATGAAATACCTAGGTCTGGATAACTTAATGTTGCTTAGCTCACAGTTCTAGAGTTCTATGCCTAAGCGTCCCCATCTGCTATGTTTTTCTCATGATCTATCCCAAGACTACAGGTATCACCACAACAAA
This sequence comes from Rattus rattus, assembly GCF_011064425.1. NCBI lineage: Eukaryota > Metazoa > Chordata > Mammalia > Rodentia > Muridae > Rattus > Rattus rattus. The sequence goes on along the minus strand of NC_046154.1, from coordinate 194,257,539 downwards.
AGACAAGGAGCACTCGTGTTTCTCTGTTTGCTCTAGCCTGCCTGCTTCCTTTTATAAAGCTGTGCATTACCAATGATCAGCCTACTATGGATGACTTTTAGCCAATGCTAATCTTAATCTCCCAAATCACACTTCTGAACGTCATTGTTTGATGAAATTTCCAGTCGTGTAGTACTTAACAACATAGATTAAATTCTAACACATGAACCCTTGAGGACACAAGTAAACCATAGCCAGCCTAGTTACCCACGTCTACAGCCTGTGCTTTGTGAAATATTAGATAATCTGGTTGACTTGACTGTTTCTCATACATGTGATTAGAATGTTGACATTTTGAACGCTAGGTTAATTTTAATGAATTAGAGTTCACTGAATGATGAATCATCCATCCATATTCTTTCCCAAATAGTTGTTATATTTTTATTATTGCCTTCACAAATTACACAACTTAGCAGCTTAATCGACACAAATTACTTCATTGTTCTGTGCATTAGAATTTTGACGTGGGTCTGATCTGAAACGATACCATCTACTCTGTTCTCTTACATAGATTTTGAGGGAGTATCTGTTTCTTGGGCTACTCCAGCTTCTGGAAGCTTCTGTATTCCATGGTTTTAGTCTCATTCTTCTTGTATCATTCTGACTTCCTCTCCACTCTTCCATTCCCACTTTTAAGGTCTGTTAAATACCCTGGGTCCAGAAGCCCAGAAAGAGCTCTTCAGTTCGAGGCCAGCTGAAGAGAAACGTATGTGTCATCTGTAGCCTCATTTCCTCCCCTCGATTCCAGATGACACTCCTTTTAAACAACCCAATATGCAAATAGCAAAATGAAAAGTGCTATTAGCTAGCCGCCACACTCAACACGACGTGTGAATTTTGTCTGTAGATGAGCTCATGGTACCTTCTTCTATCATCCTCCACAAGCATCAGGCCAGGCTCTGTCTACCAAGTCTTATCAAGGCTACAAAACTAGCAAACGGCTGCTATGCTGCTCTTTTGGCAACCGTTGCGGAATAGAACCTAACACCTGCTCTAGATTTACTCTTAGTTCCCAGGACAGGGAAGTGGGGACAGATGCTCATGACATCTGTGACACACACGTTGGTCTTCTGTGACTGCTATAACAACTCAGCACGAAACTGGTGGCTTTAAGCGGAAGAAATCTCTTCTCTTCTCGCAGTCTTGGAGAGAGAAGCCTGAAGTCAAGTTGATAGCAGGGTTGCCACCCCCTCCAGAGCGCTATAGTAGATCGTTCTTTGTCTCTTCCTGTTTCCAGCGCCCCCTGACCTCATCCATCTTCGGCTCTAGTGTTCTTCACAAGCACTGTAGGCATCTCGGTTTCTGAGTTCTCCCTCTACCTCCTGCTTACAGTTCACATTTCAGAAATGTGGATTGCAAGTGGACAGACTTCATAAACTTAAGACTTTTAAAATACTTAATTTTTAAATGAAATACAAATGGCTGATATTTACGGAGTGCATCTGGGTGTCAGAACTCACTGCAGCTGAACGTGAGGACCTAAAATGATAATAAGAACATGGCAGGAGCACAGGAGCCAGCTAGCACGTCTCCGTAGTTACCGTCTCTTCACTGAGCACTACAGTTGTTCTGTAACACATAAGCGAGGAAACAGAGCTCCTTCAGTGGGTTAAGGGCTTGGTTTGTGTGATTCCGTATTAATGTCTTGTCTCATTACTAAAAGTCAATGCGATATGTTCCCAAACCTGTTTATGCTGAGTATCTTTATTACTATAATTGATATAATTTAAGAACTTTTATGTAGGATGACTAATGGGAACATTCAAAATTAGATCATTGTTATTTCGATGTTAAGTAAATTACAAGCTTTAAAGTGTTTGAGACTTAAAGTGTGCCTCCCAAATCTTGTCAAATTATTGTAATAGATTAGAAAACAGAAAACTGTAGAAGCATTCTCTACTCACCTCGGGCTTTGTTTGTTCTTACTTCATTTTATAGAAATGAAAAGTGGAAATTAAAGGTGGTAAGATTCATTTTATTTTATTTTTTACTTATTCACTTTACATTCTACTCACTGCCCCCTCCAAGTCACCCCCTTCTACAACCCTTCCCCCTTCCTTACTGAGCAAGGTTGGGGGTCCCCCTGGGTATCTCTCCTACCTTAGCACTTCAAGTCTCTGGGAGGCTAGGTGCTTCCTCTCCCACTGAGGCCAGACAAGGCAGTTCATCTAGAAGACCATATCCCATGTACAGGCAGCAGCTTTTGCAACAGCTCCGGTTGTTTGGGACCCACATCAAGGTCAAGATGCACATCTGCTACATATGTGTGGAGAGGCCTAGGTCCAGCTGTGTATGCCCTTTGGTTGTTGAGCCACCTCTGAGAGCCCCCAAGGGTCCAGGTTAGTTGACCCTGTTGGTCTTCCCGTGGAGTTTCTATCCCCTTAGAGACTGCAATCCTTCCTCCTATTCTTCCATAAGAGTAAGGTGGTAAATTTTTAATGTGGTTTGTAAATGAAAGAAAACCCTGAACTCTGAACTCTGGCCAAGTGTATCCATATAGAGAAAACAGTTATAATCATGTTTTTGGCAATAAATAATGCAAAATTCAGAAGTGCCTTTTCTACTTTACTCTGTTGAGTTGCATTGGCCACGTGACGATCAGTTTTCACTGTGTCCACAAGAAGTTTGCACTGCTAATTGGATTTTATTTGTATGACAGTTGTGGTTTGATTTTGCATTTCATCACTTTAAAAATGTAATAGATTTTAACAGATTGTAATGGAAAGAGCTACCAGCAAGCAAATGTTCCCAGAAAACAAAAGGTCAATAGAACATATATTTGTAATAAAGGCCTGGCAACTGAAGCAGACGTGGTAGGAAAATAGCAGAGAAATACAAATTATTAAAGACTACATTTTATAAGTAGAATAAAAAATGTAAAAGGAATATAATTGGCCTATTGGGATCTAGGAGGAGTTAAGTAGCAGAGTGGAGGATGAATAGGATCAAAATATATTCTATGAAATTCTCAAAGAATGAATATTATATTAAAAGATATTAAAAGGGAACTTGTCCTTTTTAATTACTTCCCCCTTTCTCAGCAGCCATTTATCACCTGTAGCACTTTCTGTCTGGCAGAAACCATGTGGGATTTCCTGTCCATTCCAGCATGCTAAGTGGTGTTAGTGTTGGGCAAGTCTTGCCCAAGCAGCCATATTGTTGAGATTTCTGGGGTTAATGTCTAGGTGATCTGGGCCTCTAGAGTCCTTTTACACTTCTGTAATTTCCCCTGAGTGTTAGGTGTAGGCTTGGATTGCCTGTGTATCAGTTGGTGTTAAATGCTCCATAGTCACCGAGTCTGAATGTTGGTCAATGGTGGATCTCTGAAATAGTCTTTGTATATCAAAAAGAAATGTTTTGGATGAGGGAAGGCTCAATCTCGAGTGGTCAGTCCTGACAACATATACAGATAAGCAGCACTAAGTGGACACAGTAGGTTGTGAGTGTGTGTGTGTGTGTGTGTGTGTGTGTGTGTGTGTGTGTGTGTATGTAGCATATATATCCAACAGCAATAATTAAAGAAAAAATCATGAATCTGGGTTGGGGGACATGGTAAGAACAGGGAGGTGAGAGTTATATAAATACATGTCTATGAAGTTCTCGAACATTATTTTAAAAAGTGTTAAAAGGAAGCTTGCTATGTGGGCCATTGGAATCAGACATTTCAAAGAGTCTTGAAACCTCACAGCCTGTCCTCACTGACATATCTCTCCCAACAAGGCCATGCCTCCTCATCTTTCCCAAATAGTTCTGGGGACCAAGTATTCCAACACATGAGCCTATGGGGGCCATTGCTGTTCAAACTACCACAGAGGTCATTGGGGGAAAATCTCCCATAAGATCTCATTTTCTCAGACCTTGAAGTATTCTGAGTTCAGGTTTGTGACTTGTCATAGCGTGCTAGCATGAGCCCCAGTGTGTTAGTGGAATAAAAGAAGAAAATAAATTTTGATATCTAAAAATATTGTAAATAGGCATCAATAATGGGAAATAAATGGATGGTGAAAATAATATATTTAATTTGGCTAAAAAACAAAAAAAGCACAATAATCTCCAAAAATATTCTAAGGATCTAAATAACGGAGTAGGGAACTAGTTAGCCAGGTTGCTATGGTTTAGCAAACAAAGGGAATGAGCATTGAGAACTCTTGGTTTCAGGTAAGAGACAGCAGTCAAGCCAAGAAAGGGAGACTCTAATCTTATTCAAGCCTTTGTTTTATTCAGATGAGGTCAATGTGTAAAGACCGGACAAGAACTTTTGGGCAATTCCATGTGTATTATAGCACTCTATGTAAGGAAAACTAGCAATTTTTTTAAAAAAAGAAAGACCCACAGAAGCATGGTTTGTAAGCATCTTTGGATGCGTTGATGTCTCACAGGATACTTGAAGTTTGGAGCACCAAACACTGGCTTTCAGTGTAGCTTGGCCCCTTTGGCCTCCATCCAGGGAGATCTAGGTGTCTCTCCTTTGGTCTCTTCCTCTGTATCTGACTTCTCTCGGTCTATGACCTGTAGCTTGTTATCATTTATGTAATGGCTACTATCCACATATAAAGGAAGTATTCTCCTGCAGATGGGAACAAATACAGAGACCCACAGCCAGATATTACAGAAAGAGAGAGAGAGAGAGAGAGAGAGAGAGAGAGAGGAAGAAGGAGGAGGAGGAGGAGGAGGAGGAGGAGGAGGAGGAGGAGGAAGAGGAGGAGGAGGAGGAGGGGAGGAGGAGGAGGAGGGAGAGAGAGAGAGAGAGATAAATGAGAAACTGGAAAAAATTCATTTTTAATAAAAAAGATAAAATCATTCTAATATAAGTTGTATTATTCTATTTTTATGAATATAATGATTTTCAATGAAAATAATTTGTGCCAAATTAATTCGAGGGCTTTGCCTTCCTCTCCCCAAGGGTTTGGAGAGATGGCTGCTCCACTTGGGCAGAATCATCGCCTCTTCCCCTTGAGAGTGCTTGTCCACGTATGTTCTACGGAACTGGAGGAATGCCTTTAAAATTGACCAGAAACTCAGATGTTCACTCACTAAGGCCAAAACCAACCACCAACTCTAAAAATAATGTGTAATGACTTTCTGTATAGACAGCTGGATTGTTGCTAAGTAATCACCATTTGCAATAATTACCCAGTTCTGTGACAAAATTTCATTCACTTAGTATCATTCCCTTTGGGTACTTATGTGCTTATCTGTGTTCATGCAGATTAAGGGATATTAAGCTTTAATGGTAAGATCAGAGGCTTATGTGATAACATAAAAATAGAAATGCACTTGGAATGCTCTTTGGTTACTCTTCAAAGATTTGCATAGAGGAAAATAATTATTTATAGCTCAGATTATTCACTGCTACTCCCTAGCAATGAGGCAGAGAATATGATAGACACTTAAATTCTGTTTTGAATCTTGGCAGATACCTGTCTAAAGAATTTCTGTGCCATGTCCATCCAACCACATAGAATTAATAAAGTTAAAATGTATTAGGAAGTATTAATTAATTATTTCACAAATGCTTATTTAGTATTTCTGGCAAGTTTGTCTTGATATACATTATGATAAAAATCTAGGGACATGACTGCTGGTAGGTTGCTCACATCCCAGTAGGTGGTCACAAGTGTATAGACAGTATTAATAGACCCAGTTATTAATTATAATAACAATAACAAAAGGGACATAAAGTTGGGAGGAAGAAGGGGCGGACGTCACAAGACAGAGTTGGGGGAGTTAAGGCAGGGGCAGACTGAATATGATCATTACACATAGTATAAACGCTGGAAACCGTCAAAGCATCAAAGCGTTATTTAAAGAATTGTTTGATTTCGCTCATAACCCACAGTGACATCTACAAACTTGTGTTTAAACAAAAATGTACTCCTCACTCCAAATAATTCATTTTATGGGACGTTGGGGACACAGCGCGTTTAGATTAAACCACTACAACACTGAGGTAGAGTTACTAGTTGTTGAATCACACAGATGGCTGTTATTTGAAACAATGTATTCAGTTTGAATTACATAATCTTCAGAGGTAGACGTTCTAACAGTGTGTGACATGTATGAGGGACACATTTCTGTAGATGTGACAGTCTCTCCATATCCAAGCTGACCAGAAATACACTCCCTGCACAGGAGGAGACTTTCCCACTGAGAGGGGGAGTTCTTGGTAAGCCAGTCAGTGAGCAAGGAAGCCCACCCCACGGCAGTCAGACCCAGGTGCTGAGCTTTGACACTTTCCGGTACCAAAGCTGGGGTTGACTGGAACGTTTGCAACTCATCTACCAGATTTTTTGTGTTGTTCTGTTTTTGTTTTTCAGTAACACAGCATGGCACAGGTGTGTGTGGTTACCAGGTCACCAAGTTTGAGAAGAGGGACATCTGGTGGACGAAAGACAAAAGAGGAAAGGCGCCTTGATTTCAGATTCTGATTTTAAATATTTTTTAGCATTCCCATTGGTTTTTCTAGGGGAAGAAAACCTAACAGCATGCGAAGTTTCGTGACTGAAAAGGGGAAAATATTATTCCCAATCATTGGATCTGATAGGAGAATTGTTCCATCTGCCCCTTTCACATACAATTAATGAATGTTCTAATCAATGAAGGTAAAGCTCCTTTTTTCTTGTAGAGTGTAGGCATATGTCTTTCTCTGTTACCAGCTAATATGTGTTTTCTTTAGTTAAACTGTGCAGTGGGGAGCACAACCAGCAGAAGGCACCCGTCATCTGAAGGGTAACAATGACAGTTTTATCTGGGTCTTTACCAGAACATTCATTTCCTTCTTCTTCTTTTTTTTTTTTTTTTTTTTTCTCGGAGCTGGGGACCGAACCCAGGGCCTTGTGCTTGCTAGGCAAGCGCTCTACCACTGAGCTAAATCCCCAACCCCCATTTCCTTCTTTTTCATTTCAGTCTAATTCACATTTGTGTACTTAAATATAGTGACGTGGAAAAGAATTAATTTTGTATTTATTTCGAGATTTATTAGCAGCCGCTTAGATCCAGTTTGCCTGGGATGATAAAGCCGAATGCACCTGGACTAAGGTAAGGGCCCAACTCAAAAGTGATGTTGTCACGGAGCCGCTGTCCACATCCCCACCACCGGCACTTCGTTCCGTCTCTTTCACACGGCGTATTACAAGTATTTAAATATGCAGCAAACGAAGCCCTTTAACCCATCTTAGCTGGGGGTAGTCCCCCCCCTTTGTCAACTGGGAGGTATGTCTGTGTTTCTCTACTTTTTGGAGGAACGAAGGTTAATTTATCCCTCTCTCACATGTGAGGTGATGACCCAGTGCCAGGCCCCTGTGATACAAAGGCCCCTTCCTTCACCCCACCAGACTTTAAGATGATCTTTCCACACTGCTCTTCACAAATGCAACCTTAAATGCAAATTTTATTGACGCATGGACACGTTAAAAGCTGAGTTTACTGAGCCCCCTTCAAAAATATTCTCACTTCATCTCAGTTCCCCTTTACTTGGGTTATGCTTATAATATATATTGATGAAATTTATAATTTCATGAATTATAGACATTTGTTGGTGGGCGGATTCATCCTGGTTGTCATCTCGACTGGATCTAAAACCACCTCTGAGTGGGTCTGTAAGAGTTTTCTTTGTAAAGATTGATCTTCAGGCCTCGAGCACAAGCTTGGGATGGCCTAGACATCCAGCCTCACAGACTGAGCAACCTCTCCAGTGGGAAGGCAGCCATTGTTGGACCATACAGTGTAAGCCAATCTGATAAGACCACTTTCATTCCTCATTCTACTGGCTTTGTTTCTCCAGAGCCCAAGTAATACAGTTGCAAACCCTACATTAAAATATTCCTCTAAGTACTTTGACTAAGTCATTCGGTTTGATTCTCATGAGCATCCCACGAGGTGAGCTTTTGAGGGGAAAAATAATCTAGGGGGTAAAAGAAAGGAAGCCAACTTGGGTAATTTGTCCAAGACAACAGGGCTGATTAAAGGCTAAGGCAGGATTTGAACCTGATCATTTCCTAGTTCCAGAGATTGCGTTAGAACTGCATTTATCTTGATCATAGCAAAGAGATTCTGCTGGAACACCCAGAGACAGGAGTAACAGTGAGCGTGAAGACAGATGTTGCAGTGAGGTAGCAGAAGATGAGGAGATGAGGAAGTTTACATGACAAACAAGGAGGGGGTATACTGGACAAGGGTTGAAAGTCATGTGCAGAAAGCCAAAACTGCATTAGCACAAACAGCGAAAGCCTTGGAAGCCGTCTGAGTCTTTCTTCACTCCATTACTTAATGGATGTAGAACATCAGACGATATGTCCAACTGTCACGTTAATCCATTTGCTACCTTTTCTTTCTCTGCTCCTTCGCATTTGTGTGCACATGGACATATGTGTAGGCTTCGTATATACAACGTGTGTATGTGTTTGTGGAGGCAAGGGGGGCTTAATGTTGGGTGTCTTCCTCAACTCATCCTCACCTTGTTTAAAGAGGCAGCAACTCTCCCTGGATCTTTAGTCTACTGTTGGAGCTAGAGTGGCTGGTCAGCCAGTCCCTGGGGATGTACCTGTCTCCACCCTTCAGCACCGCAATTACAGGTGCATAATACCTTGCCTGGCTTTTGCCTGGATGCTGGGGGTTAAAACTCAGATCCACATGCTTGTGTGGCAGGCATTTTTTTGACTGAGGTCCACTTCCTTTGCATCCTAAATCTGAAGAGAGACATTATGTGACCCCACTGTTTTGGTTTTGTAAAGATTGAAAAATTAGTATGTATAAATTATTTTGGGGGAGAAAAGCTAGTCCACAATACTCCCTAATATTGTTTAATATTATTATTTTTTAAATGATTTATTTATTTATTATATGTAAGTACACTGTTGCTGTCTTCAGACACACCAGAAGAGGGCATCGGATCCCATTACAGATGGTTATGAGCCACCATGTGGTTGCTGGGATTTGAACTCAGGACCTTTGGAAGAGCAGTCAGTGCTCTTAACCACTGAGCCATCTCTCCAGCCCTTAATATTATTATTAACTAATAATATTTCATGTATTAACAGACCCAGTATTCTGTTTCCTTGAAATGCCTGAACATGCTATTATGATTATAAAGAACATTAATTTTAATGTTTCAAATGCATCTTTATACCAGGGATGTGTAAAGATGTGCATCTACCATGTTTCCTTAGTCTAGTGGGCGGTACTAACATAAACTGCCCATTCAGGGAAGTACACTATAGTCGCATATTTTCAGCGTTCTGACCAGTTATGAAGCTGTGTATTAACCACCACACATTTTTAAAAAAGGGAGATTCTCTGGCCGAAGTTGAGAGTTGACCTGATCTCTGGGCATAAACATAAAATATGGAAGGCAATTTGACAACATGGCCGTTTAGTAAAATAACTAGTGTTGAGTCCTCCCAATGACCTATTTTCTCCCAAGCTATGGGGTTTGGCCGTGTTAACAGTGCCAGGCATGGACTCCATACTGTGGACAAAGCTGAAGAGGGGGAAGAAAGAACACAAGAACCAGAGGACGGGAAGAGCGCCCTGAAGTGCTGACTCCTAGACATAACATGGCTACTGTGAACTCAGAACAGCTGTGGCTACCTGCATATGACCTGCACAGAATCAAGTCTGTCACCATTTCAGCATGAGTCAGGAAGCTCACAAGACCCTAATCCTAGCCAAGGAGCTACCGGAAATTGATGGTGACCGGGGGAAGGAAACTTATTTTGGAGTAAAATGATGGCCACTGGTAGGTTGACCATGGCCCTGTGCCCATGTGGATAACAGTAGTGCCAACTGGACACACACACACACACACACACACACACACACACACACACACACACACACACACAAACGCAGTTGAAAGGAGAAAAGAGAAAATGGTAGGCGTGGCAGGGGAATGGAGATAGAAGATGGAGATCATAATATATTGTAGACTTGTATGAATTTCTCAAAGAATAAATAACATTTTACAAAGTACATCTAGTGGTTAATAAAAGCAATTTAATAATTATGTGCAGAAGAGAGTATGCAATGGTTTGTACATGCTCAGCCCAGGGAGTGGCACTATTAGAAGGTGTGGCCCTGTTGGAGTATTTGTGTCACTGTAGGCCTGGGCTTTAAGACCCTCATCTTAATTACTTGGATGTCAGTATTCTGCTAGCAGCCTCCAGATGACGATGTAGAACTCTCAGCTCCTCCTCCTCCATGCCTGCCTGGATCCTGCCATGCTCCCACCTTGATGATAATGGACTGAACCTCTAAGCCTATAAGCCAGGCTCAACTAAATGCTGTCCTTTCTAAGATTTGCATTGGTCATGGTGTCTGCTCACAGCAGTAAAACCCTAACTGAGACAGAGGACAAGAAAGCTAGTGGAGAGAATTAAATACTTCAGTATACTAATACTAACTAAAATGTCAATCTGTTCACATTGTCCGTATCAGTTTTTAATGTATTTTGCTTCTGGTTGCCAACTTTTAGTGTCCTTGTACTGAGAATGCATCAAAACTTGATGTTGTAACAAGTCCTGGGATAGAAAAATAGAATATATTCAAAGGTGGACAAGCCATGTATGCGTGAAGCCTGGTGAGGGGAATAGAGAGGCAGGGTGTGCTGGGAAGTGGAAGTCACATAGTCTGACTGGATGCCCTAAGAATTCTTCCAGCCCAAGTCCAAAGCTACATGGAAAATGGGAGGGGCAGGACCCAGTAAGGGGCTTGAGAAATTAATCAAGCATCAAGATGAGTAGCCAGACATAGGACAAATCAATCACCCAAATTATTCATTCAGCAAAAGCTAAATAAGAGGCAATATGAACTCAACGTCTATAGATGATCTGTGAAGAACATGAAAAATAGGGCAGGATCATGACGAAAGATTAAACTACGTGGGAGAAAATGGACATTGGAAGTCTAATGAGGCCGGGGATGCCACTTGCTTGATCAGAGTGCTTGCCTAGCACGGGGCCTCGGGCTCAATCTCCAGCACTATTAAAGCATATTAAAAAGTTCCGTCATTACCTGTGACCATATGCAAACGTCTTCATTGTTAGTACAGTATTCTAAGTACTGGGTACTCAGCAAGGGTCAACAGGGCCACCTCTCAAGAGAGATCGATTCTGTACCGAAGTTACAGTTTAGGATTCTTTCCTAAAGTGTAAATCAGCCCCAGAGGAGGCAGGAGAACACGATGATAATACAGAAACAGCAGACTGAGCAGGGTAGCGCAGAATACAGGGAAGACTGGGAAGACACATGACGGAGGTTTAAGGATGTGCCATTTAACAAGCCGGCTATGTGACATCGCGCCAATCACCTTTCTATCTGAGCCTCTGTGCTGTTTTCACACAAAGCACAGATGAAATTTAGAATTTTACATTTCCTCCCACCGTGTGCTCTTTAAGACATTTTTGCGCAACATACGAAATGCAGGGTAGGGCTAGAGCCCCGGACGCTGGCCACTGTATACACACTCTATGATAAATGGATGGCATCTTGAGGCGTTCCAGAGAAGTTCTGTCATCATGATAAATTATCTTAGTTTTCCCTGCATGTACCCGATAATGCTCATGACAGCCATTAGGGCGCTAAAGGCTTTCCCCATTTATTCCTTTCTGCAACTCTCCAGGGTGAGTGTTACGACCTTCATTCTGAAGAGAAGGAACGGGAACACAGCAGAGATTATTAATAATGAGAGTAATAAGGATCTGTGCCACTAGCAACAATTACCATGCTAATGTTTTTCATATATTAACTCCCTCGACCCTCGCGCTCGCCCTGTGAGGAAAGTTCTGCTATAATTGCCAGACTCTCTGCCGAGACAGCGATTAGATGCCGTGCACGTGCCTGCGATCTGTCACGTGGTGAGACTAGACGAGCAAAGCTCAAACACAAGCAGTGCAGCCACGGATTCTAACTCGCAGCCACTGGACATTCTGGTTATGCATCTAAAGAGAAGGAAAAGAAGGACGGATAAATAGACGACTCCAGAGCACTGCCTCTCAGGCCTGAGTCAACAGTGCCTTGGCCGCTTGCCCGACCGCATGCCTTGGATTGCCTATGGCTCTGCCTGTCCCGCGGCTTTTACTCAGCCTTCATCTGCGAAACAGTCCCCTGGATTTAAGTCAGTTTTGCTTTGTCTTTTTGAGGCAAGGTCTCACACTGTAACCCGGGCTGGTCTGGAACCCACAGTGTAGCCCTCAAACTCGAGAGAGTCCTCTTTCCTCGGCCACCCATGTGCAGGGAGGATAGGCACAGGACGCTGTACTGAACGTGGACGCTGTTATGCTCACCCCAGTAACTGACAACTTCCGGTCTCATGTTTCTAAGCTTTTCCAGGCAGCTCAGACCCAGGCTGGCTAACAGACCCACGGTGTGTGGCTGCACACGAATAAGAAATGGAAAACTTGTTCGAATGCATTTATGAAAATATTTTCCATATATTAAGGAGGCATAAATTAAGTGATGGGGTATTTCTGCCCTTGATTTTCTACGTGTCATAAAACCACATACTTTAGGTCATTCTTTGGCATCCATAGGGGTTGGTCCCAGGATCTTCTATGGACATCAATATCTGAAGTGCTCAAGTTGTTCACACAAACGTGGGTAGTGCTTGCTTGTAACCGCCACAGCTCCTGCCGTCCACTTTAAATCATGGCTGTTTTCCAATAGTCGACAGAACAGTAACATTTTGTAATTAGTTGAAAAGTTGTATTAGGGAATATTGACAAGAAAAAATCTGTTCATGTATAGTACAGACATAAATTCAGTTTTGTGAATCTTTTTATTCAATGGTTTTTTGAAACATGAATGCGGGAATCATGAATACAAAAAGATTGTATATATATATATTCTATATGACCATGTATGATGCATACATTAAGATATGTCAGTAAATCTCTAAGAATCCGGTAGTTAAAACGTCACAGTTGTTATCATCAGAGGTAGAACAGCGTTCCATTAAGCCTAGACTTGAACATCTGAATCTTTCCTTTTCCTTTCTACACCTGCACGTGTTAATAGCAGCATCCTTTAAAAGCCACCAGGAACAGAATTGCTCTTCTTTCTCTTCCAGTCCCATGATCATGGAGGTCTACATGCTGACACCTAAAGCTCTTTGGAGGGCATCTGCATGCAGTTCCTGTATGACACTGAGCAGTACTGAGGACACACAGTGGGGCAGCACTGCTATCAGACAGTTACAGAGCACAGTCCTGCCAACGTCGCATAGTTTGACAAGGTTCAAATTTCACAGAGATATCAATAACTTATTATGTGTATGGTAGTCACCCCATGCATGGGGTAGTCCCACCTTCCTATCTGGAATCAGACACATCTTCAATAGACCCTCATAGTTGTCAGTGTCCAGAGAGATGCAGGTTCAGTGCAATATAAGCAGACTCTGCATCCTTTGAAAGCTCCCAGCTCTGCTTTTACTGAGATTTATTCTTTCACCCATTCTAATACCAATGGACCAACAATTTATTTTCTACCTCCTTGTATGGGGCAAATAAAATCGGACACTGTATTTTGGCCCCAGAAAGTGGAGCTTGCCTCTGAATCCACTGTGTGTGTGCATCTGAGCTCCAGCTCTGGCCTTTACTAATCTTGCCTACCCAGTCACTTCACTTTAACTTTTAGCCCCTCAGTTTTCTCATTCCTAAAATGAGGATGAAGAGATAGTGCCTATGTAAATTATTTATGGGCTCCATGGTAAGGACTGTATATGTAACATTTTAAACACAGTGCGTGCTACATACGTAGTACTTGCTTTGAGTTCCCAATTGCCGTAAACTGGAATATCTTCCTAAGCTGGTTAACAGAAAATACAGGACTCAAGGTGAGGCTCTGTACAAACCGACCTGTGCACACTACTCTGACTGCAAAGTTTCAAATTCCATTACCATTTAAGAGTTCTGTGGAATCCAGGCAACATACAGGTGCTGTTGGACTGACCCTTGGGTAGGGGAATACGGGCTTAGAGGATTCTTCTATCAATTACAGTAAGTACTCTGGTTACTTTCAAGAAATTAAAAAAAAAGTTTAGGGTTCTTGTTTGTTATTTAATGAAAGTTAGGGTCGCAAGCTCACCAAGCTGCCAGGGTGGAGGCTGAGACACAAACAGAATAGTAATCATAACTTAAGTCAAAGGGTTATCTGGACCAGTGGTTAGAACAGCCCAACCTCAGCTGAGCTACTCAGGGTGGATATTGTGAGAATGTATGTGGGGAAACTGGGGGACTCCCACAACATCCAAGAGCTCCACGGTCACTGGAGACTTGGGAATCACAGGAGGTGTTCATGCAAACTGACCTTTGGGAATGACACATCTCCCATAGTTCTCATGTGCTGCCTGTAGAAATGTCCAGAGAACATGGACATAGCAAATCTGGGTAAGCAGTCACCTTCCTACAGCCCAGCACTCCCTCCACAACGTGGCAACTGCCAGACTCTGTCAGGCCTGGTGGTGTCTCAGAGAACATGCTGTCTGTACAAGCAGAGTCTTTTCTGTTTGGGCTCTCTCATTCCGGTGCCCGGGGGCCTGGATAGAGCATGATGGGAAAGCTACTTAGAAACTTTGAAGTCCTAGATGAAGAAAGGCATTATTTTTAGTGTTTTCAAACCAAATCTGACTCAAGGAGCAATTTGGGACAAACACTCCCACACAATGTTTCGAGTCTCAGCACATTCTACTTGTGCTTCTTCCAGGATCGCTTACAACGGGACTTGCTGGTTTCCTTTTTCTTCCATGCAGCTGAAGCCATTAGAGGTAGTTGTAGACAGTCTCCTGCAGTTGCTTATAATAGTCTGACATTCGTGCTCTTTTGTAAACAGGAAAGATGTCTCTCTTACCCAACAGCATGTCTTACGGCCTAATCTATTACTTCCTTTTCAAGTAACACTATGAGTACGCATGGATGTTTAAACAGAAATATTTAAATATGGTTTGAAATGAATTAGGATTGTATCACCTTCCTCATCCCATTCTTCCCTTCAGTCCTTTCCAATGACTCTCCCCTAAACGTCATCCATGTCCCCTCCACAGGCTGGTGGCCTCTTCTTCATTATTACTATGTGTGTGTAAGTGTGTATGCACGCACAAACATGTGTAAATATAACCTATTGAGTCATTTTTGTTGTTTGCGGGTGGCTGTGTGGATTCAGGGCTCACTGCTCTGCATTAGACAAACAGAAAGGCCCATCCCAGGGAGATGCTCACTCTCCTCCTCCCATCAGTCTCTGGCTGCCTGTACTGCTTTGTCCAGGGGTGGGACCCTATGAAACTGTCCCCCTTCCACATTACCTAGCCAGCTTTCTGGCCTCCTGTAGTCACGGACCTTAGAAAAGAACTTACCACTACAATTTTGCTAGACTGTCTCTACTATATGCTAAATCATGTCCTTAAATCCACCGGTAAGTGTAGCTGCCACTGCTCATCAGACCCACTTCTCCTTACAGGAAATGGAGACCATGGCAGGAAACCATAACCAAACACAGTACAGAGATCAACAGCCTAGTCCCAGTGGGCACATCTACATCACAGCTCATGCCTCTGTGGCTCAGGGAACATCGCCCACGAAGGGAGAAAGGGTTATAAGAGTCGGAGTTACAAGGGCATCTGCTGTGAAGCGGGCGTTCCTAGAAACAGCCACAGGAACGAGACGGGAACAATGGCTGTATCAGACGGCAGTATCAGACAGCACACACATTTTGTTTTTCAGTCTTCAGGATACAGAACGTGGAAGTCATTCACGATTATTGAATTCAAATACCAGGCCCTTAAGTGTCAGTTATTGTGCCAGGCTCTGGAAACAAACTGATTAAAAGACATATCCTCCACCCTTATCTGATTAGTGTCATGGGTGACAATAGACAGGATGCCCACAACTGTAGGACAACAGTAATGGCTTAGGAGAGTGGGAAAGGCACATAAAAATACTGCAAAGACTGAGGGGTCAGGGTCATCTGGCCTGCCTGGAATATGAGGAGTGAACAGTCATGTTACCAATCAGTGCTCACTTATGTGTGTGGGCACACACACACACACCCACGCACACACACACACACCCATGCACACACACACACCCATGCACACATGCACACACACACACATGAGAGAGAGACAGAGAGAGATATAGAGAGACAGACAGAGAGAGACAGAAAGACAGAGAGACAGACAGAGACAGAGAGAGATTATCGCTGCCCCTAATCAGTGCACTTGCAGTTGGCATGGCTAAGAGAGTGCTGATTAGAATTAGTGTGGTATCTGATTTGACTCAGAAAATAAGAAAAGATAGGGAAGATGGGAGGGAGGTCAAAGGAAAGGAGGGGCCAGAGTCACATATGGTCACACAAGAAGGGAGTACTCACTGGATGGTTCATTAGGCGTCTGTAGCCTGTATAAGGCTTCCTTACTGGGAAGACAGTAAGTGGATCCAGTCTGCAGTTGATTCATGGGAGAGGAGAAAGTATAATGTGAACATAGGCTGCCTGTTCAGGATATGTGACTTTGAAGGTATAACAGAAATTATAAAGCTTTGTAAATAATCCAGGAGTCATAAGCACTGTTATCTTAACATGGCCAAATATAGTCAGTGTTGGAAAACAATAAAATGCCCCGTAAAATAGGCAAGTGACACCTTCGAAGTCTGTATTCAATGGATATGATCAGATACTTGTGAAATATTCTGGGAGTGTGTGCTAAGCCTAGTTAAAGTTTACTAGTAAGGCTTACTCCAGGGAGATGAAAGCATGACCAGAGATCATGCCCAGAGGGACATCAGGGTTTAGGTTACTGCTCTAAGCAACGCAGCCAATAAATATCACAGTGGGAGTGCATTCCTGCCCGGTGTGGGCTCCACACATGGGCAACCGTTGCCCTTTGCTTTTCCACAGGCCTGGATGCTCTCAGGGTGGGTTCTCCCTTAGGAATTTCCCTTCTTTTCCACTTCCCTTTTGGTGTCAGATAAGCACCAAACTCTAGAGTTTACTCTCGTCTACTCTGGCTCCTTCTCTCTGTTTAGCTGAAGTTCCCTCTAATCCTTACTTACACATTCAGTCATGTCTTAGGGACATCATTTATAAACACAGCTGAGCACTGGTAGCCGCCTGTATTTCTAGATATATGTAGTGCAGTGGTGGTTGACCAATCGGCTCTAATCTCCCCAGCAGCAGCTGCGGTGGCAGCATGAGTTCCTCCCTACCTGTCCCAATGTTCTAGATTCTCGAATAAAAGGCGCACGTGCACACACACACACACACACACACACACACACACACACACACACACACACACACACACACACACATCCTTATATTGAGTATGCCTTTACCAGCTCAGTGGCTGGGCCACTCCCAAACTTCCATGTTGCTAATGCCTCCCCTCTGATACTCCAGAGTTATTATTTACTAAAATCTCTATTCCATCTTTGCTACCGTAGACCCAATTTAGGAGGAGGGGGTGTCCGCTGGGGTGGCCCTCCCTGGCTCTTACACTATTGGTACTCTGTCTTCTGTAGCTCTCACACCTGCAATCTTCCTCCTTTCACGGCAATGTAGGTTCTCCCTCCTCCTGGGTTCCCTTTGCCAGCGAATCCTAAATCCTTCTTCTGTCTTCCTGGCCAGCCATTGGCTGCTGGCAACTTTATTTACCAATCAGAACCCTCAGTATTACCCACGGGATTCTCGTGCAGTTTTGGGAACCCAATTAACATAACACGGACGTAAAACCAAACCCACACCAGACAGAGACTTTTCGAATCAGCCTCCCTAAACTTTCCTTTTGATCTTCTCGCAGTACTCAGTCTCACGCTGTCGTACTCCTTCTGTCTGTAATCGCTATCAGTGGCATACGCCCTTGTCCGCCGGAAACAGCGGTCTTCGCAGTAGGGTATTTTAACCTTAATTTTTTGGGTTGGGGAACTTTATCATCTAAAAGCCTCTTTATTGGGGCTTTATGGATTCTTTGAGATTTAATGGCGACAACTGGCTGCATGGCAAATAGGAAGAATGGGAGACAGGATTGCACAGGCTGACTCCGGTCAGCTGCAGTTGCAGGTCTTCAGCAGCAGGAGTTTTGAGAAACTTCTAGCACCCCTTGTGAGCGGAGTTTTGCCTGGCTATTTGTATCCTCCTCAGAGACCCGATGGGGATTTTAGCATGCACTCGGGGTTAGCAATCACGACATAAACCTAGAGGAGAGACTTTGCTGTTAATATTGTAATGCGAGCATAGGCTTTTATTACTGAGAAGCATTAATCAGATTTAGAAAATGAATGCATAAGTCATGGAAATGTTCCCTGCGCGTATTTTAAAGATTTTATGACAATGACAGCTACACATGAATGGATTGACTCAGAGATATTTCTCAAAACGAAATTCAACAGAATCAGTTATGTGGCACAGACTAAGAACTCAGAGAAACCGAGAGGCTCTGAGAATTTCAAAAGGTGTAGAAGTCGCAGGAGGTCAGTTTTAATGAACAGATAGTGATAGCTACTCAGGTCAGCGATAGTGTGAGGTACACTTTGATTTAACGCTCCACAGCCTGTACCGCCTACCCACTACATGTAAGCCCTTGTCTGAGTCGCTCACAATTACATAGGAAAAATTTATAATGACATTTGCACATATGGGCCAGATCTTGTAAGACTAGTTCAATGGAAGGTTCCAAAGAAATTCGTAAATAAACGTAAGAACTTTTTGATAAGGAATATCATGTAGACCACTCAACAGAGTTACTCACATGGAACAAAGCAGCTGGTCATTACTGCTTCAGTGTAACGGATGCCGAGTGCCTATTGTGTGCCTTGTGTGAGCCTTGTGTGAGCCTTGTGTGAGCCTTGTGTGTGCCTTGTGTGATAAACCCAAGCCTCGTCCCTGTCGGTGTGTGTAAGCCAGGGTGCACACAGTTACACAATTCTCTACTCCTTTACTTTGTTATGATCTTATTCTTGCCATTCTAATTGCTTTCCAGAACTAAGTCTTAAAGTAGTATTTATATATTTGTTTACAGGCTGGCTTCCTCCACTAGAAAAAGAGAGACCAGGGGCATTTCTTATTGGGGGTATCTTTAGCATCGAAGGCAGTGATTGGCAAGCAAAATGCTCAGTAAATACTCGTTGCATACGTGAAGGTGCTTGTGTACCAGACTTAAATCAAGGCAAGGGTAATATAACCCAGTGGTAGTGAAGAACACATCTAGAAGCAACTTCCCTTGGTCTAACAGGATAAGAGCCACCTACAGGACAACAGAATTCTGGTGAAGGAGAAAGAGTGCTCCCTGCACTGTCTCTGAAGGCATTTGTTAATGTTATGCACAGACTGTTTCTTTGTTATAGTTATATTTAGTTAGTTCCACGTGTGGACACTTCCATCCCCAGAAGCCGCTAGCCATATTGTGAAATCTATAAAGCCCTATGGTGGCTGAGCTACTTCTGTTCCAAGTATCCTATGGATACTTAATTCTAGTGGCATCCATGCAAATTTCCCTAAGCCTTTTAGAACGATCATCGTCTTGCTTGCAATGAGGGCTGCAGTATGATACGGAAACCTTAGAATGGTCCTGGCTTAGGTGAGTAGATGAATGTATTCTCCCTATACAGATTACACCACCTGCCCATAGGAGTCACGAGCTTGTCAAAGGACCACCAGTCTTTTATTGTTCTATGGAACAGCAGCACCGTGGACACAAACAGGTGGTGGGAATTGGCTACTGCTCTGCTAATCTTGTTCTTGGGGAACAAAATTTGTATTTCACAATCAGACCACAGACTTAACTCCGGGGTGGAGTGAACCTCAGACGGTCATGCTCATTTAAGAAGGAATTTTAAACAGAATGACATCTGGCCAGAAGGGAGCGGAATAAGGCAAACATGTCAGCGTGCTCATAACCAGGCCTTTCTTTCCCACACAAAAACACACACAGCCTGACAAAAACCTATGATTAGTGACAGAGAAAGTAAAACCATTGTTCATGGTGTCTAGAGAAAAGTGAATCAACATGCAGAAACAGGCACAAGTTTTTTCTCCAAGTATTCTGTGTGTGTGTGTGTGTGTTTGTGTGTGTGTATGTGTGTGTATGTGTGTGGTATATGCAAGTGTATGTGCTCATGGGTATACGCATGTATGAGGTATAATGCATGTGTATAGGGTGTATGTGTGTGTGTGGTGTATGCATGTGTATATGTTCATGTATATATGCATGTGTATGTACTCATGTGTGCATGCAAGTGTGTGTATGTGCATGTGTATATGGTATATGCATGTATATGTGCTCATGTGTGTATGTGTGTGTTTGTGGAGTATACATGTATATATAATCATGTATGTATGCATGTGTGTACTCATGTGTATATGAATGTGCATGTACTCATGTGTGTATGCATGCGTATGTGCATGCACACATGTGTGTGTGTGTGAAGGCTAGAGGTTAACATTAGTTGTCTTCCTTAATGACCTTCGACCCTACTTTTTGTAAGGCCTCCCACTGAACTTAGAGCTTACTAATTCAGCAAGGCTACCAGTTAGTAAGCCTCAGGAGTCTGCCTCCCCAGGTTATAGGCCCTTGTTCCTATGCCTGGCTTGTTACATAGGTGCTTAGGATCTGAACTTGGTTCTCATGCTTTTGAGGCAAGCCCTTGACTGACAGCTATCTCTCTAAATCTCTCACCTCATCTAAAAGAAATTACTGTTTTCAGAATTTCATACATGGGCGTTGTATCTACATGACTGCCACCTCTCCACTCTCTTCAATCTCCTCCTGTGTCCCTCTCTCTCAAATTCAAGTATGTCTCTATTATTTTTATGTGTGTACCCACTGTCATCGGATGGATAGTGCCAGAAAGCTGCCAAAGAGGAGGGGCCATTGGTAGTCCTATCCAGCTGTAAAGCCCATGAACCCCTACAATGAGCAGATCATCAAAATTCCCCCAATGATGCAATGCCAGCACTTTTATCTTGAGGGTAACCTTAACAACTGTCTAATTGGACCTAAGGTCAACCCAAAAAGAGAGAGTTCATGCTTGGTGCTATAGACCTCGCCAACTGCCCATGGCTCGAGAGACCATAGACCTGGAAGGAGAACCTACCATGCACTTTTCTAAGCCCACATAACTTCTGTGTCAAATGACCGTAACATCATTTCCTCTTACAGGGTTGTTCCATAAAGTCAAGATTATAGGCTTGACTGTTTTCATTGTAGGAAAGAGCTAAGATGTTTAGTAATCTCAAATTTTAAGGAATAAGTCTAGAACAAAAAATGTGCCTGCTATCCCATCTGTCATTGAATTTACCAATATAAGATAAAGACCAATGAATTTATATTTTATACAAACCTCTTACCTATGATGCAAGAAATGGCCAATGTTCCTGGAGCAATGATGCATCAACAAGCACACAACACATCTGAAAGCAGGTAGGAGAACTGAGCTGAGGCTGAGAATGGGGTGGCAGAGACCTTCTTATTCCAATTGCCATTACCTAGTAGAGGTTTAGCCTTTGCTTTTTATAGCCAATAAAAGTTATACTGTGTCTAAATAATGCCGATCAAAATGAAGGAAAAAAAGCAATTTGCATTGACCAGAAGACTGTAATTAAATAAAGTCCCACGACTAAACACGACTAAGTATGTTTAGTGCAGGAGGCTCTCGGCCTTCCAAAATTAATTAGCTCCCTAATGAAAGTTGTCTGCTGTCAGAATAACCAATTTACTTTTTTCAACAATCTAACCATACCAGTTTTCAATTAAGATTCAAAAAGTCCTGTTGAACAAGGAGGCCATAAATCATTTATGACTGTCCTACTTTTATGCAGTGTACCAGTCTTATCCTGCCTTCATTTTCTAGCAGGCTTTTTAATTTGTGAAAAATTAATGCTGAGGTTGTTTAATGGAGATTATATCCGCTACGAAGGTAGCTATTCTGGGAAGCACATTCTGAAACAAAGCGTTCTTTCCTTCCTATTTAGCAAGCGGACTCTTAAAATATACAATTGAACTTTAATAGTTTGTTTTGTTTAAATGGCATCCGTTGCAGTCCAGGGATTTCAGTGAACCAAGAGACATCATTTTGCCTCTCTTCATAACAGGGCAGAGTATTTTCTAGGTGTTTTTATTACTATTTTCTTTGTTTAGAAGCTAAGGGCTCAAAAATTGAGGGCTTGAAAATTGACCAATATCAAGAACTCTCCAAATTCTGTTCAGGGTAACTTTCTGGGAAACTGTCACGCCAACACTCAGCCGTTGGCTCCTTCGATGATCTCTTTCTCAGCACCGTTGTCCTACAACCATTCCCCATCATCTTTGTTAAATTTCACTGGCAAAATGGGACAATAAGTTAAAGCAATGTTCCAGGCAAAGATTTTAGTTATAAAAGAACCCAATAGCTTCTCCAAATCGAAGACAAAGGAGAAAAGTGTTTGTGTGTATACAAAGAAAGGTGACTTCATTAGCATCAATATAATGGGCATCTCTAGTGGAAGTTGAGCTTGGGACGGGAAACTCTCCTCTGATTCTCCGGCTGTATTAAGCTTGTTTCTTGGCAATGCTCTTTCCAACAGGCCACACACACGGTAAGTTACTGGTCAGCAAAGAATAAGGGGTCTTTGGCTCAGTAATTTTTTTCTGGACTCATCAGCTACCCCTGAAAGCATAATCAGTATGATTGTTCCTCAAGTGTCTGTGGGGAGACCGGCATCCGTGCTGAAACTTTTTAACCAGATTACTTTTACTATGTAGATTGAAGATGCAAGGCTCATTTATAGAAAAGTTCTCACAAATGAATGGCTGAATGATGTTATAAATTCAACTGTCATTAGCATCATTTATTTATCCATGGAGTATCATGGAGTATCCATCTCCGAGCTGTGACAGCTAGCGTCTGAGCGTGGACATGAGGCTAAACAGGTCTTTTTGTGGAATAAAACAGACCCTGAACTTTAAGGGACTGGTATGAGACAGTTCCAAGAAGAGCAAAATGGTCCTCTCTTTCCTCTCGGGATGGAAAATGTTGCCCAAGTAGAAAGAGTGCAGCGGTGATGATCAGGGTGGTCTGACCTACATAGTAATGAATCTAAGGGTGGGAGTCATGCTGGAAAGAAAATATCCACAAGGAAGAGTTAGTTAATCTGTAAGTGTTAGGGTGCTGTTGCGTGACATCCCAAGGGTATCTGAGGATTAACACAGTTTACTGACATCTGTAGATTGTTCTTCCTGCCAAAACTGTGTGAACAAATATTCCCTGTCCTACAGATTAATGATATGGTTTTAAAGATTTATTATATATGAGCACACTGTCGCTCTCTTCAGACACACTAGAAGAGGGCATCAGATCCCATTGCAGGTGGTTGTGAGCCACTATGTGGTTGCTGGGATTTGAACTCAGGACCTCTGGAAGAACAGTCAGTGTTCCTAACCACTGAGCCATCTCTCCAGCCCCAGCAATCTGGTTTTAAACCACTCTTGTCACCATAGCTATCTAACTCCAGGTAAGTGAGTGAGGACAGGTGCACTCTGTTTGTAGAGAGTAGCAGCAACCAATGTGACCGAATGAGAGAACACATGTGCTCAGAGCTAAGCTTCTGTGCATACATGTGTGAGGCCACCCCTCACAATCAAAAGTTCCGCTTGAAATGAAAATTTAAAAAATTGTCAACTTATAAATAAATACGCTTCCCCAACATATCCCTGGGATGCACCTATTCAGGTCGACATCCATTGGCTTGCAGAGTGTCTTTGATGGTTAAAAGTACAGAATGGTTTTTGTATATCCTGGCTTAGAGAGAACCCATTGAGGATTCCAGTTCCCTTGTTCTGAGGGTTCATGGAGCAATGGTGAGCTGTCCAAGGAAGGGAATCATTACCAATAGTGTGAGCGGATGTGTAGGTTGAGAAAGAGACTCTACGGAAAAATGCCTGTGTCTTAAATCTTAGACTGTTCATTTTTGCTACATTTGACAAAATACGCTTAGTGGACGAGAATAAGTGAAGTATCTTGAAATAAGGAATTATCCTAAATAGCCTGTGTGGGTTCAGTGAAATCACAAGAAATGGTGGGTGAGAGTCAGACTCAGAAGTCTTGGCAGCCGATGGAGAGGTGGAAGGATCCCACTTCTAGAAGAGGAACGTAAGTCAAGGTACAAACATGGCTTTTACAAGTTGGGAAAAGGAAACTAATTCCTCCCTAGAACATCTAAGTTTCTTAGAAATCCTAGCTTTTGTCTCTGGCTTTTGTCTATCTGTGGCCCCTGCCCAAACACACGCATGGATAAGATTATGTCTTCTGTCTGGTTTAGGCTACCATATTTCTGATTTTCATTTTTCTTATCGGAATTAACATTAGCAGTAAATCAACAGGGCAAGGTGTAGGCATCCTGCTTTGGTCCAGGGAGGCGGTGGCAGGAAGAATCAGTGAAGGACGTTTACCTCAGGCTCAGACCCCTTTAAGGACTCCTTTTCACCAAGGCAAACTACTGTGCATTAGAAGATCCTTGACCTCATAAGTAAAATAAATAAATCTCCCATTAGAAGCTCGGGAGAGTCGCTCCCAATCCCCTCTATCCTTCACCAGATATTTCTTGCATCACATATGATAGGGATACTGAGCAAGTCACTTGAGGTTTGGACTCTCCATCCATCTACAGAGTCCATACTTCATCTGTGGCTTTGCTTTCCAACTTCTCTTACACAGACCGCACCCCAGGGCTCAGGGGTGTTTGCGGAAGATGGGGTGGGAAGAGTGAAAGATCAAATGGTGGTGGATCACTTCAAGGGCATAGTGTTTTCCAGACACAGTGGAGCAGATGAACTCATGGCAGTTGTGACAGAATGCACGTGATCTTCACAAACCTCAGCCAGGCAAGATCTCAGCACACAGCAGAGCAGGAAGGTACATATTTAATCCCACCAGTAACTGTGGCATTAATACCCTTGGATGGCTACTGGGAGAGGTAGAGTCAGGCTTTTCTCTTTTAATGATGTGACCCCTGGTAGGCTGACCATATACCAGGCACACAACTGGGACGAATTCCAAGACTATGAAGGCAATACAAAGTAGATTTTAAAGGGAAAGAAAAAATAACAAAGTATGAGTAATATTATGTAAACAGAGCTGGTTATATTTAGGAATATATATACACATGTGCATATGCATGTTTACATAATAACAATTAATGAAAAGGGAAGCCATAAAGTTGAAAGAGAGCAGGGGAATTATCTGTGAGGGTTTGTGGAGAGGAAAGGGAAGGGCTAAGTATTGATACTATATTAAAATCTCAAAAATTAAAACAGAGTAACCTCAAATAAAATAAGTCACCTCAAAATTGAGCAGGAAGGGATGTGGAGAGTTGAAGGAGTGATAGGGCACAAATATATTCAGAAATCATTGTACCATATTCTCCAAGAAGGAATAAAATTATGAAAATATTAAGTGGAAACAGCGCACTGTTCTTAGCAATGTGATAAAACTTCGTGCCATCCCTTCCCATTCTGTCTGAGACCGTTAGCTGCTTCTGACCTTGTCATTACATCGTCTACACGGAATCACAGAGCTTGTGTTTAAGGAATTCAGGTTATTACTGGATTCTGTGTCATGATACCCACTTACTTCAATCACCTCACTTCATCTGATACTATAGGTGTTGTATCACCACAATACAATAAGGTACTGAGTGGGAAGGGGAGAGGAAGGGAGAGGGAGAGAGAGAGAGGGAGAGAGAGAGAGGGAGAGAAAGGGGGAGGGAGGGGGAGAGAAGGAGAGAGAGAGAGAGATATTACAAGGTATTAATACTAATCCCTGACTGTTATTGATCTAGTTTTCCATAGGCAGATGTGTCTAAGATAGCACAGTATATGTAAGGACCGTTTTCACCTGAGTTTTGGAGGTGTCTATTAGGGTTCTTGAAATGTATCCCCGGTAGGAAAGGAGGAAAGAGTATAATAGGGTCAGGTAGGGTTTGAAGATGAGGGATTAAAAGTGTTATTTAGTGGCTGCTGAGTACCAGGAGACCAGTGAATAAAATTGTTTTTCTTACTTTTTTATTGCTCCCCTTTATTGCATAGGACTATAGTTACCACACGATTGTTCCCTACAAAGCTTTACAAATTAGCAGCCCAATGGGAACAAACAACAAAACTCCTCAAGCTTTAACTCCACGCTCTATTTCCTCAAAGACAGTAGGTGAGGAGCATAGCTGCTGCCAACCTCCTTGTAGTGCTACGTTTACAATACAGCCCTCTGTGGCCTGAATGTCAGAAGAATTGGCTCCCTCAAAACCCTTCTGTATACACATGCTCATTGCCCTTCAAATTCATGGCCGCTTTTGTCATTGTTACTGCATGTATATGAGTATATACATTGCTATGTATAACTAGCTCACACTATATCATGCTACTTGTGCCCATGTTGTCAGGGATGACCGTTGGACAAGAGTCAATATGTTGATGGGCTCATTCTTGGCCATGGCCATCTCTCTGGCTCCCAGCTTTCCTCAGTTGCCAATCGTTCTTCGTGTAGGGCTGCGACCTCGTGGGCTTTTCCCTGTCTACTTTTGCGTGTCCTTTGTGTTATCCTTTTTCTTCCTTATATTACAGGTACTAGAGTCTTCCTGACCCTTGACCTAACTTGAGATGTTTATATAATCCTCCAGGCCTAGTTCTCTTCTGTTTTGTAGGAAAAAGTACCTGAAGTCAGATTTGTCCTCTTAGGACAAGGTTCAGAATCTTTGGCTCTTCCAGTGTAGAAATGTACACCATAAACCGGTATCAACACAGCATGCCACAAAAGCAAGTGATACAGAAAATCATAATGTACTCCACATATACATATAACTATTATTAGACAGTTAAAATAAAGGCTAATACTATCCATATTTTAGAAATATTTTAGTGCCACTGTTAGAACAAATCATGTACTAATGGTGGAATTTTGTTCTGGACAAGCTGTTAGGGAAAATATAGAGAGAGACACATGCAGGCTAAACAAGCTCTCTCTCTCTCTCTCTCTCTCTCTCTCTCTCTCTCTTATATATATGGATATATATGGATATATATCCTTATATTCATCTTCATAAAGGACCTCATGATCTGTAGGAAAATTTGTAGAGATTGGAAAGGTAACAATGGTGGCCTCCAGAGTAGTTTTTGAACCTAATTTTGAAAAGATAGACCTCATTTTTCTAGACAATATAATAATGAAACTAAATTCAGTAACTTTAAGTCTGCACTGATTATCTTTTATATAAAACAGACAAACAGATGCTCCATAAGATCATGTCAATTAGAGTGAGAGATTTTAAAGGTCATTTACGTTTTTGAGGTCACCAGTCATATGGATGTAAGTGGGAATTCTGTCCAGATATAGCATTTTATTTCACATACATAAAATTGTTCTTATTTAATAAAGGATCATGTACCAGCCTATGAAACATTCTTCATAAATATGAGGAGGTTCAGCACATGGACAGCAGACGTGTTTGTCTGAGTTCAAACTCATGAGTATGGCATGGTGGCAATCCTAAATGTCTTCCAAAGAAAGGACAGCAGGAATAGCCTTACATTTGTTCATACAACTACAGAATTTATTGTGATTATTTATTTTGTTTTGTGGTGCTAGGGATTGAGCCCAGTACCTTACACACAGTCAGCAAATGCTCTACTACTGAGTTATACCCCCGTACCCCAATTCCTCCCCATACAACTACCCCATTACTTTTAGGGAAAGTACAAAGGTATGACAATGACACTGCCTAAATGAGATAGGTTTGGTAGAGGATATAGTTAATCAATAATGGCCATTAAAACCCACTCAGAAGTGTCTAGTATTCCTATCTAAAGAAATAAAACACACCCATAGAGTTTTGCCGTTTGCAACTTTTGTCAGAAAGGCTCTTTTTTTTTTTTTTATAACAGGAAACAGTTAATGCAGAGACTCGTAACCAGTCAAAGTGCTGAGGATAAATAACTTAGAGTGTTCAACCTCCCATAATACAGCCACTTCTGGGAAGAGAGGTTTTAAAGAATGTAAGGGCTGACGGATGAGAAAGAGAGCTGTCAAACACTGACTTGTGGATATGGCCTGGCCCGTGCACACATCAATCTACCATTGCTGTGGTTACATGTGCACAGTCTGCAAAGGACACAGCCACTCAAAATTCCAGCATGGACGGCGGGGCTGGAGGAACCTTCTCCTTTCGCAGAGGGGTACTGGCAACTGACGAATGCCGAGGGAGGGAATGTTATTCTCTTGAGCTTACGGCTATGGCTAGGTTGCTCATGCCGCAGTGGATGGCACCCAACCATGGTCGTGTGAGTCACACTAATTGTATTCAGTGGGTTATTCACAAAAATAAAAGAAGAATTGGGACATTGGGAGCAAAAAGACGTGAGAGGATGGGGGTGCTTGGAGAAAGGTAATGGTGGATGGCTATAATCAAAATATAAGGCATAAATGTCTAAAAAATTCAAAGGGTAAGAACACTGTTTTAGGAAATTTAAAACAATGTAATGATATTTTATATTTATTCATTAAAAACATTTTCAAATACATTATTTCACTTGATCCTCACTAAAATTCTTTCATGGGCAAGTAGGATGATTTAATGAAGTAGTTTTCATGGGAAAATAGATGCAGAATATTCAATCCAGATTTTTTTAGTCCTTCATGACGTTACAGTCAAGCAAGCCGTGTTACACGTACTGACCTCTATGCACACAACAAGGGAGATTGATAGGTGCTGTGTATTTGTTCCCGGTTTGGATATCTAGTATGTGAGAAGATTTTACTGAGATGAAAATACCGAGCTGCCAATTTTAGAATAGACCTTTGAGATTCATTTCTTCTTGCCCTTCTGCACTGTGCTGGTGAATTTGAACTGTCATTATGACAAGATACTCAAGGGAAAAACTAAACAGGGGGGAGGTTTATCTTAGTTCATGGTTTCTGACGTTTCAGTCCACCAGAGCAGAGGAGGCATGGAGAGGTTCATGGCAGACAGGAGCGTGTTGTTGGGGCTTCACACAGCTCAGTGGCAGACAAGAGGCAGAGAGCTCTTGTCAGAATTGGAAGTGCTGAAAATCTTCTCTTAAGTGACCCACTTTTGTCAACGAGGGCCTATATATCCTAAAGGTTCCATAGCCTTCCAAAACAACATTACCAGCTAGGGATCATCTCTTCAAATGCATGAAACTGTGGGCAGCCTTTCACATTGAAACCCGATAGCATGTGTCATTAAACTCATTAGAAACTAATTTATGCCAGTCAAGATACCTAGGAAATTGATGTACCAGTGGTGCCATTGGAATGAGAGATACCTAAACATGGATCAGGGTTCTTAAAGCCATTTTCTTTGGAGTACTTTCATCTTTGGCATAGCTGACAGCAAGACCAAGAACTGGCCAGAAACCATCTTCTTTGAATTGAACAGGAAAATAAAAGTAATTGAAATCAACAATGAAAAAAGTTTCTAAGGATCCAAGGGACTTTCTCAACGTGGCTAAGTCTACATTTTTTGACGGGACTAGTTTGATAGATCTAGAAGGAGTGGGTTTAGGATCCCAGAGTGGGCACAGTGTTGCCTGTATTTCTGTGGGCCATTTCCACTATGATCTTCTGGGACCATTTGTCTAGTGTATAGATTTTATCACGTGAACATGGTGGTGGGTAAAGGAAGAAGGACAGACAGTCGATGTTCCCAGATACCAGTATTTGACTAGTAAGACTGGTTCATAAATTGTCAAGATATGGCAGCAAGCTGTAGGGAGAATGAATGTCAACATGGAACACAGTATGTTAAAATGGAGACCACTACCTTTTCCTAATTAGGTTAATAGGTTTTCCTTCTATGTAACACATGAGTTCTAAGACTATTAATGTTCTAGGTAGTTTGGCAAAAGTATTTAGAATCCAAGTTTATTAATTGATCCTTATTAGTTAGGGATGCCTCTGGAAAGCAAAATTTCCTTGAAAACTGAATGACTGATAAAACATCAAGCTAACATAATAAATTAGACTCTTTAGGCTTCTCATTAAAAGTCAACTTGACTAATGTTTAAATATTTTGAACAAATATTGTCCATTGGGTTTTAAGTTCCAACTTCAAACACATATCTTGAGTAATTAATTAGGCAGCGTATAGGCGTAAAGGAATGGGTAATTGGAGTCAGGCATAAGCAATGACACTGAGATATGAAACCGTAATTCCAGCATCTTCTTATACTTTGGTAGAAGAGAGAATTACTCGAACTTTTCAGGAAGAGGAACTTGGTAACATATTAAGGAAATATTCTTGGGTTACGTAATCTGTCTTTTAAAAATATACTACATCATGCACATAAATATACAAGTATATATTTATGTGTAAGATATATATGTATATATATATCTCCAAACGTGTATACATATAAGCATGCATTTTTCTCTTTCCCCAGCAATATATAAAAAGTTGAGTATCTCAGCAGCTTTCTGACACTACACCAAGTGCATACAGAAGTACACTTCCAATAACATGGAAGCCATCATGTGACAAAGCACAGAGATAGGAAACTCAGTATCTACAGACTAGAAATGACAAAGCTATCCAGAAGTAAGCTATAGTCTCAGTCTCTCTCTCTCTCTCTCTCTTTCTCCCCCCCTCCCCTCTCTCTCTCTCTCTCTCTCTCTCTCTCTCTCTCTCTCTCTCTCTCTCTCTCTCTCTCGCGCGCGCGCGCGCGCGCGCGCGCGCTGTACTATTAAAGAAAGGGAGTTACTGAGCATGGCTCAATTTTTAAAACAACCCCCAAACTACATAATCATTAGGAGACATTTAGTGGAAATGTGGAAGCTTTCCATCCCTACTCAGTTACAAAGCTAAGCAGCAGTTCCCTAGGTCCTTTGTCAAACCTTATCTTCCCTAAGAAGTTGGGGAGCTACTGTGACTTGGATAACTAACACCCTTCTTCCTGTGTCTTCCTTTTAATCAACTGCTATCTTCACTGTTATAACTGCAGCCACTGTGCTCGCCTACTTCATGGGATTTTCAGTGAAGAGAAAAACTGGGGCAGGAAGCAAGGAAGAGAAAGCACACATGTGGCAAGTATTAGCACATCCTGGCTGATGAGAAGGATGTTTAGGTTTTTCAGGAGCTAAGAGTAGAATGTAGATATTTCAGGAGAAGATAGCTCATGGCCACATGGAAAGCCACCAGCAGCAGCGAGTTGTGAGAGCTGAGGTCAAGGACGAAACTAGTGTAGAGGTGTCCAGCCACGGAGAAAATGGAATGCCAATCGGATCAGCAAATCCAGTACGGAAGCAGGGGAGATGAGGAATCAGAAACGAAGATGGGTTGGAGTTTGGTTAGGAGCTCTGTGCTCCACAAGTCTTAGGATGTGGTTTACATAAACTATAGTGTAAAGGTTACCTTACAGATCTGAAGAACAAAGATTCACTTGTCAAGGCAAACAATTCATAGCGGTAGCAAAATTACCGTTATAAAGCAGAAATGAAACACATTTTATTGTTGGGGGTCACCATAACATGAGGAACTGTGTTAAAGGGCCACAGAGTTCGGACCACTGGTTTATCACCGCCACCATCACCATCACTGCTTACACCATCATCACCATCACAACTGTAACAGCTGACATCATCACAGTGCGTTATGCATTACATGATACACTGATCCCAGAAAGACCCAAATTAGGAACCCAGGCTAGAATCTGTAATTCCCATTAAAATAGAAGAAAGAGATTCAGGAAGGTACGTTGATTGTTCCCCCCTCCCAAAGATAATCTGTGACAAAATATGCATGTGAGCTCAGCATCTGTTTTAAATTTAGTCTGCTTCCAGTGTCTCGAGTAGCTTACGTTGGCCATGAAGGTCCATCCTGGCTTAAGAGTTCGGTTGAAGTTGTAGCCTGCTGGGCCACAAACTGAATAAATCATCATCTATGTAATTTTTCTCTGATCAACCATTCCCTCTCCCCTCCCTCTCTCTTTCTCTCTCCCTCTCCCCCTCTCTCTCAGGTCTCCAGTGAGTAAACTAGTTCTCCTTGTGAAAGCTTTCTGCAGTGTAACAGTCGAATTCTATTTGCTCATGCTGATGGCTATTTTGTTGCAGTGACCTTCGTTTAGGCAGAGCATGTTACAGATGATTCATAGTGGTTTATGAAGGCACATGTAATACAAAATGAAATCGAATAGAATGTCAGGAAATGAGGAAATTGAATTAGAAGTAAAACGATTGGAGAAAAGAAAATAAGCAGCCAGGAATGAGGTTAGTTCACAGAGTAAATCAGGCACTCCATGTTTGTTACTTTGACCACAGATTTGGCTCTCAGCTTCCCAACAGTCAAAAGAATGAACAAAATGTGATTCTCTGCATTTAGAAGACATGATTTTAAGGCAACCAGTGGCTCAGGACAGATACAAGTGTTCTTGGTATTGAGATCAGAAGATCTATTTTCCAGAGGCCTAAAATATTAATGAGAGCAGCCAGTTTTCATAAAGATCTTACTAAATGTTAGGAACCGTGATGAACGATTCAGCAAGATGACTATTGTTAGTAACCCCTCCCCCACATTTTCTCTTTTACAAATAGAGGAACTAAGAGATGTTAAGTAAGTAGGTCACTGAAGTAAATTTAATTAGTGAGGGCAGATTTGGGATTCTAAGAGTTCTGCTGACTTCAAAGCTAGCCTTCTAAGCATGGCCTCCGCTGAGTAGTTGCACATGGACTCAATCACTAAACATCCTTGACCATTCAACAAGAACTCTCATTACCCAACATAATACAATCCCCACCGCTCTCTCCCATCATACCCCTGTCTTGTTTTCTTCCTAGCTCTAGGTGAGAATTTTCATAATCATTCATTTGCATTATATTGATTGTCTGTTTCCTGTTACCCTTTAGGGAACACAGACCCAATGATTTTACCGTGTTTGCTATTGTTTCTCTAAAGTAGACTTTCCAAACTACTATGCACAAGGCATTCAGTATTACTCTGAATGAGTGAGTCTCTTAAGGAGGACACGTTGGGTCTCCATTCAAACCTTTGCAATCCTGTTGTAGAGAGAACCGATTCCTCTTCAGTCCCCCTGATTTACCTGATACACTAATCACTGGAAATCTATCGTCTCCTTTTACTTGCCTCATCATCATTTAGATAGCTTCAGATTTTATTTTGGTTTGGTTTTATAAAAGTTAAACTTAAGTCATAGATGGTAATATCCCTTGTTGCACATAACAAAATTTTTTATGCATTTGCCTGTAAATAATGGTTGCTGTTTTTTTTTTTTTTAAACTTAAATCCAGAACATCGCATAGCAGTTCATTCATTCAGTTTAGATTGTGCTAATCACTTTCAACGACTCGGTTTCTAAAAATAGAGCATGTTAAAAAAAAGAAAGAGTTCAAACAAATGGTTTCAAAAAATGGTTTAAAGCACACACACACACACCATACACACACACACCACACACACACACACACGCACACATCACACACCACACACCACACACACACACACACACACACACGCACACACCACACACACACACACACACAGAGTAACCCTCTGAACTTATTCTCCTTTGAGGATTTCTTGAACTAGACACACCCAAACATACCCAGAACCCTAATCTATCCTGGACAGTTGTTCACCTCTAATAATGCCGTCCAGGAACCCCCACTCTTACTATGCTGATGTATAAGACTAGAGCTTTGGCATTCTCATTAACTGGCTCTGGAATTTCTCCAGAGTGGATTTTTATAATCATGGAGTTTTCCCCAGTGAACATTTGACCTTTCCCTCAGAGAGGAGTCTTTGTTCCCTCTTTCTGTCTTTGAAGTTATTCTCTGTGTCTCATTGTAGCAGTTGAAAGACTAACTCGTGAGATGTAGGCTAGATGGGAAGGTACGGGGTCAGCTTGCCTTCTTCCTTTTCTGATTTTAAAAGATCCAACTATGGAAGCTGCATAAGGAAAGAAGCAACATGGATGTAAACACGGATGTAAACACGGATGGAAACATGGAGTGAACTGGAAAGAAGCCACAGGGATATAAACATGGAGCGAATTGGACTTTCTTCTTCCAAAAAACACAAAACATGGAAAATATCTAAAATTTAAGGTTCCTACCAATCCCTTCTGTATGAAAATACAGTCATAAATGACAAAAGTAAGACATATTTTAATGTTATTTTGACCCAGTGGGTACATTCAACAGTGAAAATAATCAAAAGTATTTGAAAGTGACTAATAAAAAAAAAGCCTAAGAAAAAGGGTTTTTCTTCTTACTCCAAAGAAAATGGTTAAATAGAATGTTTTCTAAATTTATTTCTTTCTATTAGTTTTCTTTCTTCTCTCTCTCTTCTTTCTCCTTTCCTTTTCTTCCCTTGACTCTGTCTTCCTAGTGCTGGGATAACAAAGTGTGTGCCCTGCTGATCTCTTTGGGACACTGGGCCATTGCTGTGATATTGTGACAGCTTTGTATGAGGTTATTTGGTTCGGTGTTTGGTTTATACAGATAATTCTACCTCCAATCTTCCTTAACTTGTCTCTGTGGCTACTGCTTTGTTACATATCTCTGACACCAACATCTTTCTTTTCGAGCTCTAAGAGCTAAATGTTTCGAGCTCTTTGTTACTGGGAGAAAGTGGAGAGAACCTGACTAGAAGCGTTCTCATTCGATTTCCACATTGGCCCTGACAGCTGTTTCCTTAGGACCAGCGCCTCCATCTATCAGTGCTGGTCCCCAGACTCCAGGGACTACATCGCTTTTAATAATAAAAATAGGATAAATACACAAGGCAATGATTAGCACCCACGTCTTAAACCCCTGCTGTGACTGCCAATTTCCCATGATTCACTGTCTTCAAGTCCTCAGAGTGCCAATAACAGAGTCAAGACGCCACAGACGATCTTCCCTGATTATATTAAGTACTTTAGAGGGAAGAGATACATATAAGGTCAAGAAGCCAAGCTTGCTGATATGAGAAAACTTTCCTCTTGACGACACACCTACTTGTCCATAGTGACTAAGAAGATGGCGGAAAAATGCATCTCTGACGTTTCTAAAATCGTCTCCTGAATCCCTGGCTCAAGGAGGCTTTCTACCTCCCAGTGTCTACCAGTTCTAGCATAGGATGATGTCATTATGCAGCAAGGCAGGTCCAGGATAAAGCGAAGCCTATCATTGGATGAGTAGGAAGGGTAGGCGGGGAAAAAGTCTAGGAAGGTGAGAGGAGGAGAAGTGGGAGAATAAAGATGGAGAGGATGGAGCAGGATGATCCAGATCCAGGTGGACTGGGTCAACTTTATCTTGTCTAGGTGGGCGGTTTATATCTTTATTAATTGGCAATGAATTTATTATGTAGATGTATTGTAGATTGAGAATTTAACATATAAATCTAATTGTTAAACTACAAGTTTCTAGAGCTTTGATTTTACTGGGCTACAAGGGATGTGAGCAAAGTTCCCAGTGGGCAGAGAGACAAACTATCTCAGTTCTGGAAGCCGTGCTAGGCTACAGAATGCCTGGTGCTAGCGTGGTGTGGTGTGGTGCCATGCTAGAACAACCCGTGGAATGCGATGTGTGTGTCAGGCATGGCAACAACCGGCCAAGGGGACAGTGTGTGAAAGCGCTTGGCTGGGGGAGAAACAGCCAGAGCGCTCAGAGCACTGGACTTCCTCAGATCTGCGGATCCGCGCAGAGGAATGAGAACTCGTGGGAACCGGTTCTTCCACTCTTTTATTTTTATGCAACACTCCAGATCTTAGGTTAATTGGCTGCAGGTTTGAGAGTCTGTTGTGTTATCTAGTATCTTGATGACTAGCATGTGCGAGTGTAGACACATCGCTATGTTGTTATTGCTTATTGTGCAGTTACCACCTTCAACACACTGCATGCGGGATAAGTGTTTGGATGTGTTTCCTCACAGACACTCTGGACTTCTAGGAAGTGCGTACTCCCCCCTCCCCCATTTTAAAGCAAACAAAACATCACAGAGAAAGTACAGGAAAGTATAGTTAGACCCAGTGTCAACACAGTGTGTGTCATACTTCCTGGACAGAATGTCGACATTTTTGCCCTGCTTACTACGTTGGTAGCCGTATACACTTCCTTTGTTGAAGATTTGAGACCAGTGGGCTGGAGAATAGTGGAAGACACAAATAGGGGCCAAATACAGGGATATGCACGCATGAAAATGCCACAGCTAAAACTGTATTTTATATAGCAACTACGAATTCATCAAAATTCTATATAACGTGCAGTTTCAATATGTAGAGAGCAAAACCTTCATAGAGAAAATATCCTTCCCTGAGATAAGCTCATCAAATATTAATGATAAGATCTGAGCAGTTGCTGTGGGAAGAATACCGTATTAATCAGATGCTTTATTTCTAATTCTCCGTTTGGGAGTTACCTGCCTTAAGGGAAAGAATGTGCCATGAGGATGTCAACACATTAAACTTCACTCTAAAGCTCTCATCGTCCGTCTTCACTGTCAGCTTGACTGGATTTAGAATGTGTCTCAGTCAGGGTTCCTATTCCTGCACAAACATCATGACCCAGAAGCAAGTTGGGGAGGAAAGGGTTTATTCAGCTTACACTTCCCCATTGCTGTTCATCACCAAAGGAAGTCAGGACTGAACTCAAGCAGGTCAGGAAGCAGGAGCTGATGCAGAGGCCATGGAGGGATGTTACTTACTGGCTTGCTTCCCCTGGCTTGCTCAGCCTGCTTTCTTATAGAACCCAGGACCACCAGCCCAGGGATGGTTCCACTCACAACGGGCTGGGTTCTCCCCCTTGATCACTAGTTGAGAAAATGCCTTACAGCTGGGTCTCATGGAGGCATTTCCTCAAGGGAGGCTCCTTTCTCTGTGATAACTCCAGCTTGTGTCAGGTTGACACACAGAACCAGCCAGTGCACCATGGAAACATGTTCTTGGCTACCAGGATACTTCCATAAAACTGTAAGTGAAAATGGAAGACCCTTCCTGAATGTGGGTGACATCATCCCATGGGTTGGGGCTCTGGACTGACTCAGGAGGAGACAGAGAACTGAGTACCAGCATCCATCAGTCTGCTTCCTGCCTATGTGCACAGGGTGACCAGTGGCCATAGGCTCTTGTCCCCATGACTCCCCTGCCATCATCAACTATCCAGCCCAAATGAGTCGAAGGAACTCTTTCTCTACTTAAGCTGCATTCGTCATGTGTTTTGTCACAGGAATGAGGCAAGTGATACAATAAGGAATTGCCATCAGTTGCTAGAAATGTGTTAAAATAATTTGTATATTTGTGCATATATAAGAAATACATGTATCCATCTTTATCTGTGTGACACTAATAGTTACCTCCTTAGAAATTGTTTTCATTCCTTTCCTTCTTTATGTTTTCCAAATAGTCTATGGACACACCATACAGACATATGCACACATACACATACACACATAGATGCACACACACATAGAGACACACAGAGATACAGATACAGACAGACAGATGACAAACAGACACGCCTTTTGTAACTGGAGCAACATAATGCTAATTTATTCTCTGTCCACAAGGGAACTCAGTATAATTAGGCAGCCAAGTTTCTTTTTAGTTCGATAAACTATTACACTAGCTCTCCTAAGGTTTCAGTCATGCCAACACTGAGTGTGTCTGATCTAAAATAGGCAGATGCACTCAGTGGTCCACTGTGGCAACATCACCTCGACACCACTGAAGCTTAGCATTTAGCATTTTCAGAGTTTGTTCCAGATTGGCCTTGCTGCTCTCATAGTTAGAAATGGAGAAAAGCAACAGATGGTGACAATGTAACAGTCAGGAGGCCACCCTCAAGAGTGCAACTTCTATTCTGAGATTATTCTGTAAGGTTATAGTAATATCTGTGGCCGTATGAGCGAGCACGCAGCTTCTCAAAATCACAAAGATTTCAGATCAAAATGGGGGTAATTCAGTAAGATCTTAAGATTTAATAGAAAGTATTCATGTTAGGTTAAGAGCAGATGTTCAACTGAATTTTGGAAGTAGATTGCAGAATTTTTGTTTCTAAACCATTCCACAACTTAAAATCTGACACTGATCTTTCGTTATTTGTGGATCAAGTCCGGCAGCTGTGAATTCTGGGATTGAACTAAGCAGCCACCAAACACTGAATTTTTGCATTCATCTCACCAGAGGTTACAGATACAAAAGAAAAGGTTCTTGTTATTTTTGACGGACTTAGCTTTTATTCAATGTGAACAGAAAAAAAAATACAAAATGAGAGCGCATGTCGAGGGAACCAGTGAGATATCTCAGAGCAGAAAGCCCTTGCTGGGCCTGCCTCGTCACCTGGGCTCGGTCCCTGGGACCTGTAGAAAGGTGGAAGGAGAGATCCATACCACAGAATCGTCTCTGGCTCCCAGCGGCCGGCTGTGCCGTGCTTGCCCCTGACTCGGGCACACACATGCAATAAGAGGAAGGAAGAAAGACAAATGATGTGCTGTGAATAAGTTCTAAAGTGACCTCGTTCTCTCGATAAAAACTATTTATGAGCTTTGGAATCCCTGCCTTTCCTTATCCATTCTTTTTTTTTTTTTTTTCCACCCAGAAGCCAATGCTTAATCCCCTGCTATGGGGAGGGAGGAGATAGAAAAATCACAATGATTTAGAGCATACATTTTAGTCACGGGATAAATAAAGGAATACATGGAAAATGGTAACCAGATGACCAGAAACACTGTAAATAAACACTGTTTGCAGGAAGGTAGACACTGGCATCTTTAGATGATTTTTTTTTAATGGAGAGACATTTTCACCTGTGATTTGTTTCTTGTCATATTTTCACTTCTTATATAAGCTCGGCTATCTTTATGATGTCGCCTTTTCCATTCATGTACTTGAGTTTATGTATTTCAAGTTGTTCTTTGTCTAGCCTCCTTGCATAACTTTTAAAACTAATTTTTTTCTATTATATTGTTGTCTTGTCTCCTTATCATCATAGCACTGTAGACTTTGTACTCACACTTTTGACGTCTGGCGACTTTAAAAACATGAGTTATGGGATTTGTTTTGATCGTATTTTCCTTCTTCCCAACTCTTGCCAGATCTACCCCTATGTCCCTATCCACCCAACTTTATGCCTGTCCCCGTCAGATACACCGAGGCCAGTTTTTGCTGCTAAAGTGCTCTTAGGCCACACACCCCTAAAGAAAGCTGACCACTGCTCCTTCCTTTTCCGTCCACTATCAAATACCAATAACTTCTCAGCTATGGGTGAAACTTCTTGCCAAGCTTGGCCTTCCACTCTGGGATTTTGATCTGGTCTGAGTT
Organism: Rattus rattus; assembly: GCF_011064425.1. Taxonomy (NCBI): domain Eukaryota; kingdom Metazoa; phylum Chordata; class Mammalia; order Rodentia; family Muridae; genus Rattus; species Rattus rattus. The sequence continues at coordinate 194,218,220 of NC_046154.1, read as the reverse complement.
TGTGCAGGCCTTGTATGTACGACCACCCCTTCAGTGAGCTCATTTGTACAACCACCCTGTTGCATTTAGAAAAACACTATCTCCTTGGAGTCACGGTAATTGAAAGGCTTTCAAAGGCCTGCATTTTGCCTACCGCTTAAGCTCAGGAACGAGCTCAGATTGTTGCTCCACCCTACCCAAGCCCCGCTGCTTCCAACCCTAAATTCATGTGGCATCAAGAAGTGTATGGGCTGCGGGAAGTTTCACAGATTTGAAGCTTTGGTGGGATGTAACGCAACAGTCCTGGTAGATTTCATTGAAGCATAGCCCTTTACCTTGACACGCAGCTTTAGGACATATTCTCAGTACCTTATTCCTATCAGAGTGAATTTATTCTCTTTCTGAAGGGTTTCTGGGGGAGTTTCAGAGTGGCCTTTGTCATTCATTCTGTGTAGAAATGCTTTTAAGTTCCGTCTCTGTGTTTTCAATGTTTCTTGATGGGCATACCATGCTTTCAGAAACAGCCTACACTAAGACTCAGGGAACATTGAGGAAGAAGGGGCAGAAAGACTATGAGAGCAGAGGATCAGCAGATTTGCTGTGAGATTGTATCTTCTAAACATGTCAGAGACTACACCCCAAAACCTCACCAGCCTGACAGCCTAAACATGAGCTGAACATGGACAACAATTGACATGCTAGCATGCTAATGTGGATGGAGGAAAGTCCATGGGGCATCAACCCTACGCAAAGAACTACGAGAAATGAAGAAATGAGATGGGTAGGAACAGCCTTCCCAGGAAAAGCACATTGCAAGAGTCATCACTAAAAACATATACATTCAAGTGCCATTGTACAGGCTGAGTAGGTTGTATTTATGTACCGAGGTATATATACCACACACATAACAATTTGATTGCTAAAATATGAGATCATGAATCTGAAAGAGGGCAAGGAGGAGTTTATGGAAGGATTTAAGAAGGAAAAGGAAAGGGAGAGTGATGTAACTACATTATAACATCAGGAATAAAAAGAAATAATAAAAAATGAAAACCCATATTATCTGCGTTATCACACAGTAAACTATTTGTGGTGTGTGTTCCACCTTTTCTGGTTTAATAGTGTTCAAATTTGACCACGGGTAGCATCCTCTCCCATGTGTAGCTTATAGGCTTTTAGGGAAAGCCCTGGGAGTAAAACCTATCTGAGGTTTAAGTTGATGTGATGAGTCCAGGCTCATTGTCTGGTGTCAAAGTCTTCAAGGACAGAAGCCCATGGAGACATTCTGTCTGCCTAAGTATGATCCTGCAAGGATAGAGCCTATGCTGTTTAACAGAAAGAAGATAACCATTCTGAGAGTGAGCCACCTCGGAAAGTAGAGCCGGGAGGTCACTCTCACAGTTCAGGCCCGTAGCCAACCATACCTAAGGTGTAATGTCCTACAGAAGTACTCATACTTCAGCCAACACACTTTGTTAGTTTGTGTTGAAGTTTTGGTCAGTTGAAACAAAATATTTATAACTAATACACCTTCCTTGACATGGTGGAATTTCAGCACTATACATATTGTTCAATTCTATCTTGTGAAACATTCATTACACAAGTATAAAATTGTGATTAAGTTAATCTTTCTATAGAAAAGAATCAAATTGTTTTCTACATCACGTGTACTGGCTGGTTTTATGTGTAAACTTGACTCAAGCTGGAGTTATCACAGAGAAAGGAGCCTCCCTTGAGGAAATGCCTCATGAGATCCAGGTGTAAGGCATTTTCTCAATTAGTGATCAATGAGGGAGGGCCCAGTCCATTGTGGGTGGTGCCAACCCTGGGCTGGTGGTCCTGGGCTCTATAAGAAAGCAGGCTGAGCAAGCTAGAGGAAGCAATCCAGTAAGCAGCACCCCTTCATGGCCTCTGCATAAGCTCCTGCCTTCAAGTTCCTGCCCTGTGTGAGTTCCTGTCCTGACTTCCTTTGGTGATGAACAGCAATGTGGAAGTGTAAGCTGAATAAACCCTTTCCTCCCCAATTTGGTCATGATGTTTTGTGCAGGAATAGAAACCCTGACTAAGACATCATGCAACATGGTAAATGTTATACATTTCTTTCCTTAGTAAAGCCAAGATGATAGAGTTCTCGGAGTCTATAAATAACACCTAAGGATTAGTTATTTATTTACAAAGAGAGTCTCAACAGCTGGTCAGAAGAACAAGCTGAAGTGTGGCTCAAACCATAGGCTTCAGATATCACTGAAAGCCTGTTATCCCCGATAGTCTTGGCAAGTTAAATTTCTTAAAAGAAATTTGCAAGAATGGCCATAGAGCACACAAAGACAGGGAAAAAGAAAATCACAGACAATTTCCTTGATGAATTTAAATGCAAAAGATTTCAATGAAATACTTGCAAACCCAATTCAGGAACACATCAAAAAGGCCATTCACCATGATCACAGCTGAGATGTGGGCACGGTTCAATACATGTTGATCAGTGGTTGTTACAAATTACGTAAGTGGACTAAAAGACAAAAACCACTTTATGATCTCAGTGGAAACAGAAGGCTTTTAGAGAATACAACATCCTTTCATGTTAAAAGACCTATAGAAACTTGGAATAGAAGGAACATATTCCAGTATACCAAGCTTCAAACACATGCCTGTAGCCGACATTATTTCAAATGGGGGAGATCACCTCGGGAGTCAATGAAACTCTTGTCTTCAAAGTGCAGAGACTAAGTGGCTGATAGCGCTTAGCTGTAGATATCAACCTGTCACCCTCCTTCCGGGCTCAGGGAACATGGAGAGAAGTATCGAGAAACTTTGTCTTCTGGATTTGACCAGGCTGTTGCACACATGAACCCACAGCAACTGAAGTTGCTCGCACAGGACCTACACTACATCAGGCCGGTGAAAGTGCAAGCATAGTGATGGCGAGTGGCAGCCCTAGAACTATTGGTGGTGGTGGCTTCTGGAGGAGGGAAAGCCGCTTTGTTTGGTGAGGACCCACTGGTAAGTTGCCCATGCCCTCGTGAGTGCCCTTGGAGCCATATGCCTATGGGTGTTACTGATTGGACTCAGTGGGCTAAAAATTGAAAATGGAAGTGGGAAAGAAGACAGGAAGTTGCCATCATGATATTTGGGGGTGGGCATTCAGAGTGGAACTGGAGGGGGAGTACAGGGTGGACACAATTAAGAAACAATATGTGTGTTAGTGTGTATGTATGTATGTATGTATGTATGTTTGAGTGTACATATCCATACATGCACACACATACATATATATATGTATGTGTGCATGTTATATATATATATATATGTATGTGTGTGTATATACATATATATTAAATTTCCAAAGACTAATTAAAATGTACTTTTTCAAAGAAACAGTAGATATTCCCCCTGAGTGCTGGTCTGGGTAAGAATGACCAAGAAACAAGCCACGGCATTCTAGGTATCTCATGGGGACCTCATAGAGAAGAACATTTTACCACTGTCTTAATGTATTCAAGAAAAACTCCCAATGTACCTTTCTTTTTCTGTCTCCCTTTTTTAGCTTCTCCAACTTCTTCCCCCTCCTATACATTAAGCACACTCTATGAAGCAAGATGTCATCACTCTACCCACAGCCCTTCTCACTTACCTGTAATAGCCCGCCGTCATGTAGTCCACAGATTTACCTGCTCCCGAGTTTCCCAGGCTTTTGGCCAGGTTATACTGTTGTTGACTCAATAATATATGCAGACCTGGAAGAGCCTGGACCCAGCTCAATCCCACCACTTGTGCGCATGCTTCTGCAGTGCGCATGCTCCTGCGGTCTCTTCTTCCTGATAAACAGCCCGGTGGCCTGACAAGCATCCTGGGAATCCAGTGTTGGGTGCCACAGAATTTCTAGTGCACTTTTGGCTAACGCCTATCTATGTCTTACCTCAGGACGGACTTGGAACCCTTCGATTTCCCCATCTATATTGTATTTGCACAGACAATAGCGTCTTCACAGAGTTTCTAGAATGTAATTATTGTTCCTTGGGATAAACATATTCATTGTGTTGTTCTTCCATAGAACAAATAAACTATAAATTTTCTCAATTAGAGAAGAAAAGGAAATAAAAGAAAAAACATTTGTGGACAAATCTCTTAAGGAATTTCTTTATTGTGGCCCTAATTAGGAATCAGGAAGGTGAGGGAGTGCCCATCCTTCTTAAATTTCTCAGTCTAAACCTCATTGCCAATAATATCAGAAAGAGGAGCACAGACTAAATATTGGAAGACAAAAATGAGAGTTGTTCCCATCTGACTGGGAATGCTTAGAAGTTACATATACATTTCAGAGGTTTAGTATAGCTTTTAATCATTTCAATAGAGAACATTTCAGGCATTTACTCTGTTAATGGGATTGATACTTATTAATACTGCTCATTTTGTATTTGTAAGACTAAACAATAATTCATCAATATCACCGAAATATTCCCTAAAGAAAAAAGGCCAGATAAGTGTTTGTGTACAGTGTATTTGTGTCAAGCTAGGTTTGTTTTGAACACAGAAACACATACGTAAATCTTGTACACACAACACACCAGCTATCCCACCAGAACTGTTAAACTGTTGATGAATTATGTTTTGCATTGTGTATGATCTATTCTTAAATTGCTTTTCAGGAAAGAGTGCCCCACAAGCATCCTTATGCTTAGGTATACGTCACACTGTTTTAGAAGCATCTGAGCATTATCAATTTATATGAAAAATAACTCCATCTCCCCAGTTTTCCTAGGAAATCACCATTGCATAACTAATGTAAGTGGTTTTATACAAACCGTTTTGCCAATTTCAGTTGCGATTATCTGTGAGAGTTAATATATGAACAACGGGTGCATTACAAAGTTGGTTAAGTACCCGCTGAGGAGCAAATGTTATAAGGGATGCTTAGGAATCGCGCTGTGTTTATTTTGCTTGTTCGATGGTTAAGGAAGAGTTTAAGTAACCCCAAACAATATTCCCAAACCCACCCCTGGGTGGATTTTACTTTTAAAATTATTTTTGCTGCAGGCTAGACAGAATTCATGCAGCAAAAGCACCTTTTGCCTCTGTATCATCATCCCTCAAAGGACAGAGCAGTGCTTCTTCATAAATCCCTAAACTATGCATAGCCTAAAAGTAAACTGACCTTCCAGAATTTCTAATGTATGACTCTTCTTGTCTGTAATAGTAAATTAACTAGATAGTATGTAGCATTAAAAAAGTAGATCAGACTTCTTGAACTGTAAATCACAGTAACGTAGGCTTTGATGACTATAGGACAACAATAACCAGTGCATAAGATGGGCATTTCCAGATACAGAGACACAGTGAGCGTCACCCATCCTCAGCACATAGACTGGGTACTGACTCTCACCCTCATAACTTCTGTTTGTCTTAAAGGAAAAAGTCTCAGCCTTACAGGAGATCAAACAACCTACAGGAAGAGTTCTTACGCTGCCACTTTGTGATTTCTCTTATTCCCTTATTTTAATTCCTGGCATTTTTCTCCCCTGCCATTTCTCAAGCATGAACAAACACTGTCTCATTTACCTGTTTTTCTAGATACCCTAAACGACAACTGGGTTACGTAGATACTCAATACATATTAAATGTCAATGAATAGATGCCTGCTTATTATCATTGAAAAAGATTATGCATACACATACATATATATATATGTAGATAGATAGATAGATAGATAGATAGATATGACAAGTGCAGTTCAATTTAGTCATGTTATGAATAGGAGTTATCACAAAATAAACATAGTTTCACTGAATTACATTGGCCCCAAAGTCAAATTATTTAAATTTTAATAGAAATCAAAAAACATTTAGTTACAGATTTGTATGAGTTTTGCTTTTGTTATAATTTTAAAATGAGTGTTTAAATTAGTTCAATTATTTTGATATTTCAGTTTCTTGTATATACTATTTTGAAGGGTTTATTTGGCTATGTGGCTCAGACTGACTTTGAACTCATGACAATCCTCCTCAAACCAGTATGAGAGAGCACAGTATAAAAAGAGATTTAACCACAGAACGGATTTTCATATAACACTTCCACTGCTTGAGAAATTCTAGTTGGGTTATCTCTTCTGGGATTATGGTATCGTATAAATGTTGATGCCTGCCCCGTGATATCAGGAATATTATTATAGATAACTTTCTTCCAACCAATTTTATTTACTCCAGTAACCGAACACTACTCATTAATCTCCCCCATAAGAACTCTCTGTTTCAATTTTCTCCTTTTGTTACAACCCGGGTAGAGATCTTTGGCAATTGCTACTTATTTACACAAGCTGATAATAGGCCTCACCTTTAAGAATGTATTACACAGAGGACAGGAGGCTCTGTATATGATATGGTCTGATGCAATAGTAAAGCCTTCCTAATATGATCTTTATTTCTCTGCATATGCATGTTTCAGACCATGCCTTAGACTATGAGAAGATGACATACAAAAATCTTACTTCATGGGGAAGGGAAATAATGAGTAGCAAAGAAACTATATCAGAGAATGAGAAATTCTCTGGTATCATTGAGAGTCAATACTAAGTGTTCACAATTTGCTTCTTTTTATTTTCTAGTATCAGTCACAGGGAGGAACATCAGCACTAGCGCTAACAGCAGCCTCAGCATCATCATCAACATCAGGACCAGCATCAGTGCCGGGTAACTTGGTACTTACCACCACAATCACATTTGCTGCTGGAATTGGGAGATTTTCGATTTCCAGGTCTTGACCAGACGCAGCCAACAGATTAAGAGATGGGTCATATGCAGGTCTAGGAAATGCTGAATCAATGATCTGGTGACGTTTGCTTATTTGAACTTCTGAGGGGGCGGGGTAGTTGTGTTTATACGCCTCTTGAGCGATATCCAGGCTCTTCTTAATGTCTTGGGAATGGTCATAAATGAACACGGGTTTCCAACTCTTCTTTTGACGAATAGCCAAAAAGTGGTCATTGTTCCTGGAAAAACACCCTATAAGACAAGAGCCAAAAAGAAATAAAAGATACTGTTCAGAAAAACATGAGAATATATAATATATATATATATACATATATATGTGTGTGTGTATAATCTTTGTGGGTATGCATGCATGTATATTTTTGTGTATGCATGCATGTGTGTGTGTCTGTATGTGTGCATGTGGGTGCATGTGCCTGTGGATGACAGAGGTTAACACTGGGTATTGTCCTCAATAGTTCCCTATCTTGTCTTTTGCACCAGAACCTCTGATTGAACCTGGATTCACAAGTTCAGTGAGACTGGCAGGGGTCCTCTGTCTCCCCAGAGCTGAGCTCATAGCCATACTTTCTACTCCTGACTCTTTTGGGGGTGCATTGGGGACCTAAATTCAGCTTCTCATTCTTGGGCAGCAGGCATTTTACTGACAAAGGCATCTCCACAGTGTCCCTTCCTTCTTTTATCTAAACCTACAGCATTGGGTTGGCCTCGTTTGGTGTCCTGTCTGGGTGACCTGTTTGCTTCTCAAATGCTAAATGTATTTTTTTTAAGCTTTCTTTGTTTTTGTTGATGACCATATACATAATTATAAGAATTCTTATAGAAACTATTAATATAAAAATTTTACCTCATGCTTATAGTTTGTTTTTTTTTTTTTTTAGCAGATTAGTTTAGGTCACCAAAAGCAGAGGTCGGAGTGTGCTCATGACAACACTTTCAGATTGTCTGATAGCAGCCTTACTCATCGACCGTAAAATTATATATGTTTCTCAGCCTTTCTCTTGACTAAATAGTGTTATGTGAAAATATATCTCCAGTGGTCGGTGACTCATGTGAAGAGAGACGTATATAACCTTGCGTTCACCATTGGTAATGACTTAGATAGGGTTGATACAGTAGGAGTATGATATAGAAACCATGTGTTAAAGAGCGACATCATAAAAGAATTCTGCTCTCTGGTAAAAGGAGAACACTGAGGCCATCTCTGAACTTCTGTGTAGTAGAGAAACAATTTTCAACCTTATTATAGCTGTTGCTATTAAAAATGGTTTGGTTTTAGCAATTGAACCTAAACACTAACAAGTACATTTATTATTTCTCCTGTGAGACAAATATTCTTTGAATTTAATAACCGTTGCTCTGGTTAGTCAATAACCATAGAGGGACATAGATATTATATTTAATTTAAAAATTATTATTTATCAACACATTACAAAGGCAAAAATACAATTTACTTTTTGATATAAAAAGAGAGGAACAGGTTAAAACCTAGTAATACTACCAATCTAGGTACCCCAGATTTGCTTGTGGCCAAGTAACATGAGCACTTATTTCTGCATCTAGCATGTCTTTTTGCAGACAAGTTTTCTTTTATCTTTTACCCATTATCTCTTGTTTTATAAATCTCAAATATTAACAAACCCAATTCAACACCATCACCGCGTTCAGTATAGTCTTCGTGTCCCCAAATTGTAAGGTGTACTCCTTGGTAGGACAGTCTATATCTGAAGTTAGAGTCCCAGGATGATTTAAACACAGAATATGTCTTCATCACAACAACAATCTTTAAATGGGCAGTCTTAGAAACCCTCAACCAGGACAAATATTTTCGATTCTATTTTTCAACACCAAGGTAACCATTTCATCACAATTTTTCATAATACCAGACTCCATTTCTCAGAGAGGAGATGAAGAGTTGTAGAAACTTGTCTTGGACACTCAATACCATCCAAATGACTACTTTGTGGCTAGAAAGTTGATCTACATCCAGTATTCTTCAGTACTGGTCTCTGTTAATAAAATGGCAAGAACAATAACACTGAAACCCTGTTTTAAATCTCATGATAGTATATATGTTCTTAAGGATTATTTAACTTCCAAATGTGAGGAATTCTTATTTCATCCAGAAAAACAAGGTATAGCTCTTTCAAAGGTCATCACTATTTAACCATCATCTTTACCAAACTATGATATCTTAAAAATATTAAATTATGAAATGTACAGCTAAATGAATAGAGCTGAAAACAATAAATTTTTGAGGGAGGTAATCCAGACCTAGAATGATAAATATTATAGATAAGTTGTGTGATCAAATGTGGGTGCTAGCTTTGAATTTTTAGATATTTAGGTTTTACTTGCAACATCCACAGAGGTGAGGAAACTAGTAAGAGTATGGCAGGTGAGATTTCAAAGTAGGAGAAAATAAAAGCAATGAAATCAAGGCTTAAAGGGATTAGTGGAACAGAAAAGGTTAAATAGTTGTGGGGAATTAGATGGCAAGTTAGAGAAAGGGATGTGAGAAGAAATAAACGACACCAAGGACCTTTAAAAATAATTCAGGAACATACTACTTATCGCACAAGTTTCCCAATGCATATGTGTACACACACACACACACACACACACACACACACACACACACACACAGAGAGAGAGAGAGAGAGAGAGAGAGAGAGAGAGAGAGAGAGAGAGAGATGAATTAAAGTGGAGCTACCGATGATGGATTGACAGCACACGTAGTAAATGTCATAGGCAAACAAATCAAAATCCCACTGCCAGGAATTGGCTACCTCTCTTGGTATTGTCAGCAGTGAGGAGTCATAGACTGGTATACATTATAAACTATTGCTGATGCTATTGGTTATTCTCCAAGTAGAACTGAATTTCTGAAGAAATCATGTATTGGGGAATAAAAATATTCATAGGAGGAGATACGGAGACAAAGTTTGGAATAGAGACTGAAGGAATGGCCATTCAGAGCCTGCCCCAACTGGGGATCCAGCCCACAAACATAAAGCCACCAAATCCAGACAGTATTGCTGATGCCAAGAAGTGCAAGCTGGCAGGAGCCTGATATGGCTGTCTCCTGAGAGGCTCTGCCAGAGCATGACAGATACAGAGGCAAATGCTCACAAACAACCATTGAACTGAGAATGAGGTCCCCATTGGAGGAGTTAGAGAAAGGATGGAAGGAACTGAAGGGGTTTGCAACTCCATAAGAACAACAATACCAACTAACCAGACCCCCCAGAGCTCCAAAGGACTAAACCACCATCCAAAGAGTACACATGAACAGACCCATGGCTCCAACTGCATATGTAGCAGAGGATGGCCTTGTTGGGCACCAATGGGAGGAGAAGGCCTTGGTCTTGCCAAGGTTCGATGCTCTAGTGTAGGGGAATGCCAGGATGGGGAGGTGGGAAGGAGTAGGTGGTTGCATAGGGGAAAGGGGATAACATTTGAAATATAAATAAACTATATCCGACAAGAAAAGAAATCCTGTATTTGAGTCACAGAACATGGAATAATAAGCTAGTTCCAATCTGGAAGCGTCATCCCTAGAGATAGCTTTCAGGGTGTTAGAAGGTGCTGTATGCACTCCTGGAGGAGAGAAGCAGTCATCAGTCTTACCCACATGTGAACCCTACCCATTACCCATGTGAATGCCTGACTTAGGAAGACAGCTCGCTGTGTAACAGTGGCACAAACACCACTGGAGTAACCAACCACTTCTAACTGGACATAAGTCTCCTGCCACAAGATGAAACGCGCATCGGGCACCATTGCCAGGTTGAAAACCCATGGCTAGGTTATTGGGCCCTATGGGGGCATCAACTACTATTATTTGGCGTACTGGACATTATAGGTTTTTAATGGCTTCTTATTATACACTTTGGTTAAGACGTTTCCTGAGGCTGAAGAGATGGATGAGAGATTAAGATCAGTGACTGCTCTTGCAGAGGAACCAGGGTCAATTCTCAGCATTCACATGTCAACCCACATCTATCTGTAACTCCAAGATCTGACACCCAGATATACGTGTAGGTAAGACACCAATGCACACAAGATAAAAATTATAAATTATTTTTAAAAAGAGGTATTTCTTTTTTTGAAAAGGCTTCTCTCAATCCTCAGCAGATAAAATAAGCTTCTATTTGCAGTTGATGGCCACAACTGGCCAAGGTGAAGAGGCTATAAACTGTTCAGCACTAAACAGGATATCTATAACCCAACCCCTTCTCCCAAGGTTCAGAAATCTTGTGGAGGAAGGATAGAGAGGCTGTGAGAGGCAGAGGCAGTGGGTGGACACAGGGAAACAGTTTCCTCTGGACACAGCAGGGCAGCTGTATATACGAACTCGGTGGTTGTGACAGAGTGTACATTCCCCATGTAAGTCCAAACCAGACCATGTCCCGGCTTGAAGAGGGAAGGGGTGGCCATGAAGTCACTTGATAGATGCTGGAAGAACAGGAGTCAGTTTTTCTCTGACAGTGTTCCCACTGGTAGGCTGACCATGTTCCAGTGGAAAGTCATATGCCCAAGAATATATGGGGAGCATAAATTGATGGGTATAAAAGAAAAAGAGGATGCGAAGTTGCACAGGTAGGGGAGGGGAGGCTGATTGGGGAGGAGATGGAGAGCGACGGGTATACAACAGAAAAGAAATCCAGTGCCAAAGAAGTAGTTTTTAATAGTTAGAAGAAAAATAGACAGAGTAATATAAAGCTTTTCTCAGTAAGAAGAACACAGAATAGGAAGGAAGAAATAAGAGTGCTTTGTGGAAGATTAATAAAAATGTCTTCAAATATGTAAGTCTTTTAGTCTAATATTGAAGCCACAGAAAACTCACATGCATATAGTTCTCTCTAGAAATTAGTGTAGAAATGGAACTTCAGTGTGCTTCAATAAAACTAAATTTCAGCAAAGAAGTTCTTATAGATTAAAAATAAGTGTAAGGCACATGAATAGACTACTGTTGTGAGGGACAGAGAGCAGAAGAAGCCAGATTTCCACTTAAAAATTGACTAAAAGTGAAAAAGAAAGCTTTAAAATATGTTGATTAAAGTTGTTCTAATAGGTATTTTTCTTCCTTATTCCAGTGTTTTAACTTTTGTTTTATTATAATTATCTCTTTGCCAGTCTGTTTTTTTATTGAGACAGAAAGGCTGTGGATCTGGATATATTATGTGAGAAAGAAATCTATTTTCAGCAAAGGGAGAAAAAGAATATGTGTGTGTGTGTGTGTGTGTGTGTGTGTGTGTGTGTGTGTGTATTCATTCAATAACAATTAGTGAAAAATGAAGCCATGAATTTAAAAGAGAGCAGAAAGGCGTATATAGAGGGAGGAGGTTGTAAAGGGAGGGGAGGAAGGGAAAGGAGAATTGTTTTAATGAAATTATTATATCGAAAATAAAATAAAGTGGACTGGAGAGATGGCTCAGAGGTTAAGAGCACTGACTGCTCTTCCAGAGGTCCTGAGTTCAATTCCCAGCAACCACATGGTGATCTATAATGAGATCTGGCCTGTAGGCATACATGAGACAGAGCACTGTATACATAATAAATAAATAAATACATACATACATAAATACATAAATAAATAAATAAAATAAAGTGAAAAGAAATTTTTTAAAAGGTGTTCAAAGAAACAAGGGAAGAAATTAGTTAAAGGGGTTAATGTTATAGTAAAAAAGAAAACCAGCAGTTTTGGAGTCTCATCATTGGAGTTAAACAGTGAAGTAGACACTACTGAATTGAAAAAAATGGCAAACTGGGTAATTTAGGTAATTATTTTGTAAAGATCATAGACAAATTCATAAATAAATGCCAACACCCAAAAGAAGGGAAGGAGGTGGAGACGGCTTATCACTTAAGAACCCTGTGGCAGAGGATGGGAGGAGAGGCCCTTGGTCCTGTGAAGGCTCAATGCCCCAGTGTAGGGGAATGCCAGGGCGGGGAGGCAGAAGGGAGTAAGTGGGTGGGTGGGTGAGCACCCTCATGGAGGCAGGGAGTGAGTGGATGGGATAAGGGTTTTCAGGAGAGGAAATCTGGAAAGGGGATAATATTTGAAATGTAGATAAAGAAAATATCCAATAAAAACTGAAAAAAAAGAACTCATAGCAGAGAACCCCACATATTTCCCAGCACCACTGCTACCTATAACTCCAACTGCAGGGCTCTGGTGCCCTCTTCCAGCCTCTAGGGGCTGGACACACATGTGAGCAAAATGCCCACCCACAATAGAGACATGGATGGATGGGTGGGTGGGTGGATGGGTGGATGGATGGGTGGATGGTTGTTAGATGGGTGGATGGGTGGATGAATGGGTGGGTAGATGGATGGATGGATAGATAGGTGGATGGATGGATGGATGAATGGGTGGGTAGATGGATGGATGGATAGATAGGTGGATGGATGGATGAATGGGTGTGTGGATGGATGGACGGATGGATGGATGGATAGATGGATGGTTGGGTGGATGGGTGGATAAATGGGTGGATGGATACTTTAATTGAATTGAATTGAAAATAAAGCTTAATTTATTGTGGTAGAGTGATTTTTACAATGCAACCTATGACCCCGCTCTCTAGCACTCATGTCTGTGTGCAGTTCCCAGCTGCTGAGGACACACAGCATCTAAACAACAGACACAGTCATGGTGAGCGAATATCACTTCTATGGCTAGATTTTAAAAGATGTAATTTCTGGGTTGCTAGATTTTTCTTGCTTACTCTGATAAAGCAAACTGTATTGGATCAAGTCTATGTAAGTTGATGGCCTCTAGCCAAAAGCCAGCAAGGAACTGAGACTGTGGACCAATAATTCTCGAAGAATTAACTCTTTGTAGTGTCACATAATTGAGCTAAGAAGAAAATTTTTTTCCTTATCAAGCCTCTATTTGAGATCCAAGCCCCGAAAAACACCTTAACTGCAGCCATGTGAAAGACTTTGGGACAAAGAGTGAAGCCATATTCTGGTTTATGGTCCATAGAAACTAAGACATAATAAATACGAGATCCAAACTTCAGAGGAATTTGTCATGTAACAACAGGAAAATAGTGCAGAGACACTGAAGAGAACCCACACCATTTTAAATACTTTAATAATATAAAAACATTACAGAAAGGAGAGTGTTTACAAGATTTCAGGAGGGACCACAACAACAACAACAACAACAACAACAACAACAACAACGACAACGACAACACCATACACACACACACACACACACACACACACACACACACACACACACACTTCTACATGGTTACCTTGGTTATAGATAAAGTGGGTTAGAAGGAATTAGCAGAATGTACAGAGGTTACAGGGAAAACACTGTAGGTGACAAGAGAAAATTCCAGATAACTAATTATCAGAGGATAGAGCAAAGATCAATTAAAAGAGTATTAAGATATAGAATTAAAAAAATCCATTCAATGACTGTGTTGACATTACAGTAAGAACCAGCCATGGAGATTTAAGATAACTGGGAAAATTAATTTATGGTAGTACCTACATTTAGATAGAGAAATGTGAGTCATAATGTTAAGTTTCTATTACTGTGATAAAACACCATGAGCAAAAGCAAGTTGGAGAGGAAAGGGTTTATTCAGCTTACACTTCCATATCACTGTTCCATCAATGAAAGAAGTCAGGACAGGAACTCAGGCAGGGCAGGAACCTGGAGGCAGGAGCTGATGCAGAGGCCATGGAGGGGGTGCTGCTTACTGGTTTCCTCATCATGGCTTGCTCAGCCTGCTTTCTTATAGAACCCAGGAGCACCAGGTTAGGGATGGCTCCACTTACAATGTGCTGGTCCCTCCCACATCAATCACTACGTAAGAATATGCCCTACAGGATTGCCTATAGCCTGGTCTTACACAGACATTTTCTCAATTGGTATTTCTTCCTCTCAGATGACTTTAGCTTTTGTCAAGTTGACATAAAACTAGCTGGTCAGTTGACCACTTCTTAACTTGGGACACAGACACATCACTGTCAAGCCATAATTTTTCCTTCCTTGTTCATTCCCAAGATCGCATGTTAGTATCAACATTACGATATAAAACAGTGCTTACAGACATAGACATGGAAAACTATTGAATTTATGTTGAGCCCATGAGGACGATTTTTCTGAACATTCAGAGGATTAAATTTCAGAGGAACAGATTTGACATGAAGAACGCATGAGGACAGACAGTAGGATTGCCCACCTTGACAAGCACTAAGGTTGTCATCTTTCTTTAGCAAGTAGTGTTTATATTAGTGTGTGTTAATTGTATGAAACAATGTGTTTCATCGTGACATTTTCATGCTAGCATGAAGTACACATTGTTATATTCATTGTGTAACAGTTTCTTCCTCGATGGAACATTCTACCCTGCAGACAAGCTCCTTTAGAAGAAAGATAAATTACTCAAAAGAACTTCAGGAAGTCACTGAAAATGATCCCATCCATTAATAAGCAATAAAAGCTGAGAATCCCTCTCAAAAGAGCAGAGCCCAGCTCTAAGGAGGGAGAAACTGGCTGAGCTGCCTGCAAGAGGCTTAGGCCAACTGAGATGCCAGGAACGGACACCCTCCAGCCTGCTGAGCTCCCCTCAGGCTCGGCGCTGTGCTCCAGCTCCCTACAGGCTCGCTCAGCGCTGTGCTCCAGCTCCCCAGCTCTTGTGAACTGTCAGTCATGCTGGGATGGGCTTTGGCGATGCAGCTGTCTTTGAGTCGACTGCATTTCTGCTTCTGTAAATAACCCTGATAAACTCATTGGTTCGTCAATTGGACTTTGATGGTATCCGTACTTTGGTCTGTCGTGGGCTCCGTGTCTGGGGTGAGTAGATGGGCATCAAGGAAGGTTGTGTCACACAGCGTTACCCCACCCATTACCTTTCCTGATTCTGCCTTTTACTACCCTCTGACCTCCTTCCTCTCAAATAATTTCTCTTTATTTACTTTAGTACTTCTTGCTTTTTGAATAAGTTTGTTTTTAAAATTAAAAATAGGTTTTTTCATACAATTTATCCTGATTATATGTTTTCCTTCCCCAGTTCCCCTCAGATCCTCTCTACCTCTGCACCCACTCAAATCCACATTCTTTCTTGCTCTCTTTCATTAGAAAACAAACAGGCACCTAGAAAAACTAATAAAATAAAAAAAAACCAAAAAAACAAACAAACCAGAATAAAACAAAACAAGCAAACAAAAAAAAGAAGAGCCAAAGATAAAGCACAAACACACACACACACACACACACCTCACACACACATATACACACACTCTCCCTACACATACACACGCTCTCTACACACACATACACTCCCTACACACACACACACACATACACACACACACACCACACACACACACATACACACACACCACACACACACACACACACACACACACACACACACACACACACCCCCCACACACACACACACACACACACACACACACCACCACACACACACCCCACACACACACCCCACCACACACACACCACACACACACACACCACACACACCCACACCACCCCACACACACCCACACACACACACCCCCCACCACCCCCACACACACCCACACACCCCACACACACCACACCCACCCCACACACACACACCACACACACACCACACCACACACACACACACACACACACCACACACACACCACACACATACACCACACACACCACCACACACCACACACCACACACACATACCACACACACACACCACACACACACCACACAGACACACACACACACACACACACATACACACACACCACACACCCACACACACCACACACACACACACACACACACACCCCACACACACACACCACACACCCACCCCACACACACACACATCACACAGACACACACACCCACACACACCACCACATACACACACACACACCACACACACACCACACACACACACACCACACACACAAACCACACACACCCCACACACACACACACACACACACACACCCACACACACACACACACACACACACACACACACACACACACACACACACACACACACACACACACGCCCCCCCCCACAGGCACAGACACACACACAGGCACACACACCCCACACACACACTCACTCACACACACACACACACACACACACACACACACACACACACCTTTGCACATAGAAATTCCAGAAAACACAAAACTGGAAACCATAATATAAGCAAAAGACCGTTAAGAAACAAAAACAAAAACAACAGAAAATGACTAAGTATTATGAGAGAGAGAAAAAATCCTCTCCAAAAAAGACATTGAGTTCACTTTGGGCTGGCTGTAGACTGCTGGGTGCTGGCCTGATCTTAATTGGGGTTATATTAGAGCCATGAAACATGAAATTAGCTTATTTCAGGTAACATGCTGACACACCCCTTCTATGAGAACTCCTGCGAACAGCACACTTTTGCTCATTTTATTTTATTTTTATTTTGTGGCTGAAAAAAAACTCTATTGTGTATGTGTGCCCCTTTTTCTTCATTCGCCCGCCTATCAGTGGATTCCAGGGTAGATTCTATACCTTGTCTCCATTCATCATGGTGTGCAGGTTTCACTACTGTATACCGACTTCTGTGCATATGTCCGTGTATGCCATAACTGGATCATATGAAAGTTCAAAGATAAAATACTCTTGAAGAAGTTTAAAAGGCCTGGAAGGTTCTGAGTGTGAGTATAATACATCGAATACATTGTATCTTGTCTGTGCTAAATAAGTGAAACAGTAATTTACAAACACTTGGGGGACAACAGCACAGCATGGTCTAACTGAGCAACATGACAAGCAGATAGGAAGGGAGCCAGGGCACTGAAGAGGAATAGAACTCCAAGTCCATCAGGAGGCTGATCATCTATGTGCACATCCCTTCTAGCCAACCCGCAGAGGGAATCAGGCCACAGAGAGCTCTTGAAGAGAGACTCTAGCTCTAAATCTTAGTTGTGTTAAAAAAAAAAAAAAAACCACCTCACAAATCCAGGACAGCTCTACAATCTCTTCCATATTCCTTTTCCCTTCCCCACACCCTCCTGCAAGCCGTACATTACATACTATGCTGTTCCATGATGAAGGATGAAAGGGAGAGGTGGCTCACTGGATGTAATTCATCCCCCAGGTAACAGCATCCATCCATTCATCACAGTAAATTTGTCATGATGTAATAAGTTCCGTGAAATCTCTCACTCCTGTTGCAAATGGATTTAAGTTTCTGACACAGGACCTCTGGGGAACACACTGAGACCACGGAAAGACTTAGCATCCAAAATAAATAAGAAACCGGGACAACTGGAAGGCAAGAAAGCAATCTGCTAAATAAATAAGCCAAGAGCCTGAACAGGTATTTCCCTAAAGAAGACAGACAGACAGACAGATGAGCAGCAGGGACATAAAACCTGTTTCAGCATCAGTCATCACTAGGGACAGACAAATTGAATATTCAATGATGTAACTCTCCATACCTGCTTAGGGTTGCTCTCATCGGTATCAAAGGATGTGGAGAAAATGACACCCTCGAACACCACAGGTAGAAATGTCCAGCTATGAGGGCGCATGCATTCCTCAGAGCATTTAAACAAGAACACCCCTATGACCCAGCACCTTCACTACTGAGAGTACAGCTGAACAAGTGAAATTAATTTTTTTGTTATGTGATCTTCCTCTATTTAAATGTAACTAAGGTTTTATGAAATTTGCCAAGAACATAATGATTTTAATTATACGTAAATCTATGCTAAAGTGAATCACAACAGAGAAGAAATGGATTCATTTTTTTAATTTTTATTTCCCATTCCCATTTTCCTTAGAAGGGGAAGTCCTCCTCTGGGTCTCAACCCTTCTACATCCCCTCAACCTCCCCGTCCTCCTGAAGAGACATCGGCATTGTTATAATCATGGTAGGACTAAGCTCAACATCTAAGATAGAGACTCAACCCAAGTGTCCACAAATATGTGGGTAAATTAAAAACATGTAATATTTACAGAATATAATACTGTCTATCCATCACAGAAGGACATCTGGTTATTTGCAGCAACCCACTTGAGGCTGGAGGACATTGCGGTATAGCAAAGTAAGCAGAAATTCATTTCTGGAATCTAAATGGCTAAGCTCACAGAAGTAGAAGGTAATTATGGTTGCCAGTGGCTGGGTGTAGGGTCCATCTATAGACTGGATACTTTACCTTAAACTTCACATTTTATACAGAACTTGACTCATACATAAATCTCGTAGTCCTGAAAAATACCTGACCACTCATAGACTAAAAATATATGATCACTCAACTTTTAGAAGAAAACAGTAAAAATTGTATACAACCGTAGGCAAGGAGTTTTGGTAGATGATGCTAAATTCACATACAATAAAAGAAAATTGGAGTTGATGAGATATCTGGGTGGGTACCCGCTGCCGGGCTTTTGGATCTGAGATCCATTCCCAGAACCAACATGGCAGAAGGGAAGAACTGACTCTCACAAGTTATCCTCTGATCTACACAGATGCACCACCCCTATCTACAGAGGTGGGAGGCAGGAGGGGAGACTGAATTATCGCCACCACCACCACCAATAATAATTATGATGACGATGAGGTTGGAGAGGGGGCTCAACATTTGAGGGTGTGAACTCTTTTTGCACAGGAACTGAGTTACTTTGCGTACCCATATAAAGCAAACCTGTAATTCTACCTCCAGGGAAATCTGTCACCTGTGAGTTTTGTGGGGACCTGAACTCACTACAGACATTCCCACATAGACAGACATACACATAAAACAAAATACATATTAAAAATGGGTGGATTTGACAATAAGCCCCCTGTCTCGTGAAAGACACTGCTAGGAAGCCAAGAGGCCACTTCACCTACATCTTGGGAGGGAAGAATTTCAGGCCACCCAGATGGACGAGTCATCTGGATATATAAAGTACTCTCAAAATCCACCAGCTGGCAGAAAAACCAGTGTAAACATGGGATCTAGGCTTGAAGTGCATCAGAAAGGAAGCCTGGAAGTCAAACAAGCTCAAAAGTCATTAATGAGTGCACATTTAAAATTGTGATGTAAATTCCGTTTCAGAAATTCGAAATGAAAATTGCTAATACTACTTAGTCCTAGGAAAAAGGAGGCCTCAGAGTTTACTGGTATGGATGCAAACAAAGAAAAGAAAAAATAGAAGCAATTGGGGAAAGAGCTTGGTAGTTTTTTTAAAATTCACCATGCACTTACATATGCCACGGCAAACTCACTTCTCTGCACACTCACTACAAAGAAATCTTAGAGAAATCGGATCATATATTCGAACAAAAATGTTTTTAAAATTTTGTAGTAACTCTATAATTAGTCTCAATGGAAATAATTCGAATATTCTTCCAGAGGTTAATGAATAGATAAACCTTGGTAATCTGTACAGTGAAGTAGTGATCATCCATAAAAATGAATGAACTTTTGATCCACATGACTTAATACATCTGAGAGGTTTTAGACTGAGTGAAAGAAGTCACCACCAGAATATCCTCACATCTCCTATTTTAATTGGCATTCTCAAAAGAAAAGACTGCAGCGACAAAAACAAAAAGCAAAAAACAAAAACTGAACTGATGATTGTTAGCATGAAG
This sequence comes from Rattus rattus, assembly GCF_011064425.1. Taxonomy (NCBI): domain Eukaryota; kingdom Metazoa; phylum Chordata; class Mammalia; order Rodentia; family Muridae; genus Rattus; species Rattus rattus. The sequence continues at coordinate 194,197,839 of NC_046154.1, read as the reverse complement.
GGTGAGGGCAGAGAGAGTGAGAGGCTGAATTCCACTGGGAGATCAGAGATGTGACCCAATGTGCAGGCACAGCCAAGCTTTTGCTCAGCATAAAGCATTCTCCTTAGTATAAAGTTTTCTAGAGATAGACAAGTTCACAGATGCCACCACTTTGGTGATGGAGGTCGAGGAATTATCTGCTGATATTTCTATTTTCTATGTGCAAAGCAGGAAGAAGCCACTTTAAGAGTGAATGAAGGGAAGACATGGGAGGCTTAAGGGTCCTTTAAAGAGAAAGTTCACCAAGATGTGTGCAAGGGTTTTTCCTGTGTTGCTGGCAGTTCAGTGACAATTTTCCCTAACTGAGGGATGCAGGCTTTCTCCCAGAATGCTTAGTAAGTGGTCCTTTAAATCTGCTTTCAGATTAAGAGTACTTTTTTTTTTATAAAAATCAACAGTTGCATGAGAATAACCAGTGAGCTTTGATGGTCACAAAATTATGAACAGATGTTACCTTCTGGATATGACCTTAGTGATTTATGAAGAGATCTTTCCCAAAGGAAAGAGGGAGATTTATGAAACTACATTGGTCAGAGGGAGTACAGTGTGATTTGTTATTTCAAATTTTAATGTAGTTGACTCCAAGACCCAGAAGGTCCAGTGACCTTTTGAATAAGTCTTTGCACAGCAAGTTTTGTGTTACTTACTTATGATAGGAAGAAAAATATGAGGCAACATTTTAAAAATGGCCCGCCCTCCAGAAGGAGCAATCAACTCCATTTGGGATCTCTGACATTTGTGTTTTAAGTATTGCTATCCCTTTCTTCTCTAGAGAGGAGAGAAAAGTTTGTAATATCAGGAGCTTTTCTTGGCAATGTCTAATAGAACACACCAGTTTAATGCAGAATAGAAATGGATTTAAGTGAAGGAAACGTTGTGATTCATTTAGTCAGTTTTTGCTTACTCTTGATTTTTCTCTAAAATGCTTTTCCATGCATATAAAAAATGACGTCTTGGCATTTATAGAAGCAACAAGGTCAAGAAGTGATAGCCTTGAAGGAAAATATTAGAAAACAAACCTTCGGTTGTTCTATAATTATATTGGTAAGGAATGTCCCAAACATCACTACAATGTCTATCTTCAGTCAAGCATAGGCATATAACAGCACTGAAACTTACACATTACAGCCTCCCGAGGTACGATGGTCCAGGTCTGTGAGGACGACCTCTCAAGACATAAATCTTGTTCACTCCAATTGATCACAATGGAATATTATACAGACAGTTTGAAAGGGTCCATAGCGACTGTGCTTGTGTGTCCAACTAGTTCTGTAGACTTCTGTTTGCATGTCCTTTTATGCTCTAACATATCTATGCATATGAATATAAGTCTCTGTGAATACAGGCTTGTTCGGTATCTGGATAACAGATAACCAATTTAACAGCAGTGCTCATCCTTAAGGACCAACTCTCTTGTTATGAAAATAAAAACAAAACCAGGATTTTTATAAGATGACAAGAAATACATCTACTAAAACTGCAAGCATGCACGGAACCCAAAGGGCTTAAAATAGAAAGAAACCCTGACTAGTTTCCCAGAAATCTAGCCTTTAAGCATTTACTACTAAGAGGTGAAAGCAGTCTCACTAGGAGGTGCTGGGCAGTTAACCATCCCATGCGTTTGACTACTTACATATCTGATTTATCTACATTAGAAGCCGAAAAACAAGATCAGCAGTCTAATGCCTGTGTGGGCACAGTGGGATCTGTTCTCCTCTCTTTAGAGAAGGACCCGAGTCCAATAATAAGGACTGGTTTCCACTAGAGCACCTGTAAATGTTCCCTAGGTATCCTTTCACGTAATCACTACCACATTCCCTGAGCATCCCATTAGAAAAGAAAAGTAGTTGCTTCTTACTTCCATCGAACCGTAAAGACACTGGGTGCCCCTCCCTTCTCCCTAATCTTCTCATCTGTTGAAAGTTGAGTCTTACCCTGAGAAACTCTGACATCACAGGAGAGACTCAGTAGTGCCCTGTGTTGGTAGCATAATTGTCGTGGGAGTCTTCTCTCCTATCTCTCGATTATCACTCAACTGTAATAGAGTTGTTCTCCGTTGGATAACTGTCTGTTACAGAGTGGAACACAGTACAATGAAAGCAACACGGTTTGGGACCATGGCAATTGGAATAAGTCAGATTTTGCTGGAAGAAGAACAATGTATAACAGCTCAGATGGAAGGAGTCAGATGTCTTCCAGTTCTGAAAGAACTGAGTTCATTGCTTGGAGGGGAGGTTGACAGAAATGTGTGTTGAATTCTAAATAAATGTTACTCTAAACTCAAGATCTGCTCTCTTGGAGGAAGCTGGAGTACAGAAAACTGCCCATATGGCTAGAACGCTTTTCTTAGCCAGAAAAATAGGAACCTACTCCTATTTCTGAAATTCCTGAAGAAATGACAGGATTTTAAGTTCCAAGGGTATTTGATAAATAATGAAGTAATGCAATTTTATATACACCTTTGGTTACATGTAATTAAAATACAATTATTTACAAGTAGTCATGGTGATTAGAAACTGTCCCCATTGACTTGAAAAAAATATTTTCTTTAGATTAGCATAAAAATAACTCATTGTTTATAGCAGAACCTTTTAATTGCCTGAGAAGCTGGGCTCCAACTTTAAAACATAATATCTGTTTTAAGAATAGTGTTTATAGCGGGTGAAGAGTTATTCTGAAACAGGGCTGAGGAGATGGCTTAGTGGTTAAGAGCACTTGTTACCACGCCTGGACACCCACGTTCCATCCGTGAGATCCACACAGAGGAAGGAGAGAACCAGTTTCCTCAGTTGGTGCCCATATGCACACTGTGGCACTTGTGTACACACACACACACACACACACACACACACACAGAGGCATGCACACACATGCACACACTAAATGAACAAATAATAAAAAACCAAAATGTCAGAAAACATAGAAATTAAAGTCTTGTCTTAATAAAAATACAGAGAAATAAACACTCATTGGAAGAGGAAAGGAAGGGGTTGGGGATTTGGCTCAGTGGTAGAGCGCTTGCCTAGCAAGTGCAAGGCCCTGGGTTCGGTCCCCAGCTCCGAAAAAAAGAAAAGAAAAAAAAGAAGAAGAGGAGAGGAAGAAGGAGGAGGTCCTTAGTTGGCCTCTGGAAGGGATCCCTGCCTATTCTTCCTGCCCACAGCTAGTAATTGGAGGGCAGTTGGTAGACACACATGGCTACACTTCTGTTCCACTGTTCCACTGTATCGTACACACTCAATAACTGAAATGAATGCCAGTTAGCTAAAGTAGCTCTTTGAAGACTCTTAGAATAGGATTTTTTTCCAGGGAAGGGTCAAATTGTTAGGAACTACACAATCCAGCTAGGGATAGACTAAGTGAGCTATAAAGAATGTTAGAGATGGAGACAAAGCTCAAAACCACAGCCCTGGAGGGCAAACTTAGAGATTTGGGAGGAGGACTCTGCTGGCCCTGAGAGCTGGGGTTGGAGGGTGAGGGATAGAGGACCCAGCGTGGCACAGACACTGGAAGACAGTAGCTTTATGTCCAGTATGAATTCATAGCACACTGAGCTGACCTGGGCTCATATAGAAACATGATGCCTGACTCCGATGTTACAGACTTGAAAACTTGGACCCGCCCTTCCCTGCAGTATACACCCAAGACTCGGGGACAGGAACTTCAACCTTGAGTGTGTACACAACATCAACACAGAATTATCAAGGCCTACTCATGCTGGAGAATGACTACCAAGATACTAAGCTTTTATAGGTATTCATTCAGTAAAATGATATTTAAAAATGGACCCGAAGATGCTAGAAAATACATAGGGAATTACTATTTTATATTTACCTAAAATGACATGTAATGCATATAGGTGCATTTGTTTATTGTATACTAAATTGTGTGTGTGTGTGTGTGTGTGTGTGTGTGTGTGTGTGTGTGTAATTCAAATGAAATTACACCACTTACAGTCATAAACTACTGCCAATAGCCATACACTATCTGACAAAATCCCCAGTATCAGGGTTTGAGAAACCTTCTTCCAAGTGATTGGGGAATCTAAGAGAAACTCAGAACAATACAGGCTGCTTCCGTTGCTCTTAGTTTCCTTCCATAAACTGAAGGTAAGTCTCTGTCACTGAGCATACAATGCAGTTTTGATGCAGAACTCAGAGGATCATAGCTAGAGCCGACACGAAATGCTCTCACGGAGGACTAGATTTCATGGAACCCAGAAGAGGCTATGCAAGCTACCAAGGGAAGAAAGCATCCTATAGTCTTGCCTAGCTATGACACCTATGACCCACAATGGCCAGTTGTGGAGAGATATGCCTAAAGGTGCAAGAGTAGCAATTACATCGTGGTGGTACCCAACAGTCTAATTGGCATGGCCCCTCAGCACGAGTGAAATCATGGCTGGTACTATAACCTTAGCCAGTGACAGTGACATAGGTCTCAGGGGAGAACCAACCCATTACTGCCACTTTCCCAAACAAGTATAATTTCTAACTGCACTCTAAATAATTTGTCTTTTTATATACAAAAGCTATAGATCTCGAGTCCCTCAACAAAAAAGTTTTTTTTTTGTTTGTTTGTTTGTTTTTTGGTTTTTTTTAGCAGCAGAAGTAGACATTACAGAAAGCCACTAGGGGATAGGAGGCTTATGGACAGGAAACTGGGAAAGGGAATTACATTTGAAATGTAAATAAAGCAATATATCCAATAAAAAGAAAGTCTCCCTCCTTTATCAGATCACCTCTCCTCACTGCTTAGTTCCCAGTGACCAAGGGCTTTTTGGCTGCTTGGTTGGTTGTTTGGTTGGCTGGCTGGTTGCTTGATTTTGTTGTTTTGTTATTAAGTGTCTCTTTAGAATACTTCTATATATAGTGCCATATATATAATTTATGCAGCTCCTTCAGATTGACTTAATGAAAAAACTGTGGAGAACAACTGATCTCGTGAGATGCGCACAAATATGTGTTTTGGGTACCTATGCCTGTATATGCACTGACAGAGGCCAGAGGTCATTTTTAGGTATCTTATTCTATGTCTCTCCACCTTCTTTTTTGGTACTGGTCTCTCATTGAACCTGGGGTTTACTCACTGGCTAAACTGGCTGACAAGAAAGACCCTGGGACCCTCTTATTCTGCCTCTTAATGCTTGAGTCACAGTGTACATAACATGGTTAACTGCTGATGTAAACTAGTATCCAGGCTTCACTGTGCACATGAAGCGTTTGCAGAGGAAGCCATCACCTCACTCCCTCAAAACCTCTTTTTGTCAGCTCTCCCCTTGGATGCACTTAATCTTTTATTTTAAATCTTGTTTGTCTCATACATATTCCTCTCTGAAGGCCAGCATCAGAGGTGGGGGATTAGCCTTTGATGATGGGAGTCTGTTTAGTCAGGTCTCTTCTGTCACCTTTGGGATCAAGGGATTGAACTCAGGCCCTAGAGCTCTGACAGATAAAGCGTCTCTCCCCACTGGCCATCTCACTGACCCATGGGTTTTTAAAGTCAAGTAGATGATGGAGTAGGCCATGGGAATGACTATACTACGTGTGCCTTGTCTTGCCTTAGCCCTGAGGCTGATGCATACTTAGTCATGAAAGGGTTGTCCACCATTATACTGCTTCTGGTAATGAGAGGATGTTCATCTTTTATGAACTTTGTATTTTTTAAAAGTTTATAGTCTTGATTCTGTTTTATGTATTTCTTTGTTAAAATTAAAAACCAAAGCAACAGTTTCTAATTTGGTCTCTAAGGTATATGCCCACCACCATAATAAAGTATAGAGCACTTCATTTCCCCCCCTCAGAAGGTGACCCAATAGCCTTTAGTGGTCAGTCTCCATTTCTTTTCTGTTTTGACCCCTGCCGTCCACTCCACAGCTACAGGCAATCACTTATCTAGTTTTTGTTTCTAGATATTTGAGCTTAAAAAAAAAATCTTACACTTTAACTGTTGGCCACCATTTTTCTCCATACTAATGAGTCGGCCAGATTTTCAGATGCCACATGTGAACAAGAACAGTTTATGCCACTGAGCTCTGAAGTTGGCATTCAGTTCCTTCAACAGAGATTTGCTAATTAAGATCATCTTTACATTTCTGAGGCAAACTTTCCGCTGCAACTGTTTACATGAAAGCATGCCAATTCAACTTTTGTGACAGGCACTTCTCATTAAAATAATAATTCTTTCAAAAACCTTTGAAAGAATAGTCCAACAATAAACATATCTTCTTATCATGGTAGATAGAGATCTCTACTGTCTTCCCGTGTGAGAACTTTTGTGTTCTAATAGGATCATGCTTCCTCCATCTACCAGTGGTTGGATATATTCATCATCTTAAGATCTGTTACAAGGTTTTATGAATCATTTTTCTTAAATCTTCAAGTTATTGCAAGCATAGTAGCATGATGACAAACCCATTCCACAGATTAGGAAATGGAGGCCCAGAGAATGTACACTGTGAAGGACAGGGGCCAGGATCCAGATTCTGGCAGGCAGGTTTTAGTACCTAAGGTTATTGTTTTGTTTGTCTTCATGACAAGCGGCTTATATAATAATCTCGCTGTTTTTTAAATACAACTGCGTCATTCCAAAATATACCTTCTCTCCCACAAGTATTTAGGACACACAGTTTAACACTTCATGAGGCTGTCTTTTATCCTTTTCTATTCTTATAGAAAAATTTGTATTTTCTCTAGTAAATTCAGGGTTTACCTTGAGAGAAAACCCTTTTCGCTTTCCTGCAATAGTTGGTTACAACGTTTTTTCTACCTGTGATCAGATTTAGAAGTTGTAAGCAAAATGATAATATCTACCATTCAAACATTTGTCAGTTAGAGTACAGCAAGTAAATTTTCAAGTAATTGGGATAATACCAGTCATTCAGAGTCCAGGGAAACAAAATGTCCAGAGGTAGACAGTTGACAGACTCTTTGTCTTTAGGGGAGGCTCGGAGTCATGCAGGTTTGCCAGGAGTCATGCTGGGTTGGATTAGGGTTCTGAGAAACTGTGAATGCTACCTCACAGATCTTCTCAGTTGTCAGATTGTGTTCAGAGGCGTCAAAATAACCACCTGACCATGTCTTTGGATTTTTATGGAGAAGGAAAGATCTGTAGAAGAAAATTCTTTCATGGGCACAAGTTTTCAGATGCACTGTAGTCTAAATGAAATAGACCACATCTGTAGATTATCCAGTTACCCGAAATCAACATTTTTCACAGAGAAGGGGCCTAATGGATTAGCTATAGCTGGGTACACTCAGATGTTTTAGAATTGGTGCTGAACACAGTTCCCTTCCAACCTGCATCTGTGTCCGGGTTCACTCATGTAATGGATGAAAACCTCAGGTACCAGCTGAGGTGCAAATGTGCACGGGCACGCACAGGCTCCACAGACACAGGCGCCAGCACGCAAGGGAGAGATCGCTTTCTGATATCAGTTAACTGGCATGTGTCCTCGCTCACGCCTTACTCAGATAATGCATATAATTTACATGAAGCTTACTAAAATAGTACAGGTTTGTGTACATTATCCCATTTAATTCTTAAATCGCACCCTGTTGTAAGTCATCAATTTTCTTTTCCTTTATTCATGCAATGTCACTTTCTCCGAGGGAGAACTGGAAAAATAAAAATAAAACCCATCTGGAATCAAGAACACAGTATAAATTGCTTGCCATTTAAAAAAAAATCTACCTTTATATTAATGGACCAATCGTCTCTCAACCTCATTTACGGTGGTATTATATCTGTAACATCCCACGTTGTGCATCTTTACCAGCTAAATAAAAGACATCAAATGATGGGAGCTGACTGCTTATACGTACAGCACCACGCTCTGCCCCATCTGCATCAAGAACTGAATCATTAACGTGGTAAAATAGCTACAGGTCTTCTTTTTTCTGTAAATATTGACTTTAGACCAGTGAGTCATTCTGGGTTGCTTTTCCTGTGTTTGTTAATCACTCCTTCCCAAAGAGTTTCCAGAGCTTTAAGATTGTCTTAGGCTGTTTTCTCTTATTTAAGTCAGAAAATGAGCATTGCTTCAGAGTTGAACCAAGAAAAAGATAACTCATATCCAATTGAACAGAGAGCACCGGCTTCAGTGCAGCCAGACTTATTGATCTGTTCAGTGTCAATGATGGGTTTTGCTTTGTTGCTGGTCCATTCAGCTGTGTTTTTAATGAATATCGCTATCTTAGTATATTGAAAACAAGTGAGATTTGATTATCAAGAAAGTCTAAATAGTCATTATGAGTTGAAATTATTTAAATGAAAAGCGCTAATGTTCATAATATAAATTAGCTAATTATCTTTCTGTGGCAAAAATCATTACTATAATAGGCACTTAAAATAACATTATATGATACATTGGCATTAGAAAATTTGATTCTAAAATAACAGTTTATTATTAATTTTTTCTATTGGAAAGCTATGGGGAAACATTGGTGACATTCGCAGTGATTCAATGTTTGTAAGCATCTTTCAAAATTCCCCTTTAAAAGGAAATGAGGCTTTCTCCCTCTTTTTGAATTTGACTTCACAAAATAGTTTTCAATAGATGTAACAATAAGCTTACCCAAACATTATCATCCATGTAACTCTGAATATTAATGGTGATGTGAGTGGAATTTTGATGTGTGATCTTTTTAGAGTGACCTTTTTTTATAATTCACAAAACAATCACTACTCTGTGAATATGTATGTTTCCCATAAAAATGTGATTGAACATTTTATAAGGCTACTTATATATAAAATGAGAGAAGGAAAAACTGTGGAACTACCCAACTGCTTTGACATTTTATGCATATACATACACACACACACACACACACACACACACACACACACACACACACATATATATATATATATATATATATATATATTCTTGTTTGGGGCAGGAAAAGAGAGTTGAATTATTTTTTTTTAAATTTTCATCTTGATTTTGAATGTGGGCATCTATTATCCGTGTTTCTGCTTACAAGACAGATAATAGTCAATTGATAATAAAAAGCAATAATATCAAATATATTTCTTAGTGTTCAATTATTGTCCCATGTTTGTTATCTGATGCTTGATTTTTAAAAAAACAAAATTGACTTATTATGATGATTATTGCATTCTTATGGAGTATCTGATGAGTCTATGTATTGATAAAAAAAAAAAACAGCAGTGGAGTTCAGAAGAGTTAAGTGATCTAGAAATGTGGATTTGGGAATCTCTGATATGTAGCCCTAAATACAATTAACCAATTAACTTAAGTAGAAAGTAACAAAAATAATTTCTTGAAAATAGCAGCTGTGTAACAATACTGAGAATTTAGAAACATTTGTGCCAAGCACCTCTTTTTTGGTGTACCAGTTTCCTCAGAAATTGAAACATTCTATTCTACAAGGAAGATCCTTAAGCGAAAGAAACAACTCAAAATAGATTCAGGAAGTTTCAGAAATTGATCAGATTGACTAGGCCCCTCCCTCTTAAGAGTAAAGATTAAAGGCTCGGAAGAGTCACTCTCAGACCAACCAAGCCACACAGAGAAGACTGAGACGGGATCAGCTTCCCAGAAGAATCAGACACCCAGGAGGCTTCCTGGAAGCGGTTTTGGCTCACAAAGTCACTTGAAAATGACACTTTCCAATGTGTTGTAGTTCAGCAAATGGCATGTGCCAGGTTGACAGCTGTTGTGAGCTATCATCCATGCCAAGGTGGTCTTTGATGATGCAACTGTCTTTGAGTCATTTCTTTTTCTGTAAATAATCCTTCACCCATATTCCTGTACGGGAGGCCCCCCAAAACTCACTGGTTCACCAAACTGCACTCTGGAGGTTTTCATACTTTGGTCTTTTGTGGGTTTCCATGAGGTGAGTGAAAAAAATCTCTTCACACCACGTGACATGATCTCTGATAGATATGAAAAAAACAAAATAGATAAAAAATCCTTAAAGGGCCTATACCTCCATGTAGAGAAGGGGAACCTAATAAGCAAAATAAGGAAAGTATATTTATGTGAAATGTATGGCCTCTGAGAAGAAGGTCGAGGAGCAGATGTTGTCAGTCTGAGAGAGAGGAGCATGAAGGAGGTGGTCAAGAGCAATTTTCACTAGAAAGGTAACAGTTTAGCAAAGACCATGATCTCAAATCATGAATAGTTTAAGCCACAAACTGGCTTTCCTTGGCAAAGAAAAACGTATGCAAGATATGCACATTATTTTCTGGAACAGACAGACTAATATGAGCACAGATAAGTTTAAAGAGGAAAGTGGTGGAGGTACGTAGAAAGGCAGCAGAGAAAGACAATACTGCAGACCTTGGGCATTGTAAGGACCATGTTTGATTTGAGTAATCTTTGATTTTTGGACAACCAAAGGGTACTATGTAATCTGAAAACACATCATTTTCCCTGTTCGCCTGCTCCTGTTAGTCTTGAACATATAATTTCTACAAATGCCTTCCTAGATCCTGGTGGCTCCATGAAAGGAACGCTGTCCTCTTGGAAGACTCGATAAATGTGCTATGTCATTCTTGGAGAATAAAGGGACGGCTTTGAGACATACCCTGAAGAAACGTGCATCATTCAGAAGGGATGGCAGCAAGGGCAGGGTGGCAGCAGTCTGAATCTGAAGCCATCTTGTCCAGTGCCGAGGAAGGTCATGGTGGAAGCCAGTCTCTTGACTATCACAAAGAGTGGATGAGGCCGGAAGTAAACGAGTGGTCTGTGGATTTTCCACACGACTGTCCTTTAAGCACTCTTCCCATTGACATGGCTTTTGGCTGACTCTTGGATGTATGTGAAGTGGGCTTTTAAACTGGAATTTCTGCGTTACACTGGGGCCCAGAAGACGGGAAGAGTAAGGGCAGCTAAGGAAAAAGGATTTGTCACCGCTATCACAATGGTGTCTTAGTCTATTAGAACCAGTTTCGCCTATGTTTCCAGCAACTGCATAGTGAGGACATTACCAACGGCATCTTGAAATTGGCTGATGGAATGGGATGATAGTGTACTTAGCTATACTGGGCACTTGAACTTTATGTAGCACACAGCGATCGGTCCAGGGGCCTGTGCTTTTCTCTTCCAGACTACGTTGTCAGTTGGCACTACTGCACCTTGTTATCCACGCCTTAAGCAAATGGACGGACAACAGGCATGAGTGGTTTCTTAGAACTGTGGCAATTGGCTGTCGTGTGGCATTCGACTTCTCTACCAAGCTATGAGCTAAGCAGCTTCTTAGGCGTCCTTACCCAGGAACGACAAGTGTGCTGCACCGTATTCCCTCCTTGCAGACATTACAAACAGATCACAGTTTCCCCCTAGTGAGACGGTCAGGACTCAGGGTCACCATGCCACAGGCAACCATACCAAGTAATTGGAGATGGCACTCGGGTTGAAAGTAATTTCCAGCCCTATCATTAGAGACACGGCTTTGCCCCAGGCACCAATTCCCAGCACAGCTGAGAACACTTACAGCCCATCCCATTATTTGATTTACCCCATTTGTGGAGCATCCTAAGATACCATCATTTGTGCCGCCATAAAGTGGTTGCTGGCAACCTGGGTATGACTGATATCGGGCAATTAGCTTTTCAGCCGGGCAGCTGAGGTGCACAGGTGTCACTGTCCTTTCTAAAAATAAAGTCAGCCTCTGCCCCGCGAATGTGGCTCTCTTTACGAGAGATAAACTCAGATATTCAACAAGTAAAGGGCTTCGAGGCTTCTTGATCTGTGCTCTCCTAGCCACTTATTTTCTTATTACCTAAATCTGTGGGAGCATAGATCAAGAAAGCTATATTTATCTGAGTTCTGATGAAAAGCCCAAACAGGGCTATTAGATAACCACCGCGATGCATTTTAATCTGATGACAGCTTCTGACCCACAAATTGCTGTTGAAAATTAAAATGAACCCAAAACAAAACTGGCAAGATGACAATTACAACATCAGACCCGCAATCTGCTTTGACAAGATACCATTCCAGAGCACCGTATTACATACAAAAAATAATACAAATTAATGCCACTGAAATCTGAAACATATAGCAAATCACCTGTTGCCTTATGAAACTAAAATTGGCTGGGTAATCTTATTTTTAATCTTTTCTGCAAGTTAAGAGGCCAAAGTGTAGAGAATAGATTTGCTTTGACCTTTGTAATACATGTTTTGGCAAAGCTCCAGGAATCATGGAGGGCTGCAGACTTCTAGGTTTCACCTCTGGTGGGCAGACGTCCTCTCTTTCCCTTATCCCCAGGGTTCATCCATAATAAATTAGAAACCTTTTCTCCAGGCCTATAATAAAGTCTGTGTATAATTGTAAGCTTATAACTCCCTGGCATGCATTAATCACAACTGTCAACATTTGTGTATGCATAATTTTTAAAGAATAATTACACCGATGTGTTTTATCAGATAACTAATTACTTAACTTGGTAGCAATGAAAACTTTTTCGGCAGTGGTTGCTTTTGTCAATTGTACCATTAAATAGTATTGGACGTAAAGCAAAAACAGCATCTACGTAATCGTCATATACTTTAACATTTAAATAATTGTATGTGGCCGAGAAGTGATTCATTACAGTTGTTTGCAAATAATTTAATAACCAAGTCATGGCTTCTTCTCCCACTGGTATTCAAGATACCAGAGAACCACTGAAGACTCCACAATGTAATATTATAATTATAATAATTAACATACATCCTTAATTATAGCTTTATTGTTCCTATACATCGTCTGTTTCTAAACGCACAATGCATTTAAATCGCAATAGCTAGGACAGAAAAGTACTACATTTCACTCCCATTATTGCATACAAGGAAAAAAAGCACTCAGGCTTTTGGAGCACTACCGCAAAGATTGCAATTTCCCAGCTAGTGTGTGTGTGTGTGTGTGTGTGTGTGTGTGTGTGTGTGTGTGTGTGTGTGTGTGTTTATGGTCACAGTAACACAATACACTCCCACTCGGTGTACTTAGAGAAATGAATGTGTGTGAAAGAAACTCAAAGAAAAGGTCTGCGTTTGCTACAGGGCTACTGCTTGGACAACTGCGGTCGCGGCAGGGTTCCTCAAACCTCTCTGCCATGTTTTATTTTGGTTCACATGTGTGAAAATCATACAGGATGCAGTCCAGCAAGCTTGTCCACTGTGTTAGAGGAGCCAGGTGACGCTGGATATAAAATTCCTAGGCACTTTATCAGGTTTGCATCCCTAGAACTGGATACTGATTCTTGTGTCCAACCTATTTTTATGTGACTGCACTCCTCGCTATCTTCCATCGAATTTACCCCGGGGAGACAGTGATAAACCCTAGGCTTGTAAGTGTGGTTGGGTTTTTCTATTCTGACTGCGGATACTGACCGTGGTGCTGAAATAGAGAAGAGCCTCCCGTTTGAAACCTTTCCTTACTCTTATTGGTTCAGAAAATCCGAGTGACAAGAGCAGGGTCCAAAGCAGCCTGGGGCAGCATTGTTAATAAACCATGCATTTGGCTCTTAGGGGCGGAGATGTAGACCATCAGGTTACAGACAGAGCCCCGTGAGCGCTCACTAAACTGGGAGAGCTTATGGATGTAGCCGCTGCAGTAGAAAGGACTCCATCCAGCAGGATGTCTCCTCTCTTTTCCTGTAAAATGTGCAACCAAGTGCAAAGCCTAGAAGCGCAAGCAGGAAAGCTCGATGGAGGGGAAAGCAAATCTATATACACATTTAAAATGTTCACTCTTCGTTATGCAAGATAAAGAAAAAGGGAGAGCTGAATTTAGCCTAAGTTTTCAGCCCCAGCCTTCCAACAGGTGCACTCTCTCACCCCTCAGAGACTATACCAAACCTTCTTCTGCTAGGTAAGCTTCCCCTGGAGTCCTTAAGCATGTGCTGTTTCCCATCTCATCCTCAGCTTCAGCTCTGAACCCCCGCAAGCCCTTACCTGCAGCGTGAAGATTAAGAAGCAGGCACAGTGCAGGGAAGCCGACCGCTCTCCTCATAGTGTGTGCATTGAGGGGCGGGGGAGAAACTCCACCGCAACCCCACTCCAGGCAAAGTGCTATTTGAGAGAAACACTGCCAAGAGTCCTTTGATCCCGAGGCATCCGATGACAGGGTCCTCCGCTGGGGTTCACAGAGCAGTCTGTGGCGTGCCTACAGAACCGAGCACTGGCTTCGTCTCCCTAAGGGATGGGGAGATGGGAGAGTAGGATGCTGCGGGAGATGGGGACTCGAGGTTGGTGGGTTTAAAGCGCTCAGAGGAGGTGAGAGTTTGGCCTTCCTGAAGCCCGCAGCCGGTGGTGACAGTGGGGTGGACTCTAGTGCCAGCCTCCAAGCCAGGCAGCGCCTCTGCTGCCTGTGCAGCTAGCAGCAGCCCGCTACACCGAGGCACTGAGCATGCCCAGCCCCGGCCCTGGCTAGGGAGTTTCAAATCGAAATTCCACCTCTCCGGGTCTTAGCTGAGGCTGCGAGGGGAACAAGCTCCACGAGGGGAGGAGGGGCTGGAGGCTAGCGTTAGGGACCCGCGTTCCTCCTGAATCTGGGCGTGGGGAGGAGTGGAGTGGGGCGGGAAGAGGCGGGGCCAGGACCACAGAGACCCAAGGAGGGAAGTGGAGGGAGCCACTCATCTGGTTCCTTCCTCGCATTTTGATTCACGCGTGGGGACTCACCTCACTGTTGCAACTAAATGTTTGCAGGCCGACCAGCTTCCCAGTATGTCCCACCCTACTGAAGTATAGGCAAGCAGTTAGTCCTGGCCTGCTTGGGCAAGTGTTCTCACTTACAGCCTGCTGTGTAAAGCTAACTGGCTATTCTGAGAGCGCCCCCTACTTGTCAATTACCTTACCCCAGGCTTCTTTCTTCCAATCTTTGTACTTCCATTGGATTCAAGCCCTAACTCTATGACTGTAGTGATTGAAAATAAGGAGGCCATACTTACAGGGTAGGGAAATACGCCCATGTAATTTGAAGGAAAGGAATGGTCTTTGGTAGTTTATGGAAATAGTTATCTAAGGTTCTATTATTTAATTAAAAAATGAATATACTTGGTTATTTTGCTTGCATGCGTGTCTGTTCATCACGCCTGTGCCTCATGCCCTTGGAGGTCAAAAGCGGTTATTAAAAGCCGAGAACTGTAGAGCGCTTACCTAGGAAGCGCAAGGCCCTGGGTTCGGTCCCCAGCTCTGAAAAAAAGAACCAAAAAAAAAAAAAAAGCCGTGAGCTGAAGTTAGGCATGTTGCAAGCTGCCATGGCCTTCTGGGAAAAGAAGCAGTGCTCTTAACAGCTGAGCCACTCCGGCCTTTTTGTCTTAACTCCACTTCTGAGCTCTAGCCCTGTATCTTTAACGAGGACCCCACGGTGTGCAGGATATATGTACTTTTAGTCTCGTTATCTAAGTTGGTAGGATGGAGATCCTTACCAATCTAGTGACTAATTACTCTAAGCCAAAATGTCCCTCAGCCAGGCTCCCTTCAAGACTGTTTATCCTTATGCTTCTGTCCGCAGGTTTCCCTGCTGACTTTTGGCAACGGATCTCAGTCAGAACACGGCCACACAGGAGCTTACAAAGGTCTCAACTTGCTCTCACGTCTCACGTTTCCAGAAAGCTTTGGGCTAACCTGAGATTATAATGTTCTTCCTCCTCCCCGGATTTTGAGCACTGCCATATATATATATGGTGTGTATGTACATATATATGTATATATATGTATATATACACATATATATGTATATATATGTATATATATGTATATATGTATATATTTTTTTTCTGAAATGGTTCATTTATCTGTGATGCATATTTCACCAACTGCAGGCTCCTTGGGAAGCTCTGAATTTTGCATTAACTTAAATTGAATAAAGTCGTGCTGGCCAAATCAGAGGTAGTAATAAGTGCTCATTGAATTGAACTGCAGGGCTCATTCAGTGCTTTCTCCCTGCATCCCCTAAGGACTGAGACAGCTAATAGGAAACAAAATAACCAACAGAACCTAAATTAGGACGAACCTCAAAGGCTCTGGGTGCTCCGGCAGTGTCACGGATTTCTTTTATAATTTATTTTATCGCTAGCTCTGAGAGACAAGGCCAGGAATTACACTCTAACAGGTGGAGCTCGAGCAAGATAACATGTATTTTTAATACCATTCTTTCTGTCCTAAAAATAGAAGCATAAAAAGCATCACTCCTGCAGCTCCTCCCGTTGTTCCGGTGACTATAGTGGGCTCTGCCTCTGTGGACTAGAGTTTCACTCAGACGGTCATGATCCTTTTTTTCTGCAGCTTTCCTTCTTGTATCGGAGTCTCCTTTTCTGTTTCCATTTGCCATATCATTTTCTGATATATAGGCAATTATACCTCTATAGTTCATATTCTCTCATCCATGTTCCTTTGGCCCTGGAATGCAATCTGTAGAATAAGAGGGACTTTTGGCAGCTTTACTCACTTTATGTAACCCAACTGCCCTGACCAACGCTTCACATACCCACCATGCTCAAAACCCAGATAGGTTATCTGGATGAGAAGCTCCAAAACTGATGGGCAGCCTGACTTGAATTCCTTCTGAATTTGTCTCCCAGATACTTTATGTGCCTGTGCTCAGAGGTAAGAGGAGTAAAATCATAATGTCAGTGTACTTACGGAAGGTGCGGCTCCCTAATTTTATTCCTCTCTGAAATAATTTTCAAGCTTACATAAGTGTCCAACATGGCTATAGTCATGAAACCATGCTGCATCAGTGCCAAGAATATTTTGCTTTCCCATAGAAAAATCTAACCTTTACTTTGGGGGTGGAGTGTAAAATTTCAATTAATATAATTGGTTATGACTTTGCCAGCAAGCAGCTTGCTAGCTATGTACTTTGCCTAGGGCTACAGGTAGTTGAATGAAAAAACCACATGAAAATCTCTTTAACAGGAAAAAAATTTCCATTTTGACTACAGTAGTTCAGAGTTGTAAAAATAACCTTTACCGGGCTGTTATTTTGGGAACTGGACATTCATTATTACTTTCTCACTCAAAAAAAAAAAAAAATAGGAGGCAAGAATGCTGGCTTGCCAGTTGATAGTGTCCCTGCACCCACATGGCATACACATGAATAATATAAATCTTTCTAAATTTAAAATACTTTTTCTTACAATAGATTCTGATCACTTTCCCCTCTCTCATATCCTCCCTACCTCCTCTCCCATCCAACTCTACACCTTCTCCCTGTCTTCTGGTGAGCTCCCATGCTAGCCTGCGTTGAAACTATCCACTTGGGATTTCCTTCTTAGAACACTTGAAATGGATAAATCAGATTTATTGTCTGGGTTTTCTATTTACATATGTTTCCATTATTTGAATACAGTGATGCATACCATTCCTTAAAGCCTTCCTACTTGTCAATCTCTGAGCAAACGAACTCCCAATCTTAGCTTTTATTGTAGTTAACTCAAAAGTAAGCGACGGCAGCTAGCAGAAATCTAAGTATGTCTTGCCCACTTAGGCATTGTTTATGGACTGCCATGAAAACTGGTGTGTTTCTGACTCTCTGCTTTGGCAATATATGCCTTTACACTAATCCCATTCAGAAATTGTGATACCAGATTAATCTGACAAGTTCTCTCACAGTGTGCACATATGCATACATACATACATACATCATACATATTAACACTCATGTGTTGGTGGTAGGCAACTCACTTGAATTAGGTTGAATTAGAGGTAGGACAAGAGATGTTGACCCTAAATGTCAGTAAAACTCTGCTTCTAAAACATTCCATAGGAGAATGAATCATTCCTTATGGTAGTGGACTATTACCCTAACAATGCCCTAAAACAATGACTACAGGCCATGTTTAGAAGAACATGTCAGCAGGTGTTGAAGGTAGAATGAAATAAATGATTTCTCTGTAGAGGGTGGGAAAGAGGTGAAGCTCTATAACAGAGATTTTTTTCAGTAAACACTACAGCACCTTGTTATCCATGCCTTAAGTAACTGGACGGACAACAGGTATGAGTGGTTTCTTTAGATCTGTGGCAATTGGCCGTCATGTGGCATTCGACTTCTCTACCAAGCATCGTGTCAGTAGACAACACAAAATGCAGTCAGTCGAAGTAGCACATTAGCTCTACCTTTGCTCTACATGAAGAGAAACACTAAGGGGTTGTGATAAGTAAGGGGCTTGAAATGGCTAAGGAGGAGCAGGGGCTTCCTATCATGTATGGAATCCATAGGAACCGGTGACCAATTCCTCACTGAGACTTATACTGGGTTTACCCCACCCTGTCCTTCACAAAACCTCATTAGCAGTCTCACAGGCCATCTTCTTTTGAGAGGCATCTTTCATTGATAGGCAAAAAGAATAGTCTTCAAAGTAAAGAGCTGATGTCAGTTGAAGTGTATTTAGAGCAGGATGGCTCGGAATGGAAGGGAATGACCTGGAAAATTATAGTAAGAGGCACGGATGTTTAAATTTGTGAATTTGCCATTAATTAAACAAAAAATATCCTCCAGCTGTCTCAAGGCAGAGCCATCTACCCTCTGCACAGAGAATACATGAAGAGAAGTACTACAATTCACAGAACACAGTTACCACCCTGCACTTACACAAGAGCTTTGGGAAGTATTGATTTATTTGGGGAATTAAGGTGACAACCAAAGCCCATACCCTAGTGGTTTCACTGGCATACTTTATTCAGCCATTGGCAAAGCTGTCTTTGAGCTGAGGTTTTGTGAACCCTGGTTCCCTGTTGGTACTATTACCTGATGCTGTGTTGGGCTCTATCACCTCTCTGTTTAGTGATAGCGCTTGCTTCTATAATTCAGCAATAAAAGATGAAACCGGGCATTCATGCAAACACATGGAACCAGAAGACCTTATGTTAAATAAGCTGGACACAGAAACTAGATGACCAGATCCCCCATGTTCACTTACATAGTATGGAGGCTTAAAAACAATTCAACCTGAATAATGAATACTGATGAAGAGTGAGATGAAGGTGGCGATGAAGATGATGAAGAGTGAGATGAAGGAGGAGATGAAGATGATGAAGAGTGAGATGAAGGAGGAGATGAAGATGGTGAAGAGTGAGATGAAGGAGGAGATGAAGATAGTGGAGAGTGAGATGAAGGAGGCGATGAAGATGGTGGAGAGTGAGATGAAGGAGGAGACGAAGATGGTGAATAGTGAGATGAAGGAGGAGATGAAGATGATGGAGAGTGAGATGAAGGAGGCGATGAAGATGGTGGAAGATGAAGGAGGAGATGAAGATGGTGAGAGTGAGATGAAGGAGGAGAAGAAGATGGTGAAGAGTGAGATGAAGGTGGCGATGAAGATGATGAAGAGTGAGATGAAGGAGGAGACGAAGATGGTGAAGAGTGAGATGAAGGAGGATATGAAGATGATGGAGAGTGAGATGAAGGAGGCGATGAAGATGGTGGAGAGTGAGATGAAGGAGGAGATGAAGATGGTGAAGAGTGAGATGAAGGAGGAGATGAAGATGGTGAAGAGTGAGATGAAGGAGGAGATGAAGATGGTGGAGAGTGAGATGAAGGAGGAGATGAAGATGGTGGAGAGTGAGATAAGATGATGAATGCCCTGGAGAAAGGGATTAAATGAGAGTAAGGGGTCTGGATGTAACCAGTGCACACTATATGAATGTGCTGAAACACCACACACAACTCAATACTTACAGTTAACAAATGCCAATCAAAATAAGGCTAAAAGTCATTGAGGGCCATCTTAAGTTCGTAAAACAGTATGATACTTAACTGCAAAGCACACCCCCGGGTTCCAAAATATGAGCCAGAAAAGATTTAAGTTGAAAGCATTTTCTTCCTCTTTCAAAAAATAGACTTCGATATAGAAAATCACAGTATTATTTTATAATATAGCATAACTCTGGTTTGGTTGAGATTTATATATTTGAGTTATTTGATATGCATAAAGGTATGCATTCTAAGAAACAAATGCATATTTATTGTATATGTATATATGAATCATTCTGTTTGGTAAAATACAAAATATTACAGAATCTATTGGTGCTTGGAGATTTTGTTAGTTCACCATTAAAATTTTATTTCAAAACTTCCCTCAGAGCTAGTTCTTGGTACCAACACATCATCCTGTCTTCTGCCTCTGTCACTGCAAAGGTCAAATTCATCCAAGATGTTGGTAAAAGATTTATTTACAAACCACTGACTCTCTTGTATTAGCTCTCTGTCCATCCCAAGGCATTCATCAGACTGCACTTAAACCATCCATCATCCTGGCCCACAGAGCCTTCTAATATTGCTTATACTAGCTACTTGGGAGTATATGAACACATGTTCTATGCTACTCTTTTAAATTTCCTTTAATTAGGCCACTCTGGAGCTACTGGGACTATAAGAGTATCCAGGGGATACAGATGAGAGTACTCAACCCTTAAATCAGTCTCCATTCCAATTGCCTCTCCACATAACTGCAAGATGATCTAATAGAGTCCTAGGATATAAGCTTCTATGCTGCTCTGACTGGCTGTGTACCTTCTCCAACTAAGATCTAGCTCTGTTCTCTTCTCTTTCTCATATTTCTTCCTTCCCGTGATTCTTACAGATAGACCTATGTCTACAGTAGTGAATGATGTAGTCTGTTAGTCTATAGGACCAAGTAAAGAGATGTTTTCAAGATTAAGTATTCCCTTTAGAATATCTGTATCTCTATGACATGGAATGGTGAGTTAGAAAAAATTTTTTTACTAAAAATATCCACTGATTGTACTATGACCTTTAATTCAAAGAATTAATCAGAATTCTCTGTGTAAGAATAATATTTGATTTATCGAATAGAAAGCACGGGTTCTATCTAAGCATGGCGGCTCATGCCTGCCATCCTAGCATGGGAAAGCCAGAGACAAGAGGATTGGTGTGAGTTTCAGACTAACTTAGACTATGGAGTGAGATGCTCTCTCAAAAGGAAAAACAACGGGAGTAAAAGAAACACCATGTCCTGGGGGTACTGTTAGTATTCAGCAAATAAAAAAAGAGATATGGTTTAAGCTGCAGCACGGTGTGACACATCACCTATATTGTAAAACAGCAGGATAATCTGGTGGCGTTCCATTTATACATTATTTGATTTTACATAGCTATACTAACTCACGTTAAGAACTTAAGATAAGCCAGATTTCTTTTAGACATGGGAATAATAATCAACAGAATAGACAACAATTCTGTTCTTTATGAAGGCTATACTCTAAGTGAATTGAAGAGCTATTGAATAGCAAATGCAGAAATTATATGAATCTCTTTATTGTAGTAGACATTTCTGTGCAATAGAAATTAGGAATTATAGTTTGTATGGTAGGAATTCTACTGTAGTTCCTATTACAGTAGAAATAGTGGAAAATTGTAGAAAAGTAGGTTGAAAGGAAAGGAGTAGGTTGGGGGTCAGAGTTTGGGCGAAAGAAAGCATGTAGCTATGTAGATTGTAGATGATTAATAGGGGAAGTGTGCGCTAAACAGAGATAGAAGTTGACAGCAAACACGATGCCTGGAGAACTTTAGAGATGGGACAGCTGCAGCACAGGGTGCCACCATTCCATAGATTTGTTAGCCAATCCAGTAAGAAGCAGTGTCTAGAGTCTGTCTGTCTGCCTGTCTGTCTGTCTCTCTATACTTTCTATCTATGTATCTATGTATCTATGTATCTATGTATCTATGTATCTATGTATCTATCTATCTATCTATCTATCTATCTATCTATCTATCTATCTATCTATCTATCTATCTATCTATCTATCTCTACATCTATCTATCATCTATCTCTACATCTATCATCTATCTATCATCTACTCATACTGTAAAGAGAAATCGAGCTGCCCAAATGCCAAATCAAAATAGATGAACTTTTTTTCATCAAAAATATTATTAACTCAAACTTCACTGACTTCTATTTACAGTAGCACGAATGTGAGAATGAAGCTGAAGCTGTTAATGAGAGATGATGGCTAACTCAGGCCAACTAATATGCTAGCTCGGGATTCTGCTCTTCACTCGATGTTTTGGGTATAAAATATTTTAACTTTAAAGTGTGGGAACACATCGTGATACTTTGTTGATCTTAAGAAGCCTAGAGGAGAAGAATGTTGGAGAGGCCTGCATCGTCATTAAGGGCTTGCTCTGAAAGTGCAAGGGCCCACCTTTGGTCCCCAGAGCCCATGTAAGAATCCAAGCATGGCCACATGAGTACTCGTAATCCCAGATAGAAAAGCAGAGAGAGACGAGCAGATCTAGGTTACCTTGAGGCCAATGACAGACCCTATCTCAAAGAAATGTCACTTAAAGTGTCCACACACGTGCCCAAATGTGCTCAAACACTCAGACACAAACACCTTTCTCTTACGAATAGAGCAGCTTAGCTAGTTTCCGTAGTGTAGTGGTTATCACGTTCGCCTCACGAATAGAGCAGCTTAGAGGGATTGGTGATGTAGCTCAGTGGTGGAGCACATGACAGCCATACATACAAGGATGTAGGGTCAGTCCCCAGTACTGGATAGGGGGAGTGGGGAGAAAGAAAGAAAACAAATGCCTGTGCTAACTCCATACAAAAAGTCAACCCAACATCTTATGAATTCGAAATCTAAGCAGGATATGAAAGTCAAGTCACCTAGCACTGCGTTCCCAGATGTCTGCTCGGCAAACTACCTCATGGTATTTAGATTAGCTATTGTTCAGACACTGGAGAATAATGATTTCACAACTTTCCTGGCTGTTTTTTTTCTTGTTGTGTTAACATAGTTCAAAAATGTAACTTTGATTTTTTTCAGTGTTTAGGGATATGATAGACAGTAGTCTCCTTTTATTTTTTAATAAAAAGTCTCTTTACATTCATTTGCATGTGGTAGATATCAACCAAAACATGACTTTGTCGTTAGCACAAATGGAGAAAAAAATATAAACCATCTCTCCTGCAAAAGAGTCATCTGGAACCTCTAATCTTAGAAGCATGCTGCTTTAGAAACGCAAGCAAGCAATCCAGTCTCTATTTGACTTCGGAATTTAAAATTAAAACCACATTTTATGTTAAGTCTTTGACAAAAGTGATGATCAGAGAGATGGGAATGCGAACTTCTTTCTAAACCAAATTCCGTTACCAATATGGAAATAAAATCAAATTTAACTGTTTTTGAATCAACCAAAAATAAAATGCATGGGAGCCAAACTTTACCTCTCTATTTCTAGGAAGTAAGCCTAGCATGCTGCTTCTGGATTTTACTCATCCAGATGAATTCTCCTCACTCCAAAGTTTCCCACTCTACAGTTCAAAAACAAATTCAGGTATTTATTATTTGAACAATAGACAATAAACATAATAAAACATGCCTATGGAGTCTATTAACTGACGATACACATAGCTAACATTTTCACACACTTCGTTTCTCTTGGTCCAAGCCCTGGTTGGATATTTATCTTTTCATTCATGTGCATGTAATTAGCATTATTTTTAAATAACTGGCATCGTAGTTTGGATCTGAAAGCTTACGTTTTCACCCAATAGTTCTGTAGGAGCATATTTTCACGTCGTTTTAGATTGCTCACAAATCTATTTCAAGTTGTTGCCTAGCACCATGTGTGCACCATAGTGTTAGCCAACCAGGTTTTCTAGAGATGATTCTTATTTTGGAGAGTTATTCCTCAATTAAAATGATCCACTTGATGAGAGCAAGCAAAGGCGTGGAAGCAATATCTACTTAAATCTTGAATATCTACTTAAAACACTTGAAGACATGTACTGAGGAGAAAACTAAAGCATTTCCAGTTTCTCAGTCTTAGTACTAGTGAAATCGATCCTGCCATTAAAAGGAGACATGCTTATGTGGCAAACCAGATGTATGGGGCATCAGAGATGCTGGGTCTTCCCTCAACCACTACCAAATTAATATATATATATATATATTTCATATACATGTATATATTTTGCCTATTTTAGGAATAATGGCTAAACTCAGTGGACTAACACAGACATTGTTATCTGTTTCCATTATCCCTGGATAACTCAGTTGTATAAAACTAAAATCATGTCTCAAATACAGTCCAATAAAAAGGATTGTAAAATGAATTGTATAAGTATGAGATACAAGCAATTGCTATATTTTTTTGTTTGTTGTTTGCTTTGGAGCAGGGTCTTATGTAGCCCAGGCTAACCCTGAACTCCCTGTGTAGTCAAGGATGTCCTTGGAATTCGTTTTTATATAACTCTCACTGGATCTCTTCTTTGACAGTTTTGTACACAAAGTACATTTTTATTGCTACAATGCTTCTAATCTCCCTCCTACCGCTACTATATCCCCTTCCTTACCAAGTTCCTTTCATGTCTTTGGGGGTTTGTTTTTGTTTGTTTTTTAATACTCATCCATTGGAACCAGGTGGGATCCTCGGTGGGATGGATGCATAATTGAAGTTAATGGCTGTCTCTCTCCCAGAGTCCATCAGTAGCCAACAGTTCAACAGGGATTGGCAAGACCCTATGGACCACTTACTTCCCAATCCATGACTGACTGTTGAGAGACCCAGTCTTGTGCAGGCCAGTTGGAGAAGCCACAGCTACTATAAGGTTATGAATGTGTCAGCTATGGCATGCACAGAGGAAAACATTGACTTTCTCCCTGTCTTCCAGCTCTTACATTCTTTCTATCACCAACTCACCTGCCTTAGTCACTGTTCTATTGCTGTTAAGAGACACCATGACCACACCAATGCTTATTAGGAAAACGTTTTATTGGGGCTGATTTGCACTTTCAGAGATTCAGTCCATTATCAGCATGGTGGGAAGTCAAGTTAGTGCTGGAGAAGGAGCTGAGAGATCTACACCAGATCTATAGACAGCATGGAGAGAGGGAGAGAGAGAGGAGAGAGAGAAAGGGGGCGGGCGGAGGGAGAGGGAAACTGGGCCTGGCTTGGGCTTCTGAACCCCCAAATCATACCTAGTAACACACTTTCTCCAACAAGGTCACACCTTCTAATCCTTCTCAAGTAAAGCCACTCCCTAAGGCATTCAAATGTAGGAGACTATGGAGGCCATTCCTATCCAAACCACCACAGCACAGCACACCACACCATCTGCCATCCCCATATGCAATGACCTCTGGACCTTTGAGCGCTGGCATTAACGTGATGATTAGAGCTGAGGTCTTACCTACCACACACTCTCAACATCTTGGGCAGCCTTTTCACCTCCATACTCACCACTCTTTACTGCTAAGTGTTTTCTCCGAGTAGCCTTTGTCTACAAATGTAAATATGCACATTCAGAACGCAGCTTGGTGACATGACAAGCCAGCTAAACAATAGTGAGCTAACCCCGACAGCCTAAGACCTCCTCAGCCATAGGCTTTGGACCAGGATGTCAGCACCAAGTTTGGATTCCGTCCAGTGGAGTAGACCTCAACAATCAGAGTTACACCCATAAGAGTTTATTAACCAGGTCAGCATATCTTGCCTGGCAGATTGGTATTGTAGTTCACATGATTCATAGCTGGCCTGGGCTTCATTAATGTCCTTTTCTGCTGCAGAAGCCTGTGCAGTATCTCCTGGCACCATGAAAGCTAGCCACCAGGAAGGAGGTTTTCAGGCCAGTTCTAGTTTGATTTCTCTATATCTGGTCACAAATGTGTGTAGTGTCTTGGGCAATGGTGTCTTATCAATTGACTCTGGTGGACAACCAAAAGGAAGGCAGGGCCTTTGGAATCTCTGATAAGTCAGAAGGAAATATTTCATACCTGGTGTTGGAGTTTTGTTTAATAACCCCTGGCTTTTAGCATTATGCAGATCTCCATTCTCTCTCTCTCTCTCTCTCTCTCTCTCTCTCTCTCCCTCCTCTCTCTCTCTCTCTCTCTCCTCTCTTCCTCCCTTTAACCCCCTTCTTCCCTCACCCTTTAATTCTTCCTCCCCCCCGTTATATATTTGGTCAGCTTTAAAAAGTAGTAAGTTTAGGCTTTGTATATGCTTTTCAATTTGGTTAAACTATAAAGAAAATATTTTATGAGATTTGCAGTTAAATGGATAAAATGAGGTAGCCCTCAACACAGAAAGGTAAGTGCCACATGCCCTATCTCCTTTGTAGACTGTAGCTTCCAATCTTTAGACTTGGGGATTTCCCTTGGAGTACGCACAGAAGTAAGGAGACTTCAAAATGACAGAGTTGAATTGGGGGAGCTTTAAGGGAAGGGAGATAGCAGAGAATAGATAATATGAATACAGAGAGTGGGCGTTCAGGGATGGACATTTTGAGCAGGTATGGGAAAGGTAAGTCAGAGTACAGTTTGGGGAAGAGACCGAGGGTTAACCAAGATACTGGACATTTGATCGTGATTCCTACCTTGGGAATATTAAGATGACATGCCACTTACATGATGCTGAAATTGAACCAGAATCATGCACACTAGGCAAACAGTCTATTAGGATATAACCCAGTCCATGAATGATGGAATTTATTAATTTTTAAATTATTTTTGTTCGTTCCTGATTTTTATTCACATTTTAAAAAGGGTAATGATGCAGGAACATTTTCTCACCTCAAAATCTCTTCTTCTTAAAGTAGCCATTATAATTGTGTAGCCTTTTACTCCTAATCACGACTCTAAACTTGATCGTGGTTGGAGAGTAAACTCTGTATGATTTTAATTATTTTAATATGTAAAAGCCATTGTATACCCATATAATGGTCTATTTAAGTAATATTTAAGTAATGTGCTTAGTGAATTCTGTGTCATGGAGAGGGTTTTAGACTGCTGAGTGGATACACGATGCTGTTCACGACCTCTGTATCTTTATGAACCTTTTATCTGCTTGTTCTGGTTACTTCCGTATGAGATCAGAATTCCGCACCTGCGCATATATGGTTACTGTCCCTCTCAAACAGTTTGGCTTTATATATTGTGAAGTTACCTTACCAGGTGCATTTCAGGTTATTG
Source organism: Rattus rattus (assembly GCF_011064425.1). NCBI lineage: Eukaryota > Metazoa > Chordata > Mammalia > Rodentia > Muridae > Rattus > Rattus rattus. Next base: position 194,170,905 of record NC_046154.1, on the reverse strand, counting down.
TATCATGCAGAATAGCCCTCATTGTAAAGATCAACCTCATTAATATCAGTTAGCTACTGTACTTTTCATAACGAATAAGATGCAAATGAATGATGTCACTGAGTTCAGTGTGGTGGGGTCTTCTTAGCTACAGGTCACTGTTGCCCAACGCTAGTGCACGATCAGGCACGTGCTAGTCAGAGCCAGGACCTTGAAACTGCGGGACACTTTTCTTGATTTGTCCTCAGCAGCACATTAAACACACTGAAGAGATCTTGGAAATGAACAAATTAACTATGGCTTCTACTTGCTTTTGGGCCCTTGTGCAGCTCCTAAAAATTACTCATGTGTGATCATATTTATGTCTGATGGTTGAAAAATGCTGAAAGTCTTCCAAAGCCCAGATTAGATACCCCTAAAGATTTATTCAGGGAGGCTGACAATAAATCATAGTTCCTCTGCCACTGTGCCTTTTCTGCTTTACTTTAAAAAGAGATCATGTACCTCCAAGTTTTGCAATTTGTGGGAATCGTTGTTTCCCCTTTTGGTCAATCAGAGCTCTAACCACTGATGCCCTCTGCTCTGTCTGCTTTGACCACCACACACTACTTACCTTGGTCAGCTCTTTCATAAATGTGTGACTCTTGTCACCTCTCTGAAGACAAAGGGTTATCAGAGTCCCATGATCAGAAGGTTTGTACCTAACTCCTGGGAGCTGCTGGCAATCTGATGAGGTTGGATGTAGACAGTGCAGTACTCTGCAGGACCTTTGGGAATGTTTCACAAGCAGGCATTTTCATCCACTAGGTGCAAATGACCTCTCTCTCCTGAAAGTTTGCCATTGCAAACTTAAATAAGTTAAATAGTTGGCTTGATGGTGACAATGACAATATTCCATCTGTGTATTTAACCTACTGGGTTTTGAAATTCTTTTTTTTTAATTCTTTATTGGGGAAACAAGAATATGGAATTAAAAGGGGAAATACTAGAGATGCATCAGGGAAATGAGGGGAAAAGGCATTGAGTTAAATAAAGAGGAATAACAAAGTGACTACAATCAAAGTATGCCATACATGCATATGCAGACATGCCTAAAATATTCACATTTTAAAATGCAGGCTGGATATGTGACTCAGTGTGTCCAGTGGTTGCTGTGCAGACACAATGACTGGAGTCTAGATTTCCGAACCCACTTAAAATCCTGGCATGGCATCATGCACCTGCAGCCCTAGAGTTATTATAGGGTGGAGACAGGAGTATTCTAGTGTTCACTGGCCAGCAAGCCAAAACAGTGAGCTCCAGGTTCAGTGAGAGACCCAACATGTATCCACATGGGCAAATGTATGTGCACACACATACATGTAACACACATACACACTCTCTCACACTCACACACTCAGAAACTATCTGTGACAAATGAATGGTCTGAACAAAGTTTAGAGGAACGAAATGAACCCTTTCAATCCTAAAATATCCCCAAATTAAAACAAATCATAGAAAACACTGAAGTAAATCATTAGGACGTGGATTGGGCGATTGTTTCTTTCAGAGGACAAAAGGTGAAAGTAACAAATGATTTAAATGCCTGTGACTGGAGCGCGGTTTTGAAATTCTTAACTGTGGCAACCCTCCCTGCTTTGTTGCTTCCATAGAGATTCAAATGCTGCTGTTACTGATTAGAGAAAAAGCTTCTAAAATGACTTGATCTCTTTGTTTCTAAGGGATTTTTTTAAGGGTTGTTTTGTTTTGTTTTGGTGTCAGGCTTTACCAAATTCTAGAAAGTTACATCCCAGTAACAGCGCAACATTAGTAGAAAATTGTTGATACAATTGATATAGGAGCATCAGAGTATTAGAGGCTAGCACCTGTGTGTTGGAGTCTAGCACCTGTGTGTTGGAGGCTAGCACCTGTGTACTGGAGGCTAGCGCCTGTGTATTGGAGGCTAGCACCTGTGTGTTGGAGGCTAGTGCCTGGGTATTGGAGGCTAGCGCCTATGTATTGGAGGCTAGCGCTGTGTGTTGGAGGCTAGCACCTGTGTATTGGAGGCTAGCGCTGTGTATTGGAGTCTAGCGCTGTGTATTGGAGGCTAGTGCCTGTGTATTAGAGGCTAGCGCTGTGTGTTGGAGGCTAGTGCCTGGGTATTGGAGGCTAGCGCTGTGTGTTGGAGGCTAGTGCCTGGGTATTGGAGGCTAGTGCCTGTGTGTTGGAGGCTAGTGCCTGTGTATTAGAGGCTAGCGCTGTGTGTTGGAGGCTAGTGCCTGGGTATTGGAGGCTAGCGCTGTGTGTTGGAGGCTAGTGCCTGGGTATTGGAGGCTAGTGCCTGTGTGTTGGAGGCTAGTGCCTGTGTATGGGAAGCTAGCACCAAGGCCACGCCTGTGTGTTGGAGGCTAGCACCAGTACATTAAATTTACAAAACTTGACTCCTAATAAAAAGAAGCAATTATTGTCATAACTAGAGCTTAGCAAAATAGTTTGTTCTTCAGGACTAGGAGGACTAAATGGAAAACCCACTGTGATACAATTATAACTACATCGTACTCAGTCAAAACAACTATTGATTGTATCTGATTAGCCAAACCATAGCACTTTCAACCTATTTCTCAATGTCAAACAGACTTTCCACATTCTGGATGAAGTACTTTTGACTTCTTGATGCATACACATATTCTCTCCATTCCCATTATTTTTGATGGACCTAACTACACTATTCATTATAATTGTTATTGTATGAGTCTTTCAAAGGAAGGCGCAACCTTCATTCATGCTCATTGTGGCGCCTTGCACAATATCCAGCACATGAAGGACTCATCGATCCTGCATGTAAATTACTGATTCTTTCTCTGTTCCTCCCATAGTAGTCTGCCAACTCCTTGGAGACAGTATTATGTCCTGGTGCTTGTCAAAACCTTCAACAACTGTCATAATATCTGATAAACCATAGGTATTGATAAACATCTTCTAATTAAATAGTACATGTAGTATCAGTGTTTGAAATGTACAGTATATATACATATGTATATATACCTATATGTATATGCACATGTTAGTTTCTTACCAAACACATAATACATGTAATTAATAGAAAAACCTCACATGTCTGATCATAATGATAACTTCCTGGAGATGGGAACCATTCTTACCCTCCCTTTGTATCTTGACTCGATAAGAATCAGAAGTGAGTTCATTAATCAGCTTTTAAATTTGATAAAAGGTATTAATATACTTATAAGAGGCCTCGAATACATGCCGTGTCTTATGTACCCAATGTGATACTCACCTCACCTCTTACTATAGATGCAGAAACATTCACTAAGCATTCACTACCTATTAAGGGCTAAGTGAGACAGTGAGGAGGAAAATGAGCGTCCATCGGTGGATAAGATGGCGTGATATGTAAATAATAAGGTAATACTGACACACGACTTAGCATTTTGTGAACACAGAGGAGCTCCTCATCCACCTTCGGGTGATATCTGAAGATGTAAGCTTCTGCGATGACTTGGTGGGTAGAGGTGCCTGCCACAGAGAGATTAGAGATGGACGTTTAAAGACGTAAAGATATATATATATATATATATATATATATATACCACCATAAGGAACTTGACTGCCTTCTCATATTTAGTGGAGAATATCTAAGTGTTTTATGTATCAGATAATGTTGTGCTGTCCTTAGAACAATTACGTATACTCCATTAAATATGAGTAAGAAAGAAAACTTTGAAGACTACTGGGGTTGTACAGTGTGTGAGCAGTATAAACAGAGAGACAGAAGAGTAAGAGTGAGCATATTCTAGAAGAACTAGAAGATAAAGTTGGCGTGACTTGGTGATGGGGGCTGATGAGGAGTGCACACTAACGAGCTAAGTCAAAGGTGATTTCCTTGTTTCTGGAGAAGTGTTGACCATCAACTAAGAGACAGGTGTGAGCGCATTAGCCTGTCCTTTATAGACGCATTTTAAGATACCGTTCAAAGAAGTTTTTTGGTATATAGCTTTATATATGAATCACAAAATAAAAGGCAAAATGTAAACCAAAATGTATAGATAAGACATCTGGATAAATCAGCCCACTAGCAATATGTGAAGGATGAAGAGAAATGGAGGATACTGAAGGTCTAAAATATTTTAAAAGGAGGGGCGGATAAGAGAGGGGATGAGATGTTTCCGTGGGTAAAATGCTGGTTGTGCAATCATGAAGACCTAACTTTGGATCCCTGGCACCCCTCATGAGAAATTCAGGATGTGTTCTTTACACTCACATGCACACACATACACACAAATGATAAAGACTACCTGTCATAAGACAGTATCGGGCTGGAGGGATGGCTCAGCTGTTAAAGGCTAGGCTCACAACCAAAAATATAAGACAGTATCAAGCCCTCACTTTAACAAAAGGCAGGACAGATGGACAATGTCTATTACCATTACACAAACACCATTTTACTCCTATTAATGTCACCCTTTAGCAAATGTCCTTTTGTAGAAGCAAAGTTCCTCTTCCTTGCCTTCAGTTAGAACCCACGTCTCACACAAGCCCCATAAGTCTTCCATAAGCCAGTTCTTAAACAACAAAGGGTGCTATTAATCATAATTCACAGAGAACGGGTAGGAGCATTTGTTCACAATGGTGATTTTCCACGCATGCTGGGAAAGCAGAGAGCAGGTGTGTGGAGGTGAGCTTACAAAAGGGGCCAAGCCAGCTGAGCGCTAATGGAGAACCACAGATGGTGAGCTGTGTGTGGCCGGTGCACTCTCCCTGAGACACATTCTAAGCAGATCGATGCCCTGTGCATGGCCATTTGGACAATACTTGTGAGCACTTTGATATGCATTTTGATGTATATTTGATGTCGGTTTTTAATGTATTTTAGAGTAAACTCTCTGCACTGCTGGGTGTTTTTTTTTTCCTGTGCCCTAGAGGGATGTTATTTGCGAATCTTATTAAAAATTAATGTGAATCTACTTCCCACATTCTGTCTGTCATAGATGAAGAACAACCTATGTCGATATGCACGATCCATTCATTGATTTCTAGGCCCGGTTGTGCTCAAATTATGTGACGGATCTGAGCAAAACTTGATTTATCCACATGATAGTTAGAATTCTACTCACCGATAAAGCTCTCTCAGGTGGCTGTGAATTCAGAGAATCCCATTTCTCTCTCTAAGGAACACAATATGAATAGAGTCCCAATCAATATGCTCCTACCAACCAGCCTTTCTCTCTAACCTCACATGTTAGAACAAAACTGTTCTTGTTAATATGCCACTAGTGATGGATCTAGAACATGGAATATGGTGGCCATGCCAAAGTAACTGGGAAGACCTTACTTACACTGCCAAATCCCATGACAACAAGCTAAATATGTTCTAGTATAATTTGTGAAAAGAACTTTACTTTTATTTGATGGATATAATTTTTTCTTCACATATGCATGCACAGTATGAATATCATGGGTGTGCCTGATGCCCACAGAGGTCATCAGAGGGCATGGGACCCTCTGCCACCAGAGTTACAAACTAACGAAGCACTGCGTGGGTGCTGGGAACTGAACTCTGGTCCTGTGCAAGAGCAGACAGTGTTCTTTACTACTAAGCCACCTCTCTTCAGTTTAATTTTTATACTGCAAAGACCAAACACCTTACCAAAGACAGAAACAACACAAGCTCTCTGCATTGCAGTCTAAGGAGTTTTGAGATGATGCCTACCACACATTCATGTCAGAAAGAGTTTTCATACAAACACCACATTTTATCTACTCCACTACTCTCCCTGGAGAATAATTGAAGGTTGATAATCAAGAGATTAATACGAGGAAAGCAGATGCTTTAGGAGAATGAAGTAAGAGGTTTATCCTCTGTAGCCCCGCCTCCAATCCTATAAAGAAGAACGATATCCAATGTTATTTGGATAAATCTGTGAGGTAGAGAATTTCTCAGGGTTTGTTGTATTAGGACTGATGATGTCACGGGGGTTCCTGTGGGGGGTTTGGATTAACATTCACTCACCTCTTTCTTTCTTCTTCTTTTTTTTTTTTATTAACTTGAGTATTTCTTATATACATTTCGAGTGTTATTCCCTTTCCAGTTTCCAGGCAAACATCCCCCTCCCTCCCCCTCCCCTTCTTTATGGGTGTTCCCCTCCCATCCTCCCCCATTGCCCCCTCCCCCAACAATCTAATTCACTGGGGTTCAGTCTTAGCAGGACCCAGGGTTTCCCCCTTCCTCTTGCTCTTACTAGGATATTCATTGCTACCTATGAGGTCAGAGTCCAGGGTCAGTCCATGTATAGTCTTTAGGTAGTGGCTTAGTCCCTGGAAGCTCTGGTTGCTTGGCATTGTTGTACATATGGGGTCTCGAGCCCCTTCAAGCTCTTCAGTTCTTTCTCTGATTCCTTCAGCAGGGGTCCTATTCTCAGTTCAGTGGTTTGCTGCTGGCATTAGCCTCTGTATTTGCTGTATTATGACTGTGTCTCTCAGGAGCGATCTACATCCGGCTCCTGTCGGCCTGCACTTCTTTGCTTCATCCATCTTGTCTAATTGGGTGGCTGTATATGTATGGGCCACATGTGGGGCAGGCTCTGAATGGGTGTTCCTTCTGTGTCTGTTTTAATCTTTGCCTCTCTCTTCCCTGCTAAGGGTATTCTTGTTCCCCTTTTAAAGAAGGAGTGAAGCATTCACATTTTGATCATCCCTCTTGAGTTTCATTTTGTTCTAGGCATCTAGGGTAATTCAAGCATTTGGGCTAATAGCCACTTATCAATGAGTGCATACCATGTGTGTTTTTTTCTGTGATTGGGTTAGCTCACTCAGGATGATATTTTCCAGTTCAACCATTTGCCTACTGAATTTCATAAAGTCATTGTTTTTGATAGCTGAGTAATATTCCATTGTGTAGATGTACCACATTTTCTGTATCCATTCCTCTGTTGAAGGGCATCTGGGTTCTTTCCAGCTTCTGGCTATTATAAATAAAGGCTGCTATGAACATAGTGGAGCATGTGTCACCTCTTTCAATTAGATTTACCATCTACTAACAGATATCAGAGCAAAAATCAGTGAGGAGACATCATTATAGAGAAACCACCGGATCCATTAAATGATATTTATTAGTGTTATTTGTAAGTAGAGAAATATTACTGCTATTCAGTTTGTTGTGTAAATATATCAAATCTACAATGGTAATTTGAAAAATCAATTCACGACATGTAATGTAATCACCAACTCTGAAATATGCAAGCTACCTTTTGGCAGGACAGGAATTATGGCTCTGCAGAATGATACTCCAGATTATTGTAAAAAGTATTGTTCTACTCCTCCATTGTTGGTGGGATTGCAGACTGGTACAACCATTCTGGAAATCAGTCTGGAGGTTCCTCAGAAAATTGGACATTGAACTGCCTGAGGATCCAGCTATACCTCTCTTGGGCATATACCCAAAAAGATGCCCCAACATATAAAAAAGACACGTGCTCCACTATATTCGCAGCCTTATTTATAATGCCAGAAGCTGGAAAGAACCCAGATGCCCTTCAACAGAGGAATGGATACAGAAAATGTGGTACATCTACAAATGGAATATTACTCAGCTATAAAAAACAACGACTTTATGAATTTCATAGGCAAATGGTTGGAACTGGAAAATATCATCCTGAGTGAGCCTTAATCACAGAAAAAGACATACATGGTATGCACTCATTGATAAGTGGCTATTAGCCCAAATGCCTGAATTACCTAGATGCCTAGAACAAATGAAACTCAAGACGGATGATCAAAATGTGAATGCTTCACTCCTTCTTTAAAAGGGGAACAAGAATACCCTTGGCAGGGAAGAGAGAGGCAAAATTAAAACAGAGACTGAAGGGGACACCCATTCAGAGCCTGCCCCATGTGGCCCATATATACAGCCACCCAATTAGACAAGATGGATGAAGCAAAGAAGTGCAGAAGTGTAGATCGCTCCTGAGAGACACAGCCAGAATACAGCAAATACAGAGGCGAATGTCAGCAGCAAACCACTGAACTGAGAATAGGACCCCCGTTGAAGGAATCAGAGAAAGAACTGGAAGAGCTTGAAGGGGCTCGAGACCCCATATGTACAACAATGCCAAGCAACCAGAGCTTCCAGGGACTAAACCACTACCTAAAGACTATACATGGACTGACCCTGGACTCTGACCTCATAGGTAGCAATGAATATCCTAGTAAGAGCACCAGTGGAAGGGGAAGCCCTGGGTCCTGCTAAGACTGAACCCCCAGTGAACTAGACAGTTGGGGGGAGGCGGCAATAGGGGGAGGTGGGGAGGAACACCCATAAGGAAGGGGAGGGGGAGGGGATGTTTGCCCGGAAACCGGAAAGGAATAACACTTTCGAAATGTATATAAGAAATATTCAAGTTAATAATAAAAAAAAAAAAGAAAAAAAAAAGATGCCAAAAAAAAAAAAAAAAAAAAAAAAAAAAAAATTCTTGTGACTAATAACTAAATCATAATGAATATCCAGTAGGGTGATGAATCAGATATATCTTTCAACCATGCAAGTGTACTTTCAATTTGTAGATCAATACCTCCCATTATCTAAAGAATAAATTTGGCAGAGAGACTAAAAAAAAAAAAAAAAAAAAATTGTTCTGGTCCAGTTTTCAACAACAAATAGAGAGATATATAAACAATAAATTCGGTTATCAGTTTTAACTCATCAAGTTCTTTCCCAAGGATAAGTGCATACAATATTACAGTGTTTTTGTTCCCTAAATTAGCAGGCTTCCTGTCCATCAGTGAGACTGTGTCTTTACAAAAGGTTTTTAAAGATTCTCTCTGAGTGTGTGTGTGTGTGTGTGTGTGTGTGTGTGTGTGTGTGTGTGCACATGTATGGGCACACAAAAGCAGTAAGTACTCTGAGTCACAGATTCACTGCCTCGCTTCTGCCCTTGATCCTCCTTTAAATAGGAATGTTCAATAGATCCATACACATCACCTCCCAACTTTGTCACAGGAACAAACTGGAGAAACTGCAAGTAAATATAAAAATGGCTTATTTCAGGAGCAGGCTAGAAAACACTAGCTATGAGGAATTCTGCTGAGTTTAAAGAATTCTAAGAAAAATATGAAGAGGTGCTCAAAGGGCGGGAGAAAGAGCTGGGCAGTTAAGAACTTCTAGGGCTCGCACAGACAACTGGTCTTTGGTTCTCTGCACTCAACGCAGCCGATAACTCCAGTTCCGGGAGATCTAGTACCCTCTTTTGGCATATGCATACAGATATACACACTCATATGCATATAGCCATATGCAGACACCAGGCATACACATAGTTGAAAATATAAATAAATCTAGAAAAAAAAAACAGGAAAGCTGAAGTAGGAAGAATATACATTTACAGACTGTTAGAATTTCAGCCAATAGGATGCAGTGCGGGGGGCTTTGTGCATCACTAACCACATTTAAATATGTGTTAAACAAATCCTTGTTTCCCACTAAAACAGGCAAACATTTACAACAAAGAAAATGTTCCAAGCACCGTAGAGGAAAAATTAAAATACTTAATTAACAAAACCCTAAGAAGCAAACAAAAAAGTAGTAGCAGAAAAGATTTCATATTATAAGTAGTAAAGATGAAATTATTTTGAACTTGATACCTACTCTGGGACAGTTCTAAGACTGTGGTCTTTAACAGTCAACTAGCCATCATGATAAATATATTCCCACACTTGGGCTGGACCTAATGAAGCGAATACTTTATTTCAGACTCTATCCTTAGAAGACAAGATTAAGAGATGAACAAGATGCTGCTTACAGACCTGTTGGAGTACTGTGGACACTGAGAAGCTGACGAAGGTTGTAAAGCCGTTATTGAAGGGTAAGTTGACTAACGTGGGGCCACAGATAGGGGCCAACATGTGCTTCAAGGTCTGAATGTTTGCAAGAGAAAAACACCAGAATTGACTTTGAAGGTCACACAGGAAATCTGCAGAATCAGAGAAAGGTATAGAACACACACCAACACATAAAGTAATGTCATTTATCCATGTTTTGTGGTATGAGAGCCAGTTCCAGAATAATCACCGAAGAGAAACGACCAGGGAAATTTGATCCAGGGATTTTCATCTACAACCAGGGAGAGATTCTTGAGCCAAGCATTAGAAGCCAAGGTAGACAGCCAAAGGGGAGAGCTAGTCGGAGGAGAGCAGAAAGCAGCAGGACACATGGGCAAGTTGGCCTGAATCTAGATGAGCCGTGTAGACAGCAGGAAAACCATGATGGAAAGTGTCAGCACATTGACGATTTCTGACAGTAAGTGGCTGGTCAGAGAACCCATGGTGGGACACTTACCTGGCACTCAGTAGGTTCTCAACAGAGTACAGAGCACTGAGTGTTTGTCTCTTTGCATGCGTGCCTGTATGATATGGTTAATCTAATGGTCAGTGATCTCTCAAATGCGGATAATCTTTTACTACTACATATTATACACTAAGTGTAACAAAATCATTACCTCAAAGTACCCATCTGGATTTGTAAAGAACCTGGGTTTGGTTCCTAGCACCCCCTGGTGGTCCCCAATCTGTAACTTTGGTTCCAGGGAATCCAGTGCCCTGTTCTGGTCTCCATGTATACGTGCAGTGAAAATGAATTTATAAAGAGAAACTCATGAAGAATCATTTAAAACCTTTTAAAAATCTAATCTTTTTGTATATTGCTATATAACAAAGCCATTGCAGAGCCAAGAGTTACAATCTGAAGAGAATGGGAAGGAAACCTTTCTAGCGCAGACCATTCAACTCTCGCCTTGAAAGCCAGGTCAGTCCTGCTAGATCCATAACTTCAGATCTTTCTTATTTTTAATAGAAAACTGACAGATGACTTTTAAAATTATCATACTCCAACCGTATTTCTCTTCAGCGACATGAGTTTCATCAAAGGCACCCCGAACTGGTGTTACCGCAATATTTGCCCAAATAATATTTTTCAAGTTGTCTGTAGAAATTTTGTTTTCCCCTATCAGATCTTCATTCTCTGATCTTTTGTCCTAGTGTGGATCTGTTTTGGTCCAAGGAATTTTGTTTTCCATTGTGAAATTGTTGATCCTCTCCTAAGTTGGCTTTATTGTTTTTATTTTTTATTATTTGATTTTATTTTTCCTGTAAATGCCGTGTTTCCTGTATTACTTAGACAAGGAAGAAACAACAGAAAAATTACATTATAGGAATGACTGGATCAATATATCCTCCTCTGACACATAGCTCAGCTGGTATAAGGATTTAAGATCTTTATATTGTTGTTGTTGTTGTTGTTGTTATTCTCTTTAATCTTTTTTATAGTCCAGTCATTATCCCTCTCTTGGTCCACCCTCTGACAGTTCCTTATCCCATTCCTCCTTCCCTGTCTCCAAGGACGCCCCTTACACACCTACACACCCCTGCACCCCATCAGGCCTCCCCACTCCCTAGGGCCTCAAGTCTCTCCAGAGGGTGTGTCTTCTCTCACTGAGACCAAACCAGGCAGTCCTCTGCTGTATATGTGTCGGGAGCCTCATACCAGCTGATGTATGCTGCCTGGTTGGTGGTTCGGTGTCTGAGATCTTGGAAGTACAGGTCAGTTGAGACTGCTGGTCTTCTTATGGGGTTGCCCTCCTCCTCAGCTTCTTCCAGCCTTTCCCTAATTCAAACTACAGGGGTCATGACTTCAGGCCATTGGTTGGGTATAAGTATCTGCCTCTGTCTCAGTCAGCTGCTTGTTGGGCCTCTCAGAGGGCAGCCATGCTAGGCTCTTGTCTGTAAGCTCACCACAGCATCAGTAATAGTGATAGCGTCAGGCCTTGGAGCCTCCCAGTAAGATGGATCCTGATTTGGGCCGTCACTGGACCTCCTTTCCCTCAGGCTCTTCTCCGTTTTTGTCTCTGCAGTTCTTTCAGACAGGAACAATTCTGGGTCAGAGTTTTTGACTGTTGGGTAGCAACCCCATCCCTCACTTAATGTTCTGTCTTTCTACTGGAGGTGGAATCTACACGTTCCCCTTTCCCACTGTTGGGAATTTCATCTAAGGTGCCTCCCTCAAAGTATTGAGATTCTCTCACTTCCCAGGTCTCTGGTATATTCTAGAGAGTCTCCCCACCTCCCACCTCCCAATGTTGTATATTTCACTGTTGGCCCTTGGGGCTTTACTCCTTGTCTCCCCCAATACCTGATCATGTTCCCCATTTTTCCCTGTCACTCCCCCTCCACTCCTCCACCCATGTCCCCCCCTCCCTCTGCTCTCTGCTTTCTTCTCCTTCCCAAGTGGGATTGAGGCATCCTCACTTGGGCCCTTCGGCTTGTTAACCTTTTTGAGTTCTGTGGATTGTATCCTGGGTATTCTGTACTTTTACGGCTAAAAGCCACTTACCAGTGAGGAAATACTATGCATATGCTTTGGGGTCTGAGATACCTCACTCGGGATTGTATTTTCTAATTCCATACATTTGCCTGCAAAACTCATGATGCCCCCGTTGAATATGATCTTGGACAAAGAAGCCAAAAGTATACAATGGAAAAAAGAAAAGCATCTTCAATAAATGGTGCTGGTCTAATTGGCAGTTGGTATGTAGAAAAATGAAAATAGATCCATATTTGTTACCTTGCACAAAGTTCAAGTCCAAGTGGATCAAGGACCTCAACATAAAACCAGATACACTGAAGCTAATAGAAGAGAAAGTGGGAAAGAGCCTTGAACTCATTGGCACAGGGGGAGTTTTCTAAAAAGAACTCCAATGGCTCATGCTCTAAGATCAAGAATTAATAAATGGGGCCTAATGAAACTGAAAAGTTTCTGTAAGGCAAAGGATATAGTCAATAGAACAAGTCAGCAACCTCCAAATTGGGAAACAATCTTCACTAACCCCACATCTGATAGAGGGTTTATATCCAAAATATATAAAGAACTCAAGAAGCTAACCTCCAAAGAACCAAACAACCGAATCAAAAAGTGGGATGTAGAACTAAACAGAGAATTCACAACAGAGGGATCATGATTAGCTGAGAAGCACTTGAAGAAATGGTCAAAGTCATTAGTGATCAGGGAAATGTAAATCAAAATGACTCTGAGATTCCACCTTACACCAGTCAGAATGGCTAAGATCCAAACCCCGGGCGACAGCACATGTTGGTGAGAATGTGGAGAAAGAGGAACACTCCTCCATTATTGGTGGGATCGCAAACCAGTACAACCACTCTGGAAATCAGTCTGGGGGTTCTACAGAAAATTGGGACTAGATCTACCTGTGGATCCAGCTATACTACTCCTTGGCATTTATCCCACCATGCCACAAGGTTCTATGTTCACTATGTTCATAGCAGCCTTATTTGTGATAGCCAGAAGCTGGAAACAACCCAGATGTCCCACAACAGAAGAATGGATACAGAAAATGTGGTTCTAAAGTCGGCTTTAATACAGCACTCTGTCCCAGGGACCTAGAGCTCCTATCTAGAGACTCGTTTCCCCTCGTGCTTCTGGAGATGCAGTCCATCGAGGTGGAAAATGGGGCCTGTATCTCAGAAGAGTACCTCATAAAGTGGACTGGCACCGCTTTTGTTCTTCAGTGAATTTAGATCCTCTAGGATTTATGAACTCATTAGTCCCTCTCATTTCATCTTCTGCATGGGTAGGTGTTATAGGGACTGTGATCTGTGGGATCACCATTTTAGGGAGTACTTCTTGCTAGTTAAGAAGGCAGCAGCTGTGGTGATAACACTGGGGATGCTTAACCGTGGGTCAGCAACTTATTACTCTCCTGTGCTCTTGCAGTCGGTAGAGCTCCCAGCAAGGCTTTGACGGTGCTGTTTAATTCCAATCCTCTCTACAGATGCGGGATACAATGGCAACTTTTTGCAACGTTGTCATGTTTTGCTCTTATTCTCAATATATTCAATAACAACAAAGACTGCAGTGGTAACACTTACTCAAAATTTAGACAGTGGTTCCACTTACTCAAAGTTTAGATTTCTTTTTCTTCAGTGAAACAATTTCCTACTCCAGATAATTATTTTATTGGAATGATTACAGAAAATGCCTGCCTTTGTTTAAAAACATAATGCTCTAGGTAAAGAAAACTAAGAAAACCCTTTTAGTATTAAAAGTACCTGAAGTTCACTAAGAAGGTACACTGTGTGAGAATGGATTATATTTTCCTTTGAAGTTATGTTTAATTTTTGTATGAAATTGGCCTATACATGCATTCATAAGAACCTGTGCCCTTCCTACAAAATAAATAAATAACTTTTAAAAATTGTTGGACGCTGTGGAGAAATAGATCTGGTGTGGTACTTGTCCTCCACTGCTCCGTCTTCAGTTTCGATTCAGCTGGATTCCATACTGTCCTGACAGGTGTCGTGAATAGAAGTGTCTCATTTCAATGGGTAGGGCGTCAGAGTGTTTGCTAATTTCTCTCTTTCTCTAATGCTCTTTGCTGACTCATTTTGAGCGAGTTACTCTGCATAGCCTGTTTGTCAAGTGAATACTCTTACCATGCCCATTTTTCAGATGCAGAAGTTGGGGCTCATGCAAGCTCTTTGTACGATTTGTTCTACAGACGGCAAGTAAGCTTAGCTGCCCAGTTCTGAACTGAAATTAACTTCCCGGAAAGCAGAAAAACAAACCAACCAAACAAAAAGCAGTACATGGAAGATGTGTGTGTGTGTGTGTGTGTGTGTGTGTGTGTGTGTGTGTGTGTGTGTGTGTGTGTGTTTTTTTTTTAGCCCCAGTCCTCCTTTTCAGCTATTGTTAAAAGAAGTCATTTAAGGGGGAAGTGATTGATTATATGACAACCTCAAGACAGTAAGTACTAAAAAAATTTAAAATACAAAGAAAGCAGTTGTGGTGTCTTATAACGGTGCACCTTGATGACCTCCCTCACCGCCACACACACCCGTAATAGCCTAACAGATTCCTTTTCAGTTTTCTGGAATGTGATTGGACCAGTTTTCAATTCCCAATCTTTATATGCATCAGTCAGTCAGCCATCTTGGCAGTGTTGTTCTTCATGGATATCAGCCATGAACTCAAAGTTTATAAGCTAGACAAGTTAGCGTAAGGTCACTGCCGATTTAGTTTTTGGTTTTGGGTTTAGGTTTGTTCGTTCGTTTGTTTTTAGCGGAAGAGGATTGAAGTGTTCTGTGCGGCGGCCATTCCCTAAGTGAAAGTTCTCTATTGTGGCGCATGGATTCTTTCTCCAAAACTGTTCTTTCTCTCTCATTTCCCTTTGATTTTTTTTAAAAACCACAGCAACCGTCTAGTGATACTCATTATCTTTTCATTTGAGTGTTCCCTCCATTTTAAGAAACAAATAGTCACGTTGCTAATATTAGTAAAGTGTTGTTGGTCTTTTAAATGGGCATAGGCAGTCATAGGAGTCGTTATAACGTTCTCATACATACTTTGTAGAGCTTCCTCCCTCTACTTTCCTCCCCATCTCCACCTGCTCACGCCTGTCCGCTCCTCCCTCTGATAGTCCTCCCGCCCCCATCACATGGACTCTGTTACCATCCTCCTTTTCTGTCCCCACACACTTACTTGCTCTGTTGGTAGATAGTCTAAAGCACACTATTATACTGTATTGCTGGAATGGGCCTTTTCATTATTTGTTCAATACTCCCTTTGTGCTTTTATGGTTACAGGGCTGACCTCTGGGGGTCTAGCACATTTGTTCTTGAAGCCTTGTACAGTCTCCCAGAATTCCCACGATTTGTTCTTTCTTTCCTTTTGTTGAGGTATTCGTTTTCATGCAAATATTATCTCCACTACTTAAATACATGGAAAGTTTTTCTCAGTCTCTTTGGGATTTGACAAATTTTCCTTAATCAGAATTTAATAGTAAATTTTATTTTAGCTTGGAATTCATCAACATGTAAGGGGGCTAACGAGAGTGAGAAACATTCATGGCCATCACGATTGCAGTATGGAAGAAATCCTTTCAACTTAGTGTCCGTTGACTGGGCAAAGGTCAGTCTCTCCTCGGGAAGTCTAGTTTTCAAGAAAAAATGGCTGATTGGTTCTGTCTTATGAGAATGGTTCCCCAAACTCAAAATTCAGATTAACTAAAATTCTAATGATATTAATTACCCGAAACAAATTATCCAGATCACTTGATCAAAACAAAATCTTTAGGAGTTTGACTGTTCTTCTAAATATTTCATTTTTGACCCATCTCAATAACTTTCATTCAGGAGGAGAGACACTTAAGTTAACAATACCTTGCCAAGGCCCATAATTTTAGGTATGGTAGTTGTATGTTGAGTAGAAGATTCTGAAAAGGCTGATCAGAAGAAAGAAACCTTGATTGTGTCATTTTGTTTTGCATATATATATATATGATATATATATAAATATATATATATATATATTTGATTATGAGCTTTTCCCCCAAAATCCCCATTTGAACTGAACAACCTGCTCTACCTGAATGAGAAGTCATCTAGGACTACATGATACCTCCATGATGTAAGGTGTAATAAAAAGCACACAGACTATGTGTGCACATGGACCTTAGCAGCCGAGGACTTTGGAAATACAGAGAATGTTTAGTTGAATTTGAGGACTTCTGTTGCAACATGTGACATAAATACCATGTGTGACCAGAAACGAATCCACCTGTGCTCCAATATCGTCTGCTCTGTGGAACAGATGCCCTTGAGTGTGGAAAGTGATCTTACGAGTCACGCAGCAACAGAAAGGCATGCCTCACCATTTGCTTAACTGTGCAAACAGCCTTTATCTATTTACTTGCACTCATTTAAAAAATTATTCGAGCGGCTGGAGAGGTGGCTCAGCGGTTAAGAACACTGACTGCTCTTCCAGAGGTCCTGAGTTCAAATCCCAGCAATCACATGGTGGCTCACAACCATCTGTAATGAGATCTGATGCCCTCTTCTGGTGTGTCTGAAGACAGTTACGGTGTACTCATATACATAAAATAAATAAATCTTTAAAAAAATTACTTGAGGATCTTTGGTTACTATGGGTTCTACTTGTCAGTCTGACCACAGTATTTTAAGTCACCATTTAACGTAGTGAGAGAAGACCTAGTGATATCAAGCCGAGAGATAATTAAAGTGACATGTGCTTCAGAACAAAGAGAGACTTAGAGACGCCACAGAGCAAGGAGGCCTTGGGCTATTATAATTACTTTTGTTGAATATCACCTGAGAAAATGGGTAGCATATCGCTATAAGTTATAAATATTGTATTTCTTCTTAGATAATATACTACATAGCAATCATTAGAGAAGAGTATTTGTTTTACCTTTAGCCATTATCTGTGTGTATATGTGTTTGTGTGTGTGTGTGTGTGTGTGTGTGTGTGTGTTTGTATATATTTTTGGTCTGTGTGTATCTGTGTAAGTTTTGTCTGTGTGACTGTGCATATGTGTGTATAAGTGTGGTATGTGTATGTGTGTAATGTGCATGTACATGTGCGTGTGTTTGTATGTGTATAGTGTGGTATGTATGTGTATGGCCTATTGTTTTGTTTCTGCAATTTAACATAAGCTATAGTCATCTTGGAAGGGGAATTGCATTGAGAAAATGTTCCCATCAGATCGGCTTGTGGGCAAGTCAGGGGGCATGTTCTTGGTTAATGATAGATGTGGTAGGGCTTAGCCCATGGTGGGCAGTTGGTGGGCAGATGGTGTTGGATAGTATGAGAAATCAGGCTGCAAAAGCCAGGACGAGCAAACTAGTAAGCAGTATTCGTCCACGGCTTTTGTTTCCCAGGTACCTGCCTTGAGTCTCTGCCATGACTTCTCTCAACCGAAGAGTAACATGGGTCATAAACCCTATCGTCCCCAACTTGTTTTAGTCAGTGTTTTATCATAGCAAATAAACACTAAGACATCCAACTTCCCCAACCCCAATCTTTCTGTGCGTGTGTGTGTGTGTGTGTGTGTGTGTGTGTGTGCGCGCGCGTGGGCGTGTTCGTGTACATGCACAGAGGCCTGAGAATGTCTTTCACTGAATTTGGAATTATGCTAAAAGCCTGCAGTCCCAGGTTATCCTTCACTTTCTGCTTTTCATTGCACTGGTGCCACACCCAGCTCTTTACATAGGTCCTGGGATCTGAACTCAGGTCCTTATGGTGGTGTGGTAGAGGCTATACCCACTGAACAATCTCTTTAGTCTGTGCAGTCATGTTGCAGGTGTTACATTTCCCAGTCATGGGCAAGGTCCTGGATTTGATCCCTAGAAACTTCTATAATAAATTTCTATAAATTTATAATTATATATAGAAATTTATAACAGAAATTATAACTTCCATATCTTTTTAACATATAAAATTTTTAAATAGAAACGTAAGTTATGGTTTAAGGATAACGTTTGTTGGAAGAAAATAGTTACATAATGCTCGCTTTTGTCAGTCATGGAAAAACACCTAAACAAACAAAACTGATGAAGTCAGCTAGTTTTCTATTTGGAGAATGTGAGCTCTGGAAAACCTCGGTTATATTTTTGGAGCATAGGAAAGGAGTATGATATTAGGCAGAAAGCTTAAAATGCTACCAAGGTTGAGTGCTACAAAGAAGAAGTATTGTCTGCATGATGACCACACCAACATCCACAGTGCAAATACTGACGTAATAGAGCTACCAGCAACCAGGAAGTCACCTTAGCAACCACATCCCCTTACCAAAACACATCAAACACAACATTTTCAAATAGCTAATTCAGACTGAGTTTTAAAAATAATCAGAAGAGAAAATGTACTCTGCATAAACATACTCAGAGAGATCTTAAGATTTCATTTGTTTTGTAGACAGTGCCTCTGGAAGGGTTGGTTGTCTTGTTGACTCCAGACTAAGATTGGAGCCCTGATTTTATGTTAAAATTGCCATCTTGTGAGACAGTGAGTTGATACTTGATGGGCTGTGTGGATGAAACCATCAGTTTGGTGTCAGGAGACACCTGGGGAAGCTTAGTGTTCATTAGTTGGAGAGAAATCATAGCATGAGCAGAGGGAACAACTGCTGTCCCAGACTATCCCAGGATAGAGAGGAGATGTATGGTTAGAGACAGGGCTAAGGGCTCCCATCTGAAACTGCTGAAGCAGCAGCTCTGCTCTGGAAACCCACTCATTCCTCTTTAAAAAGGTCTGTTTCTAGAGAGGAGAGGCCTTCGACATGGGATTCTAGGATGCTCTGTGACAAGCTTCTCTCTGTGTATAAACGTACAAATCATTCGAATTCAGCACTCACAGTAACACTGCACAATGAAGGTGCTGAGGAGAGATTCAGTTGGTTCACATATGGCCTCTTTGGACAGGCATGAGAATGGACCATCCCTAACAATAGCAATGTGACTTGCATTTGCAGAGTAACGTGTTCAAAGGGCTTGCTCTTCAATGATTTCATATCATTCCGTGACAATTCTATTGTTCAGGCTGCACACTCACTCTTCCCTTCATTATGCAAATAAGGAAATCAAGCACAGATAGGTTCCTCTAACAAGCCAATCAACAGGAAAAATGCAATCATTTGATGAAGGTCCTGGTACACTTCAGAACGCTGCTTGTTTTTCCCAACAGGAAAACTTAATTCTCTAAATGCCACGTGCTTTGGGAACTGCAGTGCCAAGTGTCTCAAAGTTCGGTCAAATACATTCAGACTTCTCCTTCTTTTCTTACCCTCTTTTGGGCATTTCAATTAAACCGGAAAGGGAATACTAGTTTTCAAAAATGCCTGGCTTAGATCATATATACTAGAAAGGCTTTCATTGAGCATTAACTATACAGTGAGACACTGCCTAGAATGGCTCACCAACCACCCTCTGCACCATTATTTTGTGTTTCTAGTGATTGCTTTTGTTCGTTAGTGCTCTGACTGTAGTGTAAACTCTTAGAGAAGACTCTTTAACTTAAATATAACTGGTCAGTAAAATGAATGCCTGCTGATGACGTTTACACATATGATGATTCCCTCCCCTCCCCCCCTCTCCATATGTGTGTGTGTGTGTGTGTGTGTGTGTGTGTGTGTGTGTGTGTGTGTATATATATATATATAACAGGGAGCCAACAGCTTCCAAATGAATAAAAATTGCTGAAAGCACAGTTTCTTTCAGGCTATTAAATGTACCGTGCAAGGTAAGCATGGCTTACCATCTGCTATACTGGGGCTTTTTATATCATATTTCACATAGGAAATGTCACTGTAATAGTAACTTTCTGATGTTTTCCTCCATCACAGTATGTATATTTTGATCTATGTGAAGTTCATTCATCCAGTAAACACTAATCTCCTTTTATATGTCAGACACTGGATCTGGGTACAGGGCAAAGAGCTATGCATAAAATTGGCCCGGACGTTAAGAAACTGTGTTTTGTAGTTAATTTAAAACACGTGCATTCTTCTGTTTCTAACTCTTCTTGCTTTTCGATTTGCTACATCGTTTCTTGTATCTGTTTGCCTAGCCTAGGAGCACCGGTTACAATGTGAAGTCTTCGATTCATTGAATACTTGCTGAGGAGCTGGGGAAACCATCAAGTTTTCCCCATAAAACACCTTGCTGATCTTCATTCAGCCTCCGAGCAGATCAAAGGGTAGTTATTATTTTAAGGTTCATTTTCTATTTCAGGAAACAACAGTGTGAAGTTATGTTATCCAGTGACCCAGGCTTGCTTCTTCCAGACTAGTTTCTTCTGCATTACATCAATATTGTCAGATACCTGAATGATTTCTGTAACTGTTGGATCTGTCATGCCGTTCATACCTTCCCTCCCTAGCCTGCATTCGTGAATGAGCAGGAGGATACACATAATAGAGGAAGGGTATGAGGGAGGGTCTGAAACAACATCCAAGTGGCTGGAGGAAGTGAAGGCATTAGTAGAGACAGAAAACCCAGGAAAGGATCTGTCTGTCCACAGAACTGTCACATGGGGACAGACCTACTTGCTTATGTCTCCGTGGATGGAACCAAGAACAAGTTACAAGTTCAGAGGAAACAGTTCATGCTGGTGAAGAGGAAGTGGTTTCTAACGGAATGATTAGAGAAGAAAGAGATAGTGCAGGGGAGAAGACTCCCGTCTGTGGAGAAGTTCCGAGGTGTCTCTGTGAGCATCCCGTGCGTGTGGGGAGGTGGATAAGACTCTGACTCAGGACACAGCAGGAGAAGCTGCTGGCTTACAATAACCCCAGGACTAGCTATACTGAGCAGCAGATGTCACTGTTTCATAAAGAGAGGAGTAAGGGACTTTTTGGGATTCAGGATTCAGGTCTAGACCATTTCACACAAAAAGAAGTTTCTGAAAAGTGTTGAGGGTTAAGGTTGTCTCTAACGAACACACAATAAGTAACCCAGAATGCTAATTATTTTTGTTATAGAATTTATGTAGCCTATTGTTATGCTAGGGTTTAGTCCCGTACTGAGATAGCAGGTAATACTAGTAGCTCCATGAATTATGTTAGTTTTGTAGAAGACCGAAAAGTCCATTCCCTAATAGTAGCCAGCAGCATGAGAGGTAAAAATTCCAAATCCATAAAGACGACTAAAATAAAAGTATACATAGATGCCCAGATATGCCCAGATATAGATGCACATGCATGCTGTTCTCTGATGGTCATCTTCTCCAGATTTCTAATGCCATCCCTTGACCTGTCCACGTGCTACAGCTTGAGCTCTGTAACTCAAAGCACATGAATGTGTATTGGTGATTAGTGAATTGCCAATCATTGTCAAAATTTGCTAAACCTAGAGATGGGTACTGAAGTGATTGCTCCGCCCAGAGGAACTCACAGGGTCATGACATCATTTAGCCACAGTGGAAGGCAAAGCTTCAGAGATCTCCTTTTAAGTCGCTATGGTTCCCTCTGCTGTCTTCAGAGTTCCAGGAATTCTTACTGGAGCACACAGGGCCTGCCTCTCCCTGACCTGTCTCTCTGGGGACGCTCTCTCTCTGAGTAAAGGTTTCTTTCACTTCAAAGAAACTTCAAAGACAGGGAAGAGAGCAGACAGGGTCTTCTAAGCCTGTCCTGGCCTTTGGTGGTGAACTATATCAATAATGAGTTTCTAAGAATCTATAAATGGCTAACTCCTGCTTGTGGTCTCTTTAAGAGGCTTGTATTCTCCAAGGAAGTAAAAATGCAGACAAACGACCTCATAAAACATGGAGTGAATCCTGCAAATAGAGCAGAGAGCTCTGGTTTTTTTTTTTTTTTTTAAGCAAATGAAGAGAAGTGGGTAAAATAATCATAGTAAGCACTTTGGAGCATATAGAATTTTAACCAGGATACTGAAGGATGGGCAGGATTTGAGTACATAGAAAACCGAATGACATTCTAGAAACTGAAGAGGTCTCATAGAGTGCGTGCATGCGTGGAGTAGGAATTTTAGCATCCTATTCTGGTGTTGCATTTCATAAAGGAGTAAGAGAAAAACCAAAGTCACTCCTGATCTTGCTCTATGTATGAGGGCAGATGATAATTTTCAAGAGAGAGAGGGGTCATGACCTTTGTTAGAGGAGGATAGGTCATCTGTTGCCAGCAGGGAAATGGGCCAACCATGGCTTTATATATGGAAAATGTAGATGGTTACTGTGGGGACCTCCATCTGGTAGGGGAGAATAAGACACAGCGGATAGAGCACAGCAGGCTGAGGTCGGAGAGCACGGATGTGTAGTGGCTACCAGCATAAGACAGTAATTAGCAGGACTGGAGTGGAAACTCGAAGAGCAGAGGTGGCACTTGCTCTGTGTTAGGAATACACGCGGTAGAGGACACAGAGAATACAGGGTCCCTGGCATGGAGAGAGGGCAGGAAGTCTGGGCTAAGGCGTGCCTGCTGGCCAGTAAACTAAATTTGCTTTAGACCCCAAAGTTTCCCATGTTGGGAGCTTGGTGCCAGGGTGGACATGCTTGGCGGTATGGGACCCTGAAAATATGGACCCTAGTGGGAGTTGACTAGGTCATAGGTGGCATCACCCTTGGAGGTGTCTAAAGTGGATGTTGTGGGACCATAATTTAATTCCTGAAATACGTTTGTTATGAAAGAGTAAGCCCGGCCCCTTTGCTCCCTCTGGCTTCCCATCCACCATGTTATTTTCCTTTCAGCTTTTACAAATTCCTCTGCCCTGAGGCCTTCGTCAGAACCACACTTACGTTGGTACAGGCTCTTCAGCTGACATAAATACAAGGCAAATACATCTCCTTTCATTACAAAGAAAGAGCTGTGTGGTCAGAGAAACCGTACAAATACAGGAAGGATAAAGAGCGTAACATAAAGACAGCCAAGGGGATCCCAACTAGTATTTCAGGAATCCCCACTTCATATTTTACTTGTTTTGATAACGGGTTTCTCCAAAAATCAATGTCACATGAAATTATCCGTCTGAAGGCCAGAATGGCTTTGTAAGAAACTCGAGCTTGTATCCACGGTTACTGTCAGCATTTGCGATCCTCTGAAGTAAATGGCGTTGTGGCCAGCGGGGATGCTCCTGGAGTCCTTCAGCTAGAATCCCATCCCAGAATAACCTCATAGTGGGGAAACACAGCTGCACTTCGGGGCATTCAGTTGAAGCACCCCATGCCGTAGCAGATACAAGGAAAAGGGGAGGGGATTAAAGCAACTGGACACTCTCTAGGCTGGTATGCTCCTGTGGCACTGCCTAAGGGGTTAATCCCACACACTAGAGAACGACTCATAAAGCCAAGGATCAAGGGGGTGTGTGTGGGAGAGGATGATGGCCAAGAATAGGGCTGAAGCCTGATAAAGATCACAGTGCTCGACAGAATGTCACCACGGAGCTGTGAGCATCAAGCCTGTACTTGGCCCCCGCCGTTGAATCTCCCTCTGAAAGTGTGGCCCTGCCGGTAACAGACATGTTGGTGTTGGATGAGGACCATGCTGCCTGCATGGTGGTTTCTCAGACTTGTTACCCAAGAGCTATGAAATAAATCGCTTCCCCGGGTCTCAGCTTTCGTCCTCATATAAAATTGGACTAGATACTTATCTGCTGCTTATCTGCTGCTCAGTGTTTGCTCTGTAAGAAAGAGTGCTGAAATCCCTCCTAATGTTTTTTTAAAAATATGGTAGCTGCTGCTAGCTGAACCATGGGTCGCAGAGAAAGGAAAGAATGCAACAAAAGGCATTTGCTTAAAAATTCAGAATTTTTTTTTTGGGGGGGGGCATGGTTTTCATAGTAGTAGCTTCCTTTTGTAAGCCAGAAAGAGAATAAAAGAAGGGTTGATACCAAGTGAGAGACTGTAGGGAAAGAGGTAATTTTCCCTCCCTTTTATTTTATGTGTGCATCATGTGCAATCAATACATGTTGATTTTAATAAAAAATGTCAAGGACCCTGGTTAGAGAGATTATACTGAGAGACGACAAGGTGGCTTTAAGGATCACTTTCAGGTTTATGCGTCCTGCTCTTCTGCAAGTCTGAAGATAAAAGTGATCATGGGTTTAGAATTAGATATTTGTATTCATTTGGTGTAATAGCCACGCATTTATAGCTCTGAGCGTTAGCCGGCATCTTCTCCTGTTTTTATTTATTTTTCCTTCCTCTAGTTTCACGTCCATAAATAGACAGGTGCTATACATATCGTTACAGAGCATGGACATAGTTCACATTTCTCATTTAATATTTTTTACGTTGCTCCTTAGTCTCCACATGTATGCTCTGAATGGCTTCCCAGCGGGAATCGGTCTAGCACTGCGATCTTACCTTTGTTCGCCAATGCGAACATTACAGACCCTCCCTTCCATGTTTGTGTCAGTGTGGGCCAAGCTCATTGCCATAAAACCTTTCTGCAAATAGAATCATTTCCTTCTCGAGCTATTTGCTGAGCAGAAAAACCTTCAGAGATGAGGTTGTCTGGTTCCTAAAATATATTGCCAAAATTTTTTCAAAGCAGCTCTAGAAAATTTACTATGCTGTTCCTCTAACTCTTTTGATAGCTTCTTGACTCTCTAGTCCACACTCTGACGATCCCCATCGCTTTGGCTGATTTGTAATCTGGATGATTCACAGGTTGGGACATTCTCATCTGGACACTCTCTTCCATGCCCCTTCCTGGGGTTCTGCTATTAGTAAATAAATACAACCTTCGAAAGTAGGGGTGAAGTTTAAAAATATCTTTTTTAAAAAATAAATCATCGAGTGCTCTTTTCATGATTTGAATCTAAAAGAACTATTGACTTTTGAAACATCTCCCAAACACCAAATATTGGGGCTGGAGATGAGAAATCCAAAACAAGCCTAGTGGGCTTTTCTGTCCCTTCTGGTTCTTAGGTGAGGAGCTGCAGGCCTCAGTCCGATCTTGTTGAAGTCTTCTGAGTCCCTGTGGCATCCACTCAAGACTGCTGGTGGCATTAATTGTTTAGATCATCAATCATCACACAGATACTTTGGACAGTGGACTGCATCGCCAACCACAATCAATTCTTCAATGGGTCAGCTCATCTGGTTGTTATTGCAATAAATTCCAATTTAACATTCTGCCCCTCAGCCACTTGTTTAGGAAATAACATGTGAACGGTACACTCTGTTGAGTTGAATGCTGCATGCCCCTCATTGATAAACCTTATGCCAATATAGACATGGCTGCTCTTGGAGTTTATCATTTTAAGATGAAAATAATCCTCCTCATCTCAGCCCAGGAAAGGAATGCTACTGCCTCTGTGGATATTTGCACTCTGTCACATCTAAGGAAAAAACACAGAAGATTTGTGTAGCTGCACAGCAAATAGAATGTCATGTCTGTCATTAGATATGAAGCTTAGGGAAGGAAAAGGGATTTGATATACTCTAGTTCACTTCACAGAAACCAGAGAATATGGCTGCCCTGAAGGAGAAAGGCTTTTCTCTCCTGACACTTCCTGAGTTCTGCCCTATCCTACATTAATCATTCTGAATGTGACTCTCCCTCATGGCCCAGTGAGCTATGGATCAATCACAGTGTTTTCAAAGTGCTGTAATTTCATACATATTTCAACACAGACCTAAGAGCTCCCATATACTTTGGCCATCCCGGGGAAAATACTTCATAGAGTAGTAACCTAATATGCATAGGAACCCCTGAGGGGCAGTATTTCACTGCAGCTTTAGGGGTAAAACTATCCCAAACTCCACCTGTATCTGGTTTTTCTTTCTCCTGCTTGTAAAGAGGTTTATATTTTATCTTTAGCCGAACACAACTTATGCAATTATACAATAATTGATCAATTTTTTTCGACCAAGAATCTATTTTGAATTTCAGTTAAAACCGTTTATGTATGCATTGAAAAAAGTCTTGGAGCTAACGGAAAAAAAAGAAAGAAAAGAATTGGGCAGACATTGCTTGATTAAAGCCAACTTATACAGTCCTGCCACCAATAGAGAGCTATAAATATTATCTCCTGTTGCTCATGTTTCAACATCCAAAAATATTTTGAACAGAGCATAACAATCACTTCCTGTGAGATCCTCCATAAGCTAAGATACGAACAGTATGTGTATATAGGATAACAATCCGGGTAATTTTCCATTTCAATTCCTGAGAATTTTATAGTTTTTAGAACAAATTTCTTACATGAAGACAGTACTACTAAGCAACCGTTAATCAAAACAGGATATCGATATGGATAATATATACATGTGTGTATATATATATATATATACACACACACACACACACACACACACACACACATATATATATATATATATATATATATATATATATATATATATATCCAGAGTACCACTTGGCTTTTTTCAGTAGTAAGCATGGGTTTGAATTTTTTTATATTTTGTACTTTCTGTCTCTAACCAAATTATATATGGTGGGAATAGCCAGAATTATAGTGCAAGAATGTTAACTTACCTAACAAAAGATTGAACCCAGAACACTGGGTCTGATGGATTTGCCAAGTCAGTTTTTTGTTACATGGTAGCCTCTTAAATAAGGAACACAGCAAGCTGGAGTTGGTTAGTCAAACTCCTTTCTGTACATCAAGGAAGGACTAATGGTTTCTTGCAAGAAATGCCTCATTTTCTACTTGCTTTGATACTGGCTACATGCCTGAATAATTTAGGAAATTTGTTGCAGCGGTTTTTGTCCCAGTATAAAAAACTTCGGGTTTGGGTGATAGCTTTTGACAGTGTTTTGATAAAAAGTATTCTGTTATTCAACTCTTAGGCAAGAACTTTAGAGTTTGTTTCATTTCTGAACCACCTAGTCATGGAACACTATCAGGTCAAGAGATACTTTCTGGACCTATGTCCCTTTACCTTCCAAGCACTCCCAAAATACTCCAATCAAACTACTTCCAAATACAGATCCTAGATAGAGATGCCACAGTCAAGTCCATCTGATTTAAGGCTCTGACGTTCTGATGTTGACAAATTCCACAGAGAAATTGATATTTAGTGTCCTCTCACTGGCCCATTTCCTCTCACTCTCTGGGATGTGAGAACTGTTTCTAGTATCATGTGTTTTCCTTTGGCTGCTCATGCTGTACTTGGAAGGAAGCTGACTCTCAGAGCTGGCCTCAGCGCTGCCTATAGGGATTAGCGCAGAGGGTGGGGAAACTTTCTAAAACAGGATGGTGACAGCTCCCTCAAGCCTACTAACTATGAGGCAAGGTCTCCTGGCATCCACTTTTCAAACTCAAAGAGCAAAGTACTGACCTCTAGTTAAGGACTGAGTATTTTCTTGAAGTTACCTGTTCTCGGCCATCACTGTTTGCTCGCCAAGGTAGAGGATAGAATTTCATTTTTTTTGTTGCTGTTGTTGTTGAAACACTCTTCTTAGGAATTCTTTCATATTCTTCATCCTTTCAAGCATACTGTCTTTGGCTCTGGACCACTCCCCAAAGAATATGGTGGCAGGCAATTAGATATGCATAGTTTCCATCATAGTCATTTAATAACTACACCGTTGAGCTACCTGTCAGCCGTCAGTCATTTCAGTTCAGTTATTACCAAAACTTTTGAGTTCTGTGTAGGCTCAGTTTCAGCTGCCATGAAAAATGATTTGGACAGACAGGAAATTCAATGTTCAGACAAAAGGATATTAGAACTGAAGAGGGGGTGACTTGTTCATAAATGCAGATACTTGTGATAACGTTATGTCATCATAAGGTTTAAAATATTCCGAGACAAAATGTCTTTAATCAACAACCTGTCAGATATCACAACTTGGTAACAGCGCACACTGGAGTGCTGATGGCTTCCCTGTGTGATCTCATGGTTGAGTGGAGGTTGTGGTTCTCTGTGGCTGCTTGGCACCCTGAGAGCATATCTTACCACACATCACTAACCTGGGAACTGGAAGTCAACTGAAGTGTGTGACTTTCTCATCACCATAAAGCCAGGAAGTCTTAATTGAACCAGTTTAAGTCAAAAACTATTTGGGTCTCACCTATTCTAAATTTCCAATGAATTACAGCATGTCCACAGAGGCCTCTGACAACAACACAATGCGGGCAAACATTAACTTTTTGTTTGCGGCAGGACCTCATTCTATATTCCTGACTAGCCTGGAACTCTCTATGTAGACAAACCAAGCCCTAAATTCACAGAGATCTTCTTACCCATGCTTCTTGGGTGCCAGGATCAAGGCATTCACTACCAGGCCCAGCCTAAAGCTAACATTTTGTTTGGTATTAAAACGGGGCTCCTGTGCAGCCATCAGTTTTGAAAGAGACCTTACTTGTCTTGACAGTGGTAGGGCTGCTGATAGAAAAACATACCTACCCATTGGGATCTAGATTTTAATTCTAGATCTGCTCTAAATGTGTGACCCTGGACAGGTTACAATCAGTGTATACTTCTGCAACTTACATCCTTAACTTAGACACATGTACCCCTTTTAGTTTAAAAAGTTTGGAGAGATAGCTCAGCCCCTGAGGACTCTGGCTGTCCTTCCAAAGGGTCAGCTTCAGTTCCCAGCAGTCACACAGTGGCCAACAACCATCCCTAATGCCATTTCCAGAGGGCCTGGTGCCCTCTTCTGGCATCTACAGACACTGCATACACGTGGTACATAGACACACACACACACACACACACACACACACACACACACACACAGAGACAGGCAAAACAATCCTACACAAAAAAATAAAAATACATAAGTCCCTTTTTTAAAAAAGGTTGTAGCTATATACAGAACAAAGAATCCATCAATTTAGAGGTAATGTAATCTTAACTTTTAATTTGCTTTGTGGTTTGTCTATTTGTGGTGTCAAATAGAAGATGCTGCTCAGAACTTGGCCATGCTTGGCCAGGTCTAAGAGTTAGATGTGTATTCAATTGACATCTGAAAGTTCTCTGAACACTGATTTTTCCATAAAGACACCTTCCAAAAGTGTTTCTCATTACATTTTTCTCATAAATCTGTCAGCCAACCTAGGACCTCCAAATAACAAGGCCCATGTGATTACCAGCTTTTAGGTATCTAACTCCAAAAAAGCAAAACAAAACAAAAAAATAACTTAAGAAATTAAAGACACGGGGTTGGGGATTTAGCTCAGTGGTAGAGCGCTTGCCTAGGAAGCCCAAGGCCCTGGGTTCGGTCCCCAGCTCCGGAAAAAAAAAAAAGAAGAAAAAGAAATTAAAGACACTCTACTTAAAATTTCACTTGTGTCAATGCATGATAACTACTTATGGTTCTACATTTTTAAAGAGCAAACCCAGGTACTGGAAACAATGCAAAGTGCAGAACAGGTATTCTTTATTGGCAAAGAAAATGAAATTTAACATAGGAAATTTTGAGTCAACTGCTTTTTAAAATTGAATTCGCTATGAAACCTCTGGTGTTTTTGTATTATTTAAAAAGGAATTAGGGAACATTTCTCTTCAAGAGACATACTTCTTACCCCAATGTAACCTATATAATTTTCCCATAACATAGTAAAGCGATGGTGTTAGACAGTCTGGGAATAAATGATACTCATTTTGAGCCTCGCCTACTTCCAAGCCAAACGAAATTGCCATCAGATTAGCTGTAATAGAGAAGAAATGACAGCCCGAGGAATTTACTCTCGAGTTTCTTCCAATTGTCAGTGAGTCAAAACCACAAAGAGGCCCCGACATAACAGTGGGGGTAAGGAGAACTCACACACTTCCAATAGCTGTCAAAAAACGTTCGGCCCGGCTTAAATTTTAAATTAAGTTTTATTCATGTCAACCCCATCAGCACAATGGAGTAAATGAAGGCCGTGTTTATAAGACACCACAACAAACAGCCAATTATGTGGGGAGTGGACCTAAATCCTTTGATTGGCTCAGCGTTTTACTTTCAGTTTGCTATTTTAGTCTATTTGATTGGCTGCAGTTGTGACATGGGTATACTCATTCAACGACATCCATGTGGCACTGGATCGCCACCCATAGCTTTTCCATCAAATCAGCCCTGGAGAGTCTAAGACTATATATTCTGGAGACTTTTAGAGGTAGAAGTGCTTGTCAGTCTCTGAGAAGTGTTGTTGTTTTGCACTGTCACGACCTAGTGTAGATGAAGCCAACATTAAGATAGCGATAAGCGTGGGATCCAGGCAAATGTAATGCAGACTCATTTGGATGCTGTAGGGAGAAAGAGTGAGTCTTACCCAACTGTGGCTACATGGAGCACAGTGAGCATAGCATAGAAGGTTATAATTATAAAGTTGTACTGCGGCGTATCACAATGACTGAAATAATGAATATGTCTCATCCATGACAACCTTTGATAGTATATGATTCCTAGGTATACTCTAAGTGTGTACTAAGTATATTTGGATAAAGGTTAAAGAAACAAGTATCTGTTATAAATAAAATTAACGTGGTTTAATGTAAAATAATAATTTCCTATAAATCCTTAGGCTTCCTTCCATGCCCTTTGTCTTCTGGGTACTTAAGTTGATCTATTAGCAGTCTGTTTCAACATTAGTTTCTTAATCTGGAAAACAATAAAAAAAGTTTCATTACCTGTAAATAAATACCATTATAAATTTTAAATTAATATATTGCAATGATTACATATAGCGTAAGGTTGTAAAGCTTCAACAAGAATAATTATTTAAAAAGTTTACTTTGTAATGGGCTCAATTAAGCCATTAATCTGTATAATGTCTTGAATGGGGAGGGGTGCTCATTATTATTTTTGCTGTGTAGGCAAAGATACTGAGAATCATCCAGGTGAGTGCCCAACCCAAGAAGGTTTACTAGAAATTTAAGACCACAACTTTCTAACTTCAGTGTGAAATGCTACATTGTGACATTTAGTTTACAATGATATTCTCTGCAGATTTCCAGGACACTGGAAAGTTTTAATTGTCTATTGATACTGATATCACTAGAGATAGCTAATTGAGTAGCTTTAAGTTTCAAATGAGTGTGGAATAAAATACTTTACAAAGCAAAGCTTTTTACAAAACTAGATTTAAAATAATCGGTCTGAAAAGGTAGAGATTTCTCCAATTGATGCCTTGGTTTAGCGGTAGAGCTGATGGTTGGTGTTAGACTTGGTGAAGACAGCAAACTTTACTCACTCACCCACCCGTTTCTTAGACTTGGAAATCATCAGAAAGTGAAAAGGCTGGTGTTTGATTTCATTTGCTTTTGTCATTGTGATCTGTGTTCCTCTAGGTCGGGTTCCTGAGACAATGGACAATGAAAGATTGCTCAGTCTCTTTGTCTTGGGATTTTCGGTTCCCAAAGACTTGGTGTCAGGAGCATGTTGTGTCAGGAGCACATAGTAGAACAAACCTGGTTGCCTCAGAACCAGGGAGCAGAGAGGAGAAGCTGAGAACTGATTAGCTAGCTCTTCTCAGGACAGGACTCTAATGGTTCGAAGACTTCCTACAGCACCAATCTGGGGGATGGTTAGGACATGGGCATGTGAGGGACCTTTCCCGTAACTTTCAGCTATTCTTTTGCTAGTACACCCTTCCTTCGGAGAACTCCTGCTGGTGGGTCCCGGATGACCATCTCTGGAATAGATATGAGGTTGCACAAGATTGACAGGTATTGTGGTATAAGGGAGGCAAAGGAAGGAAGATCCCTGTGTGTTCAAGTCCAGAGTGTTCTACATGGTAAGTTCCAGGCCAGCCATAGACACACAGTGACCCCATATATCAAAAAACAAACAAATAAAAATAAACAGACAAAAGGCAAAAAACAAAACAAAACAAAAAACAAAGAACAAAAATAAATGTGAAAAACAGAGAGTTAAACAATATAGCATTCAAAGTAAACAAACAGAAGAGACAAAGGTGCCCCTGCAGTGAAGGGAGGGTTTTTTTTTTTTTTTTAAATCATTCCATTCATTTACATCAAAATGATCCCACTTCCAGTTGGGTTATCCATCACCAACCTCCACCCCACATCCGCCCTCCCCCTCCCCTTTGCCTGTTGGGAGTGTTCCTCCACCCATCCATACTCTCCCTCCTACCCTTCGCAGCTCCAGCCTCCCCCCCCAACCCCCTACACTGGGGCATCAAACTTCCCTGGGACCAAGGACCTCCTCTCCCATTGTTGTCATGCAAATCTGTCCTCTGCTTCATACTTATCGGGAGCTGTGGATTCCTCCGGGTACACTCCTTGGTGGTGGTCTAGACTCTGGGAGAACGGGATGTTCAGGCCAGCCTGACCATGTTCTTCCAATGGGGTTGCAGTCCCCCTCTGCTCCTCCTGTCCCTCCCCCATCAGGTTCCCTGAGCTCAGTCTGATGGTTGGCTCTAAGCATTCACATTTGTATTGGTCAGCTGCTGACTTTGGATTCCTGCCCATTGCAGTGTGGTTTCAGATCCCTAAGGATCGTGTGACCATCTTACTAAGACAACAAAACACAGGAAAAAGTCCTTTAATCACACACTAACTCTTTCAGTGTACTTTAAGGAGGAATGGTCCCCAGCCAACTTAAGAAGGCCAGATTAATAGTCACATCAAAATATTACAAGGGCAGAAATATTAAGAAAAAGTATAAACTGATTTCCTTATGAGCCTATTAAATGAAAACCTTAAACTATAAGCAAAAGGAAGTGACACATTTGTAAAAACTCGAATAGTACCATGTTATGTTTAGAACAGAAAAATAAATTTCCTTCAAGAATGAAGAATTGGGGCCTGGGGAGATGCCTTGGAGGTAAAATACTTGAGACCTGAAAATGAAATTTGGGTTTTTAACACCTATATAAAGGCTTGCCACAAAGGTCTGTGTGTGTCACCCAGATAGCAAGAACACAATGTAGTGTTCTTGTCAACACAAAGTAAATGAAGGGCAGGAAATGTGGATCATCAATAGACCTCTTGCCTGGCCAGCCTACTTTAGAAACAGTTTAATTCCTAGGACTGAAGAGAAATTCTAACCAAACCAAGCCAAACCAAACCAAAAATCCCCACAAAATGACAACAACACAAACCCTAGTAAATCTGCTAACTCTATGTGCCGGTTAGTTCTTATGCCAATTTGACACAAGCTAGGATCAAAGGGATGAAGAAATCTTTGAGACATTGCCTCCATAGGACTGGCCCGTAGGCAAATCTGTAGGGCATTTGCATGGCCCATGATTGATGTGGGAGAGTCCAGCCCATTGTGGGTGGGGCCAACCCAAAGCTGGGGTCCAGACTGTATAAGAAAGCAAGCTGAGCAAACCATGAGGAGCAAGACACTAAGCACCATTCCACCATGGTCTCTACACCAGCCTCTTACTCAAGGTTCTTGCTGTGAGTTCCTGTCCTGACTTCCTTAGATGATGGGTTACAATGTCTAAAATAAAAGAAACCTTTTCTTTTCCAAGTTGCTTTTGGCCATGGTGTCTCATCTCAGCACTTAGAAATGCTGACTACAATACTATATGGTCCATGTAGCATTGGGATCTTACTCCACTGCCTGCATAGTTTGGTCAGTTTCAATAATGATCTTTGTGGGAACAATTCCAACGCTACTCCTCTTAGCTTTGCCTGCAATTCTACAGGACAACATACGGTCTGGAACGAAACCCAAAAGAAAAACAGGCTGACAAGAGACTTCTCAGGACAAGTATGTGGAAAAGGGAAGAGAGTTCAAGGAAACTAGGAAGCAATGTCCACTGGGACCTCATCAGGGAAGTGGAAATTTCTGGTTGTGTCATGTGACGCAGACTCACGTGATATTTTGCTAAAGCAGATTCATGAGATGTTTTGCTGAAGCAAGACCCATGAAAGGACATGTGATATTTGCAGAGAGTATGAACAGTACTCAACAGACAGTGACGTGGCACTTGCATAGGTAGCTGTGTAATGGCTCATTGGTCTAGCGTCTTTACTGATCTCCACTTCATTGAGAGAGACAGGACAGAGAACTCCTGGTGTCCCAGCTGTTCCGGATGTTCCCGCTGACTTGTGACAATTCTGTGGAGACCTGGCTGTTTCTGTTGGAACTGATGATTTGTGTGCCCTGACAGCACTGAACTGGGCTGCTGGTATCCTGACAACTGAGATTGGACTAGCCCCCAAAGAACTACTTCTAAGCAGGTTCACATCCTCTGGTCCTATTTACCATATTTTCTTCCCTACCTCTGTACAATGGGGCATCCAAACATTGAGAACCCTTATTAAGGTGGGTTTTGAAAATCTAAGCCTATACATGAGGCTCTAAGTGTGTCTCCATCATGGAGGACCGAGTCTGTACATTCTAGCTAGTTTGAACATTGACTACAAGGTATCAGGAAAAGACACTACTCTTTATCATTTCAACAGGAAATGATGCAAAGTTGCATTGCATTTTAAATCCATGTGAATACAAACATGACTATCAAAATCCAAGAAGCACATGAACTCTGCTGTACTAGCACCAGGTAGTCTTTTGTTAAGCCTAGAACAACCTGCTCACTCCTTGGCTAGTTTACAGCAGTAACCACAAGGTGTAACTAGCTCTACTAAGGCAACTTAGTGTTTACCCAACCTTAATCTGCTTAGTCACTGCTGGGGAAGGGGCTAGTGAATGGAGGTCAAGTGTGAGGGAAACCAACTGTTCAGTAAGCCAGAAAGATTGCAAAGAAAACGGACTTAGATCTTGGGAAGCTCAATTCAATCAGCACCACTTTCAAGCGCCTCTTATCTCAAGACAAAGTGGAAAATGGCTATTAGAGCAGTAGTTCTCAACGTATGGGTCATGACCTCTGGGTCGTGACCGCTTTGGAGGTCAAATGACCCTCTCACAGGGATCACCAAAGACCATCGGAAATGTCAGATATTTATACTATGATTCATAACAGTAGTAAAATTACAATTATGAAGTAGCAGTGAAGTAATTTTATGGCTGGCAGTCACCACAACATGAGAAATTGCATTAAAGGGTCACGGCATTCGGAAGGTTGAGAACCACTGTGCTAGAGTAAGGTTAAGAAAGAAATGAAGACTAGAAACTTCTAGCTGTTCCAGGGACTAGGACGGCAAATGTTGTGTCTGCTTCAGATACTCCCAAGGTCATTTTGGCCTTGAAAAATCTTGAAAACTAATTTTTTTTTTTGCTATTTTCCTTTTGTTATCATTAGAAAGGGAAGCAGAGAGGTCAGGAACTTTTAAAAATATCAATCTTATATTGCTCAGAACAGGGCTTCCTTAAAAAGCTACTAAGACTGTGAGCAGTGCTGAGAACCAGCAGACTCAGTCAGAGGCTCAGGTAGCAACGGGCACATACAACGTAAATACAGACGTGCAACCTGTCACACACTATACCGGTCACTCATCAGACACCCACATCAACCCAGCTGAGGAGTCATAGCTCGCAACAAAATCGACTTGTAGTCCTCAAGGCCATGGGTACTACCTAGGCAATAGTTATGCAATAACCACTCAGCTGAGGACGCTACTCATTCAACGTTAGTGGGAGTCTAATAAACATGACTCAGCAGATTTTTAAAATGTGTTTCTAACAGAAATAAAACTAAGTCTCTTCTCTCCCTTTCCTCCTCCCAGCTCTCCCCAGTGACCCTCCCTTGGATCCTTCCAGTTATCCCCTATTCCCCACATAAGGCGATGGCCTCCTCTTCCTTGGGCTATATTTGTCATATATGTGTGTGTGACATAAATGTGTACACATAAAGAGAACCTGGAGGATCTGACTTTGTCGTTTGCATGTTTAGGTTTTGGAGACTGACCATGTTGTTTTGGACAAACAATAAGAGGGCTCTCTTCTCTGGGAGAGGAATTCTCCAATGGTCATTAGTTGCCTGTGGTTCTTTTTCTAGGGTTGGGATCCTGTGAAATTTCCCCTCTGCAATGATAATGTGAACATTGGCATTGCTATTGTTCTAGCCTTGTTTATGCAGTTATTTCAAGAAGAGACAGTTGCAAATAGTGATGGTCATAAAATGTCAATTATAAAAACGAGAAACAAAAAGAGAAGTAAAATTAGAGGGTTTTCTTAGTATTTTTTCTGTTATTAATCTCTTCACTTGCAGAGAGATGGGGAAAATATTCAAGGGTGTAGTATTTTAATGCATGAAAATATTTCTTATTTTGCAATTTTTTAGAAAATCACTGTGAAGATATAATCCCCCGGCTAATTGTTAGGGTAATAAAAAGTTAATGAATTATGAAATAAGAAAAAGTGACACAAAATGGTTTTCAAAATTTAAAGTGCACTCTCATGTTAATAATCTATTTGGATCATGCATACTATGGATAATTTAGCAGAGTCAATAAAAGGAAAATAGCTAAACCAGTCAACAAAGTTAAAAAGCTATTTCTCACAGAAAGGGTGCTATTTGCATCAGACACTTCAGACAGATCTTGATTTTCTAGGCCAATGCTTAAAGAAATACCATTTTATCCAGTTAAAGCATCATACCTATCTGAAGGCAGTTTTAAAAATTCCAGTCATAACCACCTACGGGAAATAATAACTTTCTTGATATGAAGCTTTATAAACCCAACTGTGTCAGGGAGAGCAATATCCCACCTTTGCACAGACTTATAAAGCAAAGACGATGCAGGAAAGATATAAAAAGAGAAACAGGAAGAATTTATTCAGTTTATAATCTGGTCACATTTCATTTCCTTTTTTCTTATCAGAGACAAAAAGTTACCCAACAGATATAGTACTTACTGTAGGCAAAATGTACTCAGGGTCTCATTCACAGAGACGGACATCTGATGGTTTAAAGCTGCATACAACAGCATCTCCCAGTAATGAGAGAGAGAGAGTACGTCAGCAGTAGTGCAGACAGACGGAAATGTTCCCAGGTGTTGTTAGACTGTTACACTAGAGTGTTAGAATAGTATATTCTGAGGATATTCTCTTTAATTAAAGGTGAACTCTTGGGTCTCTACTAAAAAGTCCGTTTCACAGTGTATTTGATAGCAATGTTACAGGGAAATGATTCCAGATGTTCTCTGAGAAGTCATGGAGGCCCACTTGATAAATACAGCAATGCATGTGTATGTATAAGTTAAATCTACATGTATACATACACTTCTGCTCATCATACACAGATGGACAGACATACACACACACACACTCCTACGCAATGACAAGAAAATAAACCAGGGTAAATGTGGAGATTTGGGGAAAGACATCAATAACTCTCCATAAACAATCCACCGAAGGAAATCACCGAACTGAGTGGTCCAAGGGAAACACGAGGGAACAATTAGTAGACGGGTGCACAGGGAAATAAATGTAGTGAGCTTCCAGCCAGCAGGGCAGGGCTCCAACGCTGCTGATAAGTTTCAGGAAAACTCAGCTTGACTAGTTAAATCTCAGCAAAGATTGCATTATGGCCAGCCTCAGAATCCAGGCGCAGTTAGAGGCAAGCACCACGTTCAGACAAAAGCAATGGAACATACAGAGATCCTACAAAGCACCTCCAAGTGGAATTTCAGCGCAAATTGACCTAAGATCAGACGCTTTCCAAAAGAGTTAATTGGCAAATAAATAAATAAATAAATAAATAAATAAGTAAATAGGATGAAGATGATTTGGTGACGTAGAAGAAAAAGTGAATTAATTTCAAGGTAAATATTTATCTTCTCCAACATAACAATTTTAGTTGGGATGCTCAAAAAAAAATGCCACTTTACATATAAGACTTAGTGACATTTTTCTTTCTGAATACGGAGTAGTAAATCTTTATTGAAGGAAATTTGTATAATAGAAAAGAATTCTATTTAGTCCTCTGTAAGTGGAGTTGCTTAAAACAATACTAGGTCATATGTTGTTAAAATAAAATAATTAAATATAGAATTGAATAGACTTGAAAAGGAACACATAATGTTCATGTATATATATATATATATATATACGTATGTATCTACATGTATGCACGTATACATGCATGCATCTGTCTACATTGTGTATCTATATGTATGCATGTTGTTTTACTTTGGGTTTTACTGCTGTGAACAGACACCATCACTAAGACAAGTCTTATAAATGATAGCATTTAATTGGGGTTTAGAGGTTCAGTCCATTATCATCAAGGCGGGAGCACGGCAGCATCCAGGCAGGCATGGTGCAGGAGGAGCTGAGAGTTCTACATCTTCATCTTAAGGAAGCCAGGAACAGACTGCGCATCCTCAGGCAGCTGGAAGGAAGATCTCCAATCCCATCCCCACAGTGACACACGTCCTTCAACAAGGCCACACCTTCTAATAGTGCCACTCCCTGGGATGAGCATATGCAAACCATTGCACATGTAAATATATGCATCTAAATATGTATGTAAGTATGTATATGTATGTATATATATGTATTCATATATATGCATGTGTATGTATGTATATGTATGTTCATATATGTATGTACATGCATATATAAACCAACATACATATACACATATATGAACATAAGTGGAGCGAAGTACACAGTTACCTGTGCTCTACTGCATAGACCAGGACAGATTAGATAAGTATTTTAGAAGATTTCATCTGTAAAAGTTGTAAGACTTTTGGAAGTCATGAATAAGTAACCAAGTAGCAGAGTATGCTACAAAAAGATCTTTACTGAAAATCAAAATGAAAGTCTGACTAGACGATATACCATATTTATGGATGTGACTGTTCCATGCTGGCGTGTTGGGGATTGAACCTAGGACCTCCTGTACGTTCAACAGACTCTCCCCTATCCACGCACATCCTCTGCTGTTTCCTTGATGTTTGATTTTGAGATGGGGGACATCTAGCTAATCTTCTCAGGCCGGTCTTGAACTTGTGGTCCTCCCATTTCAGCTGGAGTTGGAGACGTTTGTGACTAATTTAACAAGCTAAATTAACCTATAAATGAAATGGAAATTAAAAATTTTTCACAACAAATTTCAAAAGACTCCATAAAAACTATTTTAGAATTCCCGTAGGTGTAAATGCTTAAAGATAACTGGGACAGCCAGGGTTGGTGACTCAAACCCGTTCTTCTAGCACAGCAAACCAACTAACCAAGTAATAAAACCAACAACGACCAGGAGTCTTAAAACAGGTGAACGCACTGAAATCAGGTGACTTATGTGTCTGGATCTCAAAGCAGAGTATAAAGCTGTAACTCAGGGCAGAGCAGAGCAGGCTGGTACAGGCAGAAAGGGTTCAGCATATAAACCCAAACGAAGCTTTCACACTGTGGAAGGTGAGAAGTCCGCACTGTGTCAGGGATGCATGCCGCTTTAATGTGGAGGATAGAAAGCCTTTCAACGCCATAGAAAACATGACACGAAGAAATGAGGTGCAGAAATGGAATCTTGCTTTAAAGTCTCCAAATAAGATAGTCTCAGCTAAATCAAACACCTAAAAAAAATGGATCAAATTATCAATAGTGGATGTAATAGAGTTTATTTATGATTCTGAGGATAAGAAAAAGTTTAATTACCCCAGTAAAATATCCTGACAGTTCATTTTTTTCTGAATTGAATTTTAAATTAGAGCCAAAAAACAAACAAACAAACAAACAAACAAAACCCAAAAAACCCAAACAAACAAAAACCCAGTCCTTACCTTGGAGTTAATGCATCCACCATGGACACAGATAATCAATACGCAGTAAAATGTGGACTAATTCTGAGTTGTATAATCTAGGTCTTTCAAAATCAATAATGCAAAGGTAGATAAGCTATCAGGAAAAAAAATGGGACAGGGGTCCACAATTGACCAACGAAAATAAAAATATACCCTGATTTCAACAACAGAAAAGTGGAAATTAGAATAAAGTGCTTCGCTGTTCTTCAACTTCAAAGTGACCAAATGTGAGACACCAGCCGCCAGCAGGGTAGAGCAACTTTCAACAGTCAGCAGGGGTGCCTATCGGCACGATCATTTCCACGGCTCCGTTAAAACAGCGACTGCGCACTCTAGATTTGCTTCTCCAATGGAAAACTGGAATCCGGCCTAATGGCTACTATTTCAGGGAGCAGAAATATGGAACGAGTAGATTGATATATATTAGCACGATAAATGTTTCAAATCATGGACGGGCAAAAACACAAAAGACAAAATGTCCAAAAGAACAAAGAGTGCAAATCAGTTTTAATACGATATCGTGGGGGCGGGGAATACAGTGAAAAACAGAACCACGATCTTACAAATGTAAGTAGCGAAGAGAGGTCCTAGATGGAAGCATATAAACTTCATAATAATGATACACACTCAGGTGGAGTTAAACACGGAATCAAGCGTGGAATAGGGCCAGGCAGAGGACGTCTGGATGCTGGATGTCCGAGCCCTTTCCTGTAATCAGCGACGGCCATACCTAAGCTGGAACTGCTTGTCTTTCCTCATTATTAGTCTCGTTTTTACAGAACTGACAATAACTAACACTTGCTACGATGTGCCAGGCTTCCATTCTAACAACTGTTCCTCATCAATGTGTGCATTTCTATGTGAAGCCTGCTTTTAAGACGCACCTTAGATTTCCTTTTCCGATGCGAGGTCTGTGCAGCTGTACAGCCCATTGAGAAGTTGAATTTCTTTGAATTCAAATAAGTTTTTAGGTCTTTCTTTAAATATGTATTCTAAATCACGTGTATGTATGTATGTGGGTGGGCGTCTTTATGAGGGTTTGCCACTTAAGTGTGGATACCTCTGGGAGCCAGAGGTATCAGATTCTACGGAACCACAGTTCCAGGCTGTTGTAAGCTGCCTGACTTCGGTGCTGGGAATTGAGCTTGGGTCTTCTGGAAGAGCAATATGAACTCTTTATCACTGAGCCATCTTCCCAGCCTCCAACCTACGGTTCATGAGGATGTGGTACGATCTTACCTTTAACTCTAATAACAAGCTGTGGTAGGGTTTCTACCCAGCACTGGATACCTGATTTAAAAACCCAGGCGTTACGTGATCAGGAAAGTCTGACAAGAAGAAGCCATTGATCTATTATAACCAACCTTTCCTCCCAGATGCTAAAAGGCTTTAATTTACTCATCCATTGATACATTATAACTCATCTTAACCTTTTATGGGTCTAAAACAACAATGGCCTTCTTGTTATTTTCTCCCATAGTTTGGGGTTAAGGCTGTTCAGCCAAGTCTTTCTTTCACAGACTATCCTGTGTAGTTGGAGCAGACTCTCCTGGGCTGAACTCGTCTCCAAGGTATATTACACCATGCCTAGCACCACATAGTCAATATAGGCTGTGGCCTCATCCGTAGCTGTCTTCTGGAAATTTCTCTGTGGACGTCAGTCTCCATGCCTGTATTAAGAGTGGGAAAGTCGGCTACAAGGTTATGTAACTCCATTCAGAAGAAATTGTTAAGAAGCCATTTTGTAAAATTTCGAATTCCTGCAGGGTCAGCACTTCTTGAAAACAAAATATTTGCTCAAATTTCGTTTTTTCCACCCCAAGAAACTGCAACTGTGTAAGAGTAACGTGAGGCCAAGTTCTGGGGGGTCACAGTGAGAAAAAAGGATCCATTTGCATTAGTAATTAATCCCCAGAGACCTCTGCGGGGTGTGCTGTCTTGCTTGATTTAGCACAGCCATTGGACCTTTCTGCAAAGGGAAAACATTCTGTCTTGTGGAAAGACTTTGGATCGTGTGCTCATCTTCTTAAGATCCTAAACCCATGTTCTAGAAAAGAAGTCTACGAATCAACTGTATCCTCGCAGATGTCCTCATGTTGTAAGTGACTTGGATTCACTTCCGTCATACCTCATCTAGTTAAGGGGAAGGAATATAGTTTATGACACTCGGGGAGGGAGGCAAAAATACAGTATTAAAAAGCATTCGGGGTAGAATATGTTATTATAGCCATCTATGGAAAACCCACTTTCTGCAGCCCACAGCAATGCTGTATCACCCGCATTTTACAAATGAGAAGACAGAGGCGCATGAAGAGTAGATGAAAGATACTTACTTCTCACGGGACATTCTCAATTCAGAGAGGCTCTTCTGCTGCTGTATCACCCCATGGTAGAAAGCAGGACCGAGAATATACACACACCCAAGACAGAGAAAAGGGTGCTCCAAGCATCCTTCTTACCAGGACCCTACTTTTACAATAACAGCATTAATTCTCCAGGTTCCCCCGCTCAGTATTGTTACTTTGGAAGTTGAAGCCAACACAGATTTGTGGCACACATTGAAACCACAGGACAGAGAAACAAGCTACATTCCTTTTTAATTTGTATTTTGCCAATGTCACAATTACTTAAGAAAGCTTGAGCCAGATGTAGTGGCACAGGCCTCTATTCTTAGTTCTTGTGAGCTGAGGATGATGACCTCGAGTTCAAGGTAAGAGCTGGTCTTAACAATCAACCATCAGGTCAGTTGATCAGATTTTAAAAGAAAGTAAGTGTGAATCTCAGTTTAGACACTGGTAGAATACAAGGCCCTTGTACACACTTCACACATATGATAAGAAATATTTGTTAGTATCTTAAATTGGTCCATAGTTCTGTTTAATACTGTGTGGTGAGGTTTTAGTATTTAGGTCATGCTGAGCTCATTAAAAGACTTCAGCTAAATAAAAAAATTAAGAACTTGTATTTTTCAAAGGACACAGGGTAGGAAATATAAAGAAACAAAATGTCACAAAACAAAATTATGGTAGATAATATGCTTAATGGAAAGGGATTGGTAAGCTGATTAAAGAACACCTAGGAATCAATAAGAAAGCAAAACTGCACAGAGGAGGGGGAAAATACTGAGGAAGAATAGAGCAAAATAGAAATTCTAAATGACCAGGAAACAGACACAGTATCAGACCTTGTCTAGAAAAGAGTAAGTTGAGTCTAAAATGTGATACCAACTACTACAAATATTTTACAGATTCAAAAAATAATACAATTTCCAAAGATTTAGGGTAATGGGAATTTTCATTCGCTGCTGGTAGACATAGAGATTGGCATGTCTATTTCCAAATATATGTATCATATTAAATGTAAACATATCACAACTCAAAGATTCTAGTTCTGGTTACATACCATAGAGAGATGGTAGTATATGAAACCGAAGAATAAACAAGACTGTGTACGCCAGAACGGATGTGCACATATCAGCGGGAATAATCCAAATATCGATCCATAGTAGAATGGATAAATAAACTTGTAAAATTGTAAACAAACGAGTACTCTGGGGTGGTAGAAATGCACAAGCAGAGTGATAACAGAGCTACCACAGCCAATGCAATGTTAGTGACAGGCAAAATTCTCAGAACAATAAACAGCGGAGGCCTAGGATGAGGCCTGCTTATTTCTAAACTCCATCAGAGTTCAAATGTCCTCCTTATAATTGTTCATTATACCATCCAGCTAAATGTGTTTTCCAGTGTGTCGTCCACATTCTACAGGTTAAAATAGTTTGAAACATTGTATGAGAAAATAATTCATATATTTCTTTTTTAGAATTAAAAAAAATAGATAGTCTAAGACAGTCATGTATTCTGGTCAAACTCCTCATCCACCTTCCTCTGCCTCCTGAATGTTTAGGAGCAAGCACGCACCCTTGTGCTTAGGTTCTCATATGCATCCTTATAAAAAGTCAGATAATGATATCAACATTAAATTTCAACCCTTATGTGGGAGTTTGAATGTGCTTGGCCCAGGGAGTGGCACTATTAGGAGGCGAGGTCATGATGGAGGAAGTGTGTCGCTGTGGGTTTGGACTTTGAGACCCTCCTCCTAGCTGCCTGAAAACAGTCTTCCCTTCATGGCCTTCAGATGAAGACGTAGAACTCTCAGTTCCTCCTGTACCATGCCTGCCTGGACACTGCTATGCTTTCTTCCTTGATGACAATGGACTGAACCTCTGAACCCGGAAGCCAGCCCCAATTAAATGTTGTCCTTATAAGAGTTGCCTTGGTTATGGTGTCTTTTCACAGCAATTGAAACCCTAAGACACATTATAATACAGTAATATCTGAGAATCTAACTGTCAGCCATTTATAATTTTTCAATGGTATTTTGAAGTGATGAATATCTTTGCCATAATTCAAATGAAAAATAAATTAAAGGCTCAGTAATGGTTGGATTTATTTAGAATACTTGCATACTTCTAAGATAAATCCAGGGTCTGGGAAAATAGCTCAGAGAGCTCAAGTATTCACAATGTAAGCATAAGACCACAAACTCAGATCCCACGCATTGACATAAAGGTGTGAGTAGTGGTATAGACCTCTCACTTCAGATTCGAGGATTCCTGGGTCACTCTGGCCAGCCAGTCTAGTGGAAACAAACTTCTATCTCCAGGTTAAATAGCAGAGATTTGGGGGCAGGATAAGAAAGAGAGCAATGAAGAAAGATATCTAAAGTTGACTTCTAGTTTACAGATACACACACATCACATACAACAGACAGGCAAATACACACAAC
Source organism: Rattus rattus (assembly GCF_011064425.1). Lineage (NCBI taxonomy): Eukaryota > Metazoa > Chordata > Mammalia > Rodentia > Muridae > Rattus > Rattus rattus. The sequence goes on along the minus strand of NC_046154.1, from coordinate 194,126,237 downwards.
CCCAACACACACAAGTGCTCATACACACAATCCTGTTATGTGACACTATTCTTGGGAGACATGAACAAATATTTATTCATCCCAGATAGGAAACCAATAATAGACCAAAGGACAGATACCTTGAAAGTCCACCTTGATGAACAAATGAGTTCTATTGGAGTTACTTACAGGAACATAAGTAACAGTTTACTTATGAGAGTATAAGTGGCTTAAAGACAGCAGCATTAGCAAGAAACCTTTTCTAGCATAGCATCTATTCAGTTTCAGGGAGTTCCTGAGGTTGGTGAGATATTTACTTCCTGAGTGTGATGGGCATCCCTATAAGATGGAATGCTTTACTTTCCTTTAAGACAGTCTGTTGTTTAATTTTCCTTCTAACATCCTGTTCTTTTACAAACTTTCCTCCAAGGCAGTTGGTTTTGTCTCAAAGGAAATTGCTACAGACCACCAAACATGCATAAACAAATAAATAATGAATAATAATGCCAATAGAATTGGTAAAACTCCAAATATATGAAAAATGATTTGTGATAGATTTGTCAAATTTCAGCTACAAATAATTTCATATGCTTATTAAGATCAGAGTAGTCACCACATAGTATTTCATGAGTATACATAATTAAGGTCAATTAATCATGAAGAAAGAATATTTTTATAACTCAATTGGAAAACATTAAGACAAGTTAATCTATTTTGATGAGTGAGGTCACCATGTAATATTAGTCATGTGCTCCAGGTTACAGGCACAAGGGAATTTAAACAGAGACTTCTTATTGTCTCCTTCAGCCTAAAGTAATTTTTAAATTGGTGTAGACGATCACCTATATGTAAGGATTGGGTTGTTCTTTTAAAGATTTTAGTTTTCTTCATATTCAATTGCACTTTCTCAAAAAGAGAAGAAACAATTGTAGAAAGTCCGAGAACTATGGATCTACAGTACTGTGTTTCTGGGTAAGATTTCTCATTTGTCTAAACTTTTGTTCTTTATCTGTTGTGGAATCCATCTAAATCCAACATAAATCCAACATAATTCATGTCAATGCAGATGATGAAAATGTATTGGAGTCAAGCCACTATTGGTCGATTGATCAGGGCCACAGGGCAGACCCGAGGGCTGAACTACAACCCTGAAGGGGAAATTTCAGATCATATTTTAAGGATGAGACCACAAAGCAAGGGGGAACAGGATGGACTGTAGCATTATCCAATCTCATTTTGACTTAAAGGGTTCAACTTTAAGGGATATCCACTCAGGATAGGATTAGTAGCTTCCTGGGCCTGGGACCATGAACTTAGTTTGACCCTACCAACAAGATGGAGAAGTTGTCCCTGAGATGTCTGGACTCAGACTGTTTGCCTAGAACAGAAGCTGTTCACATATTGGGAAGTCCCCAACTTCCCTAAGGCCTGGGTCCATGACTTTAGTTTGTCCCTATGAATAAATGGAGTCTGAAAATGAGACCGTAGGACTTAGAATAAATCACAGTAAGTGGTCATTCCTAACATATCCATGAAAAGGAAGATAATATTGGGGACATCGTGATTATCGAGTTTCCAGTTGGGATGGTTTATAATCTTCTACCTCTATATTGAATGATATTATAAACCTTCTGTTTAGAAGATAATATATTTTTGTTATACAGAAATATTATATTTAGCCTGATTTTGGCAATATTGAAAATTATTTTTGAAATAATTTATTATAGTCAGGTGCTTTTACAAATAAATGTGAGCATAACAAATTGAAATTTGAACAGTTGGATGACCTGTATTCATTACCCATTTTCAATCAAGCCATTTAGGAGTCATTTCTTTTTCTAAATATGATATATCTTAACATTGAAATGGGCCTAAAATTACTTTTGTCTACAAGATAATTATGAAACTCTAGTGAAAAAAAGAGAATGCCAATAGTACTGGACTAAGAACCTAAAAACTTTGGATTTAATAATGAAAAATGGAAAAAGAGTTGATGTTTACATTGTGTATTGATGTAACTAAAAAAATAAATGTTTTTCCCCAAAGGGGGAAAACGCTGAAGAATAAGCGTCCATAATATTTAGAGTTGGGTTTGCCATCACCATTTTCTCTGGGCCTTTTATCATCTCCCACATATAATCAGGAGGAGACCCTTTGAGGAAGAATAAGAAACTTTCTCCATGCAGAGCAGGAAACGAAATGCTTCGGTTTTCTCTCTGAACTAAGATTCATCTTCGAAATAGAGCGTTCAGAACTCGATTTCTCCAAAGATCTCTCCAACTCGGATTGACAATGTCTTCATCAGAAGGATTTTAATAAATAGAAAATGATAGTCGTTTTACATCAGCATTACAAGATCTCTTTGTGAAACTAAAAGGCAGGATGAAGAAAATGAGGAAAGAGAACCTGAAATGGCAGAGGGCTTTAGTCCGAATTAGCAATTTTAATGGCTGCAAATGCATAAAACATCTGTACTGGCCTTCTCTCTAAATGGGACAATTTACCTGAGAGCATTCTGGAAACCGTAAGATGTACTACAAATGAGAAGCATTATTTAATCATCATCTTTCAGTACGAACCCATGGACTCCGCCTAAATAGCCCACACATTTCAGCTGTGTCCAGTCACCCGGGGGCGGGCAAGGTGGGGAGAGAGAGAGAGAGAGATGGGAAAGAGAAATGGGTTTGCCGCTCCCGTTTCCTTGTACCAAGAGTCCATTTGGTATGTTTTACAAACATTAGGGCCATTACTACCTACTAATCCCTGATAAATAAATAATTAATAGATGTTTCTGCGTGTTTACATTGAAAAAGCAGCGGCTAAACCAAACGTGTTCTCGCAATGCCCGTTGCTATGGTCTGCATTTTACCATTATTTTTTTGTTCATTACTTTCCATATGCGAGTTTCCTCTCTTCCCTAAAATAAACTGCCATTTATATAAAACCCCTAGAAGTTGGTAATTACTTTAAACTAAGAATTTGCTAGTGGTGAGTCATTGCGATGATGTTAGAACAAGTCTCGGAATATTATCTGCATTTCAGCATGAGATATACCGTGGGATTGGCACAAAAGAGAGAAGAGTGAGCCTCCCAGGCTGTGTGTAGATTGCCGAGTCTCTGGAGAGGAGCGAGAGTAGATCTTAACTTGGCAGAGACCTGAGAAACCCACACTTCCTCGGCCCATGAATTGGCGCTGTCTGTGCATCACAGAAGCTGGATTGATAGCTCGGTAATCCTTTAGTAGAACTTGCTCCTTTTTTTTTTTTTTTTTTTTTTTTTTGGTTCTTTTTTTCGAGCTGGGGACCGAGAACTTGCTCCTTTAAACTGAATGCTTGCAAGAATATTTTGGGAAATCATTGCAACCAATTATGAAGTAGCTTGCTAAGATGGAAATCTGGGTGAAATACATCCTTAAAGATATATTTGCATTAGATCACATCTCCATCGGGAGAGGATGATTTGCCTAAACAGTTCATTTGGGCCCATGGAACAGATTAGGGGTGAAGACTAGAGAAAAATTATTGCATTTCCCTTTATTTTTTTTCCCTTCACTTATCCAACTTTTGGCCTCGACTAAGCCAGTAGTAAAACTCTCATAGTAAAGGAGGGATAATGTCGATGGCAAACTCCAGAACAAATAAATTCGTATTGGTTTTCTAAAAGGCACCCAAGAGTTGACTTGCTTGTGGCAGCTTGGGGCAGAGGACCCGCAACTTGAAACCTAGGTCTTTCTCCAACTAAATCTGAGTACTGCTTGTCTGTTTTCTGATAATCGGGAAAGGATGTAAACTGGTGGCACTGGAATCACACGCCGTCAGTCTTGAGATGGTTAGATAGTCACTGCTCAAGTGGAGTTTTCAATGGCATTGCACAGCAATTGACCTTTGGTTACCCAAATTGGAGGAAGAAGAGGGACATTTCTGAATAGGGTGGAGAGAACTGTTTTCAGTTTGAATAATAAGCTAGAAATTTTTTTTTTTTTTTTTTTTTTTTTTTTTTTTTTTTTTTTTTTTTTTGGCTAGAAGAATTTCAGTCCTTGACAGGAACATGGACCCAGAGATCAAGGTTTTGAGTAAAAGCTAGACCCTGCAAAAACAGGTCCTCCCAAACAGAAACTATACCAATGCTTTGTCAGAACCGTTATATTGTCACAGCATTTATTATGTGTACCTTATGGGCACAGCAGGATTTAAAACAATGCTGTTTTAACTGTAATAGGGGGAAACTGCTTTTGTTTTAATAAAGTTATGCTAACTCACTTTAGGTGTAGAAGGAGAGGCCGTGGACACTGGAAGTAGGCAGCAAGCCACGGTCCTTAGAATGACCAGCCATTAAATAAAAGTCTCAGTAGAGCCTGAGTGGCCATATTACATGGTGGGAAACCAGTGCAGGAGAATCCAGTGAGGTCCAATGCCCACAGGGGATCGCCCAAGACCCTTGAAGGGCAGAGGTTCTGGCAACCAACTTCAAGTCGTTTAAGCTCCTCTGGCTTCTGTTATCCTGAGGTCATCATACAGTTTGTTAAAACTCTGGGAAATCTCGGAGGTTGCCATGACACAGCTGTTTACTTTAATAGTCGAGTCCCTCTTTTCTGCGCATATCGAGAACTTGAGATCCTGGGGTGGGGCAGCTCTCAACCAGTGATGGCGCTGTGGTCGAAAGAGACGATGGGTAAATGCTCTGAAAGTGCTGACGCACATTTCACGTAGTTTCTCTGAGGGTCCCCAGTGGACTGAGCTGTAGTTACTCATGGAGGTAAATGGTTATTAATGGATTCTGCCTGTTTACCCTATCCCGACTCACTTTCGTCACCAATGACCTTGTGTGTATATTCCTTACACGTTACTCAATTCTTAATTCAGCACCCGCTTTTGGGGGTGGGGGGGACCATTTTCCACCACACTACTCCCATGCTACTTCTGCCAGTTTTTAGTCTCCCAAGCATTTAACTATGTACACGTGCACATCTTACAATGATCTAAAATAGTGGTCGAGAATCCATACTCCGAGAGCCGACTAAGATAACTAATTCTTTTTATAAAAGATATGCCTCCGCTTAAAGGAGAACGGATCTTATACCACGAAGCACATTAAAAAATCCATGCATAATGCATGACGTTTCGTCTCAATTGTGTTGCCAAAGATGATTCAAGGACTCGCAGCGTTCATTAGTAGCTTTTCATCTGCGTAAGATTTTTTTTTCTAGCAAATTAATTATTACATTTTGAAGTCGTGATTTCTTTAAGCATCAAAGTATTTGTTTTGAGGGATTGAAATTTTACATAAAATTATTTCTAAACCAAACATTTAAAATTTTATTTTCACGGGGGCGGAGCGGAGGGGGCTGTCTTCAAAGATATTTTGCTATTTAAATGTTTTACTTCTTACATTGAATAGCTGTGTGTCAGGCACCAAAATTAAGTCAGTTCTTTGTAGCCTACTATTCCTTTTGTTTTCTCCAACATCTGTTTCACCCACATCTGGTTTTCTCCAACATGTGGATGCTGCCTCTCAAACTACACTTCATGCTTCATATTAAAGTTTAGGGGTCTGATTTCTTGCGATGCTAACTTGATTTTACTTCTATTGCCTAGAGTTGAGCATTGTTCTGAGGCCTTGCACTGTCGTTAATGTGCAGTGATGATCACACCCAAATATGTGCAAAGATATTGTATCATATACCTTATGAAACTTCAAACTTGATTGAGTGCTAGTCAAATTAGCAATCCAAGCACAATTTTTTTTATCTTTCATCATTAGTTTTATAAGCCTGCTAATAGGGCTTAATTTAGGAAATTATGTAGGAACTACTTTTTTAACCTTACCACAGGTCAGCTTGCTTTTAGAGGGGATGTGTAAAATTGGCTGTTTTGTCCTGGGTAGCTTTTGAGTTCTTGTGAGAGGTTTTGTTCTTTCACACGATATATCTTAACATTATTTTAAGATGTTGAGAATACCGTGAGATTACGGCTGTCATTTTCAATGCTAGAACCTTTTTTCCATATCAGGGAACATTTCAAACTATGACTAATTTCCCTAATTGTTCATTTTGGTTTTATTCTTTCTTCATAGTTCCACTAATTTCACAGAACTCTTTTTTATTTATACATGATCATAGGAAATGTATCTGAATCTAATTCACGACTGAGTGATAGCACGTGTTTTCTGGAAATTTAAGCCATGGGGGTGGGGGCGAGGTCTCTGTTTTAAACATTTTTCAAAATTGGAATCTGAGGGACCCTTTGAATATCTGTGTATTTGCTTTGTCGAGCGGCTCTAATGGGCTGTATTTCTCCTATTCCTGCTCTCCAACATGTTCTGTCAAATGTCACTTCCAGGTTCTTTACGGACATCTTGGGGATATGCTGAAGCAATCCCATCTGGCACTCGCTCTGCAGGACCGTACCTCTTCCCCTTTCCCACAATGTGTAAGCTTGTGGCTGCAAAGATCTCAGGTAAAGCGGAGGGGTGGCCTGCTTCTGATTATTTCCCGCTGTGCACTACATCGGAGGTTAGCTCCTCAGACTCAGGCTATTGGGGAGCAGAAATCTTTTGGTCTGCCTCTTGTTGGTAGGGAGGCAACATAGAACAGGATCAGTTTGATACCGTTTGCCTTTCAGATGTCAGAGAAATCTCCATCCTTCAGTTGGAAGGAAGTGACAAGACAAATTCTCCCTGGATGCTTAGAGACCACTCTTTCCCTAGTCGAGTCCCCACCCCACCCCTACCCCCGCCCTTAGCCCCACTCCTACCCCCACTTTTAGCCCCACCCCCACAAGGAGGGCACAGTCTGTACAGTCATTAAGTAGATTGTCAGGGCTACTTCATAAATCAGGGCAGAAGACTCTGGCTTCTCTTTACCATCACTAGGTTTTGAGAATTTTTTTGTTTTGTTTTTGTAATTTCTTTTTTTTTAATTGTATTTTTTATTTACATTTTAAATGTTATCTCATTTCCTGATTTCCCCTCCAGAAACCCACTATCCCACCCCTCCCCTCTGCTTCTATGAGCATGCTCCCTCGCTCACCCACCCACTCCTTCCTACCTCCTGACTTGAATTCCCCCTCACTGGGTCATCTAGCCTGTCCATGTGTACTCTTGAGATGGTGAATTTTGTCCCTGGGGGGGGGGGTGTCCGGTTGGTTGATATTGTGTTCTTCTTATGGAGTTGCAAACTCCTTCAGCTAATTCAGTCCTTTTCTACCCACTCCATTGAGGACCCTGTTCTCAGTTCAATGGTTGGCTGCAGTCATCTGCCTCTGCATTTGTCACGTTCTGGCAGACACTTATATCAGGCTCCTGTCAGCATGCACTTCTTGGCATCAGCAATGGTGTCTGGGTTTGGTGGCTGTGTATGGGATGCATCTCCATGTGGGGCAGTCTCTGAATGGCCTTTCAGTCTTTGTTCTCCACTTTGTCTCCATATTTCCTCCTGTGAGTATTTTTGTTCCCCCTTCAAAGAAAGTCTGAAGCATGCACACTTTGGTCTTCCTTCTTCTTGATCTTCCTGTGGTTTGTGAATTGTATGTTCAATATTCCGAGCTTTTGGGCTAATATCCGATTATCAGTGAGTGCATGCCATGTGTGTTCTTTTGTGACTGGGTTGGCTCACTCAGGATGATATTTTCTAGTTCCCTCCATTTGCCTAAGAATTTCATGAAGTCATTATTTTTAATATCTGAATAGTATTCCATTGTGTAAATGTACCACATTTTCTGTGTCCATTCCTCTGTTGAAGGGCATCTGAGTTCTTTCCAGCTTCTGGCTATTATAAATAAGGTTGCTATGAACATAAGTGGAGCATGTGTCCTTGTTAGATTTTGAAGCATCTTTTGGGTATATGCACAGGAGTGATATAGCTATGGCCAATTTTCAGAGGAACCACCAGACTGATTTCCAGAGTGGTTGTACCAGCTTGCAATCCCATCAACAATGAAGGAATATTTCCCTTTCTCCACATCCTTGCCAGCATCTCTCGTCACCTGAGTTTTTGATCTTAGCCATTCTGACTGGTGTGAGGTGAAATCTCAGGGTTGTTTTGATTTGCATTTTCCTGATGACTAAGGATGTTGAGCATTTCTTTAGGTGCTTCTCAGCCATACGGCATTCCTCAGATGTGAATTCTTTGTTTAGCTCTGTAAATTAAAAGGGTTATTTGATTCTCTGGAGTCTGACTTTTGAGTTCTTTGTATACATTGGATATTAGTCCTCTATTGGATGTAGGATGGGTAAAGGTCTTTTCCCAATCTTTTGTTTGCCGTTTTGTCCTAATGACAGTATCCTTTGTCTTATAGAAACTTTGCAATTTTATGAGGTCCCATTTGTCGATTCTTGATCTTAGAGCATAAGTCATTGGTGTTCTGTTCAGGAAATTTTCTCCAGTGCCCATGTGTTCGAGATGCTTTCCCACTTTCTCCTCTGTTAGTTTGAGTGTATCTGGTTTGATGTAGAGGTCCTTGATCCACTTGGACTTAAGCTTTGTACAGGGTGATAAGCATGGATCGATCTGCATTCTTCTACATGCTGACTTCCAGTTGAACCAACACCATTTATTGAAAATGCTGTCTTTTTTCTGCTGGATGAAATTTACAAATACATAAAAATAGTCCAAACCCAGAGTGGGGGGTAAGGGGGACCAAGCAAAAGAAATAAGGTATCATAGAAGTGAAAGACTATACTTTCACAGCAAAATTCTGAAAGAGAAGCAGGTCTCCTAGCACAGACCTCGCCACACAGCCACACTCTACCCAAGAGCAACAGTTTCTAATCTACTGCCTTTTATCAATTTCATTACCTTTGAGAAACTTTGCTTGTGCCCAATTCCCCTGAACAAGAATTTACCTTTTCATGTTTTCTTTGGCAGTTTGACATAAACATATTTTATATAAATAAAATATTTGAAGCAAGAATTATTTGTTCTTAAGAGAAATTTAGTCTGTCCAAGTTTATTTGCAACGTGTGACTAACTGCATTGCCCCGATAAGCCTGGAGATAAAGTGCCCCGTGCACTGGAACATACATTACTGGGACTCTTTCTAAGCACTGCCTGGTTTATCACCCATGGGCTATAATGATTCTGTCACCAATAATTGATTCGTATTAGATTTCAATTATTATTTCCAAAGTTACTTCATCTACTGACACCACAGTGGTAATGTTTGAAGCTTCTCTGCTCAGTTATGAAATCTTCATCCCCCCTTTTTAATGATTTTTTTAAAATTTCATACATGTGTATTGTATTTATTATTTCTCTCCACAGTCTATCCCCTCTTAATCCTCCTATGTCACTCCTAGTCTCTAACTTCATTACCTCTTCTTTAATTATTGTCAAGCATCCTCTTTATACGTACAAACAAATGTACACACAAAGGATGTATCCATAAGTGGCTCATGAAATAATCTAATATTACATGTATTTCTGTATTAACCTATCTATTGCATAAAATATTAAACTTCAGTAGACTCAAAGACTGAGAAGCTATATAAATACCTTATCTAAAGTATTTAATTTATCATTTGTAAGCTATTATAATTATATGATAATAAAAGTAAAAAATGTTGATATAACCAACTTATAACTAATTATTATAAAAATTAGAGTGTATATTTTAAGTTGCTATATATTTCATCTTCACAAAACTACCATGTTAAATAAATTATATGTTGGGTCTCAAAATGTTCTGAATATATTAATCCATATTTCAAGATATTTTTCATTTCATACTAATCAAAGCATCATAATAAAGTTAGAATATGACATTTAAAGTATGTAATAAGTTTTAGTGATTTAATCTCCTGAAATATCTTCATTTAGGCCCAACTTTATCCTGTGATTGGATTAGGCTGGCGTGTTGACCAATAAGACAGTTTGCTAAGTCATTCTGCTGTGCATTTTCTGTCATTGACATGCAGAGAAACTCCACAATCCAGAACTACTTTACCCACATTCATATAAAGACCCAAAATTAGCAATTGTAATATAATTGTAGCCAGTGTCTCAGAAGTGCCTAGTAGCTGTCTAACCAAAGTTTCGGATTCATGGCTCATTCTCATCAGTTGAAACTCTGTTAAGTTGTCAGACTGTTTGGAAGGAAAATATAACACGATCTCTCCAGCATTCGTCCCCAGGACTATGACAGTGACAGTCTCTAATTCCTCATCCACCTAGCTTACTCGCCCTTCAGGGCACCCACCAACCCTAGTTCCATGTTATTTCAGACTGCACTCATTCCGCACCTCAGTATAGATGCTTCTCCTTTCTCCCTGCTGAGTTGAATAGTGTGAGTGCAATATTAGTTTAGCTTGCGTAGTTTACACAGTGCCTTTCTATTGGCTGTAGACTCTCTTGTTTGTGGAATTAGGAATCAGAGGAAAATAAATTTTTCCTTTGCTTTTTCTCAACCTGTGGGACATGGCCCTTTTAAGGGTCTCATAGCAGATATCTTGTGTGCCAGATGTTTATATTATAATTCATAACAACAGCAAAACTACAGTTATAACGTAGAAATGAAGTGTGTTTAACAGTTGGAGGTCACCACAACATGAGGAACCATGTTAAAGGGTCACAGCATTAGGAGCATTGGTTTATTATCACCATCATCACCATCACCACCACCATCACTGCCTACATCACCATCACCACCTGCACCACCATCACCACCTGCACCACCATCACTGCCTGCACCACCAACACTGCCTACATCACCACCACTGCCTGCACCACCATCACCATCACAACTGCACAAGCTGACATCATCGAAGTACTTTATGCGTTACATAATACACTGATCCCAGAAAGACCCAAATTAGGCACCCAGATTGTAGATTCTGCAATTCCCGTTAAAAGGGAAGAAACAGAGATTCAGAAATGTACATTAATTATCCTCCTTCCCAAAGATAATCTGTGGCAGAATCACATGTGAGCTCAGCATCTGTTTTAAACTTCGTCCGTTCCCACTGTCTCGAGTTGTTTACGTTGGCCATGAAGGTCCGTCCTGGCGTAGGGGCTGGGTTGAAGTTGGAGTCTGCTGAGCCATAAACTGAACAGATAATTATCTGTGTATCGTCGGGAAGGCGGAGAGGCCACTGAAGCCGAGCTTCTGTCTCTTCTGCACTCAGATGTATGATTGGGAAGCTTTGAGACAAATGTGCATTACATTAGGATACTAAGTTTCTCACAGTTCTAGGCTGCAATAGAGAAATAACACCATGAAAGCAGTGAGCGTTTCCCAGATATCATTTTTGAATGTTTCAAATGCCTGTGTTATATTCTACATGAGGGGCTTTTCTCAAGAGCCTAATATTTCATGATCACCTTCCTAACTAGAGCTAAGCATTCCATGTTAAGGCCTTTTTTTTTTTTTTAAGAATAGCACTGGTTTGCAGAGTTGCCGTGCCTGCCTCTTCCTCAGTCACAGTGTCCTGGTACTGCATCTGATCACTGACCGCTCCTTTACATACACTAGTCAAAGAAAAAGAGTGGACAGCATTTGCTATGGAAGCCTAACAGGGGAATGGAATGATGGGAAATGGCGCTCTCTTTCCCCTTTTCATCTCTTTTCCCTCTGTTCTTGCTTTCCTCCTAAGAGCTGGAGGAAACCGAAAATATAAGGGGAAGACAAAAATAAAACATCAGGAGGACACACTTGACAGCCCTGACAGTGCCCATCGCAGGTGCTTCTTCGACACGCATGTGTGAGCAAAGTCACAGATGTCTGCTCTTATACTCACCTAGAAAACAGTGTCCCTAATCTTACAATAGCATGTCATGGTGCAAATGCTGCTATCGTGCAGTCATTTTGCTACTTCGAGTGATTCTTTCTGGGCACCAGAAGAATCGACCTCTGACTCAACCGCCTGAGAACTAGCGTTCCTCCATCCTTGTTTCATTGTTTGCCATCAGTGCTAGCCACGTTCTGGGACACCAGTGCTTGGCTTCTTAAAAGGAGGAGCTACCACTGAGTGTAACCGTGAAGGAGAGATGATATGTGCGTGCACTGAGATAAGAGGCACATACCTATCATGTTATCAATATTGGCGTATTGATGTGCAAAATTACTAATGGTGGCAAGTCTTAAAGATGGACTCCCAAAAGAAGTAGTGGTTATTTATGACTTTGTGTTAGTAAACTCACCAAAACAAATAGAAAGCCTCTCCTGGCTACCCGTCTTATGTAAAACTTTGTTTAAGATAAATCCGAGACTCCAGATTAAATGTATCTTATGGGGCTCCTTTTAAGAAGAAACGATCTAGTGTATCTTTGTTCTCTTGAATGTTTCTTTTCAATAAACACAAAGCCTTGACTAGTGCCATGTGTCAGGCATATACTACATGGGAGAGATTTTTCCTTCTTCCTTCATTCACTCCATATAAGTGCAATAACAGTACCTACATTGTCATTACTTATTCTGTGTCCTTTTATTTAACCACCCGATAGCCTTCGTAACTTTAATTACTGTTATTAATTCTTCAAATGAAAACAAATGTAGGAGGACTAGATCAGAGATAGAGATGCATATTAAAAAGTAACAAGGGTTGGGGATTTAGCTCAGTGGTTAGAGCGCTTGCCTAGGAAGCGCAAGGCCCTGGGTTCGGTCCCCAGCTCCAAAAAAAAAAAAAAAAAAAAAAAAAAAAAAAAAAAAAAAAAAAAAAAAAAAAAAGTAACAAACTGAGATAAGATTGTGAGCGCAGTAATGAAAGAAAACAAACAGAAAACAAAAATCGCCCCATACTGTCTACTAAGGCAAACACGGCAGGAGCCAGTTTTGAGCCAGTCTAGATGAGTCAGAGGTCAAACGTCTGTCACTGGTCAAATTTCAGTAGGGGGGTAGGCCTAGCTTTTTGGTTTTTAGTTTATGTTTGTTTTTCTTAATTCTGTGTAAAATGAGCTTCATTTGTAATAAAAAGAAATCTCAGAAAATCGGAGCTAGCCAGGTAAGCTCAGCAGTTCAGGGCACTTAGTAACCTTGCAGCAGACACTGGTGCGGTTTTCAGGACCCAGCTTGCAGCTCACAACTGCCTATAATTTTAGTTCCGGTTCTGATACCCTCTCCAGCCTCTGAGGATTCTTATACACAGGTCTCACATAAACCCACACAGGTGTACCCCAATACATATACAGAAAATAGATAGATGACAGACAGATAGATAGACAGATAGAGATAGATAGATAGGTAGATAGAGAAATAAAATTTTGAAAACTTGAAAGTGAAATACTAAAAATCTTACAGAAACAACAAACTCTGGTGCGCACACTAAATCAGTCAAATGGAATTGTAGACGTCCTTTTAAGTCACATTACTAAAAAATAGACAAAGCTATTTCACCAATGAAAAGTTCTAATTCACCAAAGAAATATAGTGCTTTCCATCCTAATCTGCCTTGCGTCTTTAAAATCAAGCAGAAAAGTTAACATAACTGGAAGCAAACTAGGAGGAACCATAACATCGGTGTGATTTTTTTTCCCCCTTTTTTTTTTCTCATAACAAATCAATAAGCCCTAACATGTAAACGCTATCATGCCAGTCCCAGTGTGAAGAAGCTGAAGCGGCCCAGCGACTAGCGGTGCCTCTCAAGCCAGCTTCTTGTATCGTTAGGAACGGAACACGACAAGTCGTGCTCTGCATAGGCCGCTCCCAGTTCCTGTGTTGGAAACCTGGTCCCTACATGTGTACGTTAGTGAGAGGCAAAGCCTTCGTGTGGTAATCAGGACTGAGTGGGCTTCTGAGAGTGAGGGTCCTGGGACAACTTTAGTGGCTTTGAAGGAAGAGGAGGAGAAACCCATGCTGGCCTTTTCCTGTCTCTCCATGTGACACCTTCTTCATGTTTGGATGCAGCAAGACGTTCTCAGTAGGTGTTGATGTCACACCCTTCAACTTGTCAGGATCAATAACAGAGACAAGTAGCTGTCCATTCTTTACATGTTATCCAGTTTTGTAGCATATATGTATATATATATATATACATACATATATATACATACACCTATATTTATACATTTAATTAGCGCACACGCACACACACACACACACACACACACACACACACACACACACACACACACACACATATGAAGGAAAAACACACCGGATTAGAAATAAATGCTTACTTGGGGGACATACTTTTGGGCTTTGTCATTTCCAATATTCTGTTCATAGCTGTCCTACTCCGTTTGTGATCTAGGGAAATGTTATAAAATGTTCAAGACAAAGACACACACGCTGCTAACTTCAGTAGGCCAATTATCTTTGCCAAGCCAAATACAAGCTCTCCCAGAGTGCCTTACTGCTTTGCAGTCCATGAGCACCATGTAAATTTGGGCTTGGCTACTCGGTTCTGAAGGAGAAACGAGAAGAAATGCTCGTAAGTGGACATCAATCACCCAGTGTCTTCAGTAAGTGGACATTAATCACCCAATGTCTGCAAAGATTAGCATGGGTGCCTGTCCCCATCCAGACTGAAGGGCATGGCCACCCGGCCAAAGACTTTTCCAGACTATAAGGTGCTGTCACATGATTAAGTTCTAATTAATGTAACATGAGCAGAAATGATGCTCCACTTCTAAATTACATTTTTTAAGGGTGAGGGATGTATCCCTAATACGTCCCCTTTAAGTCCAAGTAGGGTGACTGGAGTTAAGGGAATCATTTTGAACCAAACAGTTGAGGTTGTCTACAGAGCTGTGGTTTTTACCTTGGGTCTCAGGGGAGATAGAAATAAGATACTTTGTTTCAGCCATTGCTATTGTGGAACTCAAGAACTATGGTTTTTGAAGCCTGGTTTACTTTGACTTGAATACTCAGATTGCCATAAGAGGACCTGACGTGAATGGGGTCGGCTGAATAATTAGGAATTATTGATTTTAGAAGCTGTTGATTAGGCAGTAATGATTTTAGAAGCTGTAAAGGCTGGTGACTTCTGTCATTTTCATGGAAACAAGTTTCACAGAAACTGTTGCCTCTGACGTCTTAGAAGGTAAAATACATATGCGCGGAGCCTATGGCTACAGGGGTCTTGTTGAAAAACACAGATGCTAGTGTGTATGGACTTCTCTTTGAGGCTGTCAATAATATTTAAAAGATATTGATTGTCTCAATCAGGATTTGTATTCCTGCACAAAACATCATGACCAAGAAGCAAGCTGGGGAGGAAGGGATTTATCCAGCTTACACTTCCACATTGCTGTTCATCACAAAAGGGAGTCAGGACTTGGAATTCAAGCAGGTCAAGAAGCAGGAGCTGATGCAGAGGCCATGGAGGGATGTTATTTACTGGCTTGCTTCCCCTGGCTTGCTCAGCTTGCTTTCTTGTAGAACCCAGGACTACCAGCCCAGGGATGGCTCCACCCGCAATGGGCTGGGCCCTCCCCCTTGATCACTAATTGAGAAAATGCCTACAGCTGGATCTCATGGAGGCATTTCCTCAAGGGAGGCTCCTTTCTCTGTGATAACTCCAGCTTGTGTCAAGTTGACACACAAAACCAGCCAGTACATTGACTCAAACCCAGGACAGCTGGAAGCATAAACGGGAGAGATGTGGATTTCAGGAAGTTGTTCGGTATGGGTACCTGTCAATCTAAAACAGGCAGTCTGTTAAATTAGGAATGAGCAGTATTTGGAAATTAAGTATCTGTTCTAAAACTCAAGGAGAGCGAAGAAGAAGCTGTAAACAGGTCCCCCGTGTGTTTCCAGAGTTCTGTCAAGCATGTCTGCTGAAGTGCTGCTTCGGGGCCAGTGAGTACACGCCAGAAGCAATCCCTGTATGCCACCCTCTTCCCAGTCAACCCTGAAGATGGCCTCAGATAGGACACTGGAAAACTTGGAATGAACAGAGGCACAAGTCAATTAAACAATAAATAAAACAAAATAAAGACTCCAGATGTAAAACTTCTGACTAGATAACAATTTGGGGGCTTTTTAGATATGAAACTAGAAGGCTGTATAAAAGTTCTGGGTTTTGAAATCATGCCTGTGCCATAAGTGATTTCCTCACTCCAGTCCACTTCGTGATTCCCACAGCCCTAGATCACGGCAGACTACATCCATGGAATATGATAGAGAGACTCACAAATAATTGAAGACCCTGGAATTTGAGGGCTATGACTGGATGAGGTTGACCCATTTGCAAAGAGACAAATAATTGTCTTGTCCTGCCCAATCTTCCCCCTTAAAAACAACTTTCAGCTGAGAACATTGGGTCCCAAGTAGACAACTTATACCTTCAAAGGCTTGGGACAAGGAGATGTGAACGGAAACACTTTTCATTAGGTCTTGCCTTTAAAGAAAGACTTGTATCTTCTTTCTTTTCTCTTTTCTGTTGACAGGTGAGCTGATCTGAGGTGCGGAGCTGAAGGGCCTGTTTTAGTTTCTAATTAACCCTAGAGCCCCGAGCTGGAATTACAGTTCAAACGAAGAACCTAATACAACAGGCACACATATTTTAAAATTATGTATCAGTTAAAACTTTAACAGATGGAATATACCCTGTCTTGTCAAATACACCATTGAATAAGCCAAGTCCAAGTGTAAAACCCTTGGAGTTGAGTGAAATTTCAGAATGTGATGAGATCCTGAATAGATAACAGTCTGGCTCTGACTTACAAGCCACAACACTCCCCATCCTAACACAGCTTGCCGTAAAGTTCAAGGGGATTACTGTGCATCTAGCCTAGCTCACACGTTGAAGCACACACACACAGTACTATGCTAACATCCTAGGCCTAGGGAAATAAGCAGTCCAGACCATCCTGGAAGAGAGTTATGCTCAGGCTCTCAAAACAGTGTCGGGCCCCTTAAACCAGATGGGCTGGATTTGGAGTTCCAAGCACAGGACTTAGATTGTTGGGGACGAGGTGCATGCTTAGAGTAGACACGTGATTTCAGGCCTGATTCGTTTTGTGGAGAGTGTGCATAGTCAGCTGAGGGTGAGTCCAGAGGTCTCAGAAGTTGCAGCCAGCTATTAGAACTTTCCTCTTGGTCTCTGCTTGCAAGAACATCTTCCAACCAGTAAGAACTGCATATTGATGCAGAAGCAACGTAATTCCATTTCACTTTGATCTACACAATAGTAAAATCAGCGTTTTTGCCTGTGCCTCAAAGTAAAACCAAAATCCTGGGTATTTCCTATGGCTACAATGCTTAGGCAACTTTTGAAACAGTTTAAATGGGTTGTTATAAATATGTATTTTTTTGCATTCTTGTTTAGTTTGTTTATGAATGAGCAGACTGATGTGTACACCTATATTTAACGTGCTTCTCAGCATCCATATGTTTTCAATCACAAGTGTTGATTGTTCTTCATAGATGATATGGATACTTCAGTCTTTGAGAATGTCATGTGACTTAATGCAGTTATCCTTTAGGGAAAATACATTGCATTCATTCACTTGTACTTCCTTTCTAATGGTCACTGTGACCACATCCTGAAATCTTTAGCTATCCAACTATTAACATTGATTGGTCCTAAAAGAAATAAAACCCATAGCCTTGGCTTCTCTGGATAGGAACCAGTTCAGGGAAGGGTCAGATACTGAACTCTTTCTAAGGGTCATATGTTATACCATGTTTCCTGAGTAAATTAACTTATTTAATAACATATTTAATAACTGCTCTGAGAGGTCAATACAGAAATAGGGAACCCAGACCACAAACAAAAACCATAGGAAATCTGAATTTCTAATGTCTTTATAGCTGCACTCAACTTCTATTCTATGAATTAAAAGAAACTTAATCTCATTTATTAAAGATGCCAATCTTAATTTTTCCCCAAGTTGTCATCTAAATACTGGAGGACTCTATGAGTGTCAAAGACAGACACCGAGAACACAGATCTTCCTTTTCTGCCTTACAGTCATGTGACATTATTCCAGATAGTCAATATTCAGGCTCAAGATCCATGACCTGAAACGGGACAGCCAACGGCCACATGACTACGTAGTACTAGAGACACAGAGGGTCTGTCAAATGCATCACACACGCAGAATCCCAAAGATTTAATACCGAAGAACATTTCACTGTTACTTAACTTATTGTATGTTGACATGATACTTGCAGTATGTTTGATTAAATAAAACACATCGTTAAAGTTAATTTCACATGTTTATTTTCAGGTTTAATACTCGAAACATTAATATTGCATTTCCAGCTTGGAGTGGAAATCTCTCTAGAGATTTCCTTCCTCAACCTCGAGGCTGCCAAGTTTAAGCAAAGTCATCCCCACTCCCATTACCACACTTTGCTGCAGAGACTAGAACTGTGTGGTTCTGGTTTACTCCAGTTCAGATGCACAGTATTAATAATTCTAAAAAGCAATGTCCTAAAGGTAGAAATAATTCTATTTCATTTCGCATGAAATTACCATGTGCATTGGAAGATCTCTTGGGAAGAAAACCAGGCAAATAAACACACTCATTCAGTATACAGAACTGGAAACTCATGTTCTCTTCCTTACCACCAGGGAAACATCAATTTCTGTCACATATGAAGAAAGATATTATATGAACTTAAACAAAGAAATGGGGGCACTTTGGGAGCCCAACAGAGATGGTGTGATCTGTTTGTTTTAAGATTTGATGCTATTTCATCCTTTTGATTTTTCAAAAGGAAAACTCATTTGAAGTCTTCTAAGCAGACTTGTATAGAGTTTTATAAAGTGCTTTAAATTCCTGGGAGTACCTGTCTCAGCAGGAAACCTAAATCAAGGTTAGCCAAGACACTCTCCACCAAAGGGAGAAGCGGAGACAAAGATGAGAAAATAGAATGACCAGAGTAAGTTTGGTTATGCTTGAGTCTTGGAGGAAAATACTAGAGGCTTGGAAAGGATTTCAAGAAATGTCTTGGTCTCCACTATCATTTGTGTTAGAACTTAGAAATAGGGAGAATAAGGGGGAAGCTAGAGACCATTGAGGAAGTGATACTTTGGGTATTTTCCTCTGTACCATGCTAAGTCTAGCAGTATGAAGGAGAGGGCAAAGATTTAGAACAAGCAGTTAATCAGACTCAAAGTCTACAGCGGGAAGACTGAAAATATCAGCAGCAAGAATACCTGAACAACACTAATACCCATACAAAGCTAAGAGACGTGGTCCTGCACATCTTGAAAGCATCATCGTGGAGCAGGAAGTGCTAGCTGGAAGATGTTCCCACAGAAGTCAACACAGCAGAAGTGCAATGGTTGGTATCACTATAGCTACAAGAGAACATCATCAAGGTTCAGATGGGAAAAGCCTCCCACACTGGACATCATTTTCAATGATGATAACCATAATCTAGGGCCATAGGAGAGAAACTCAAATGTCCATGTGTCTTAGTTAGGGTTTCCATTGTTGTGAAGAGATACCATGACCAAAGCAACTCTTATAAAAGACAACATTTAATTGGGGCTGGCTTACAGGTTCAGAGATTCAGTCCATTATCATCATAGCAGGAAGCATGGTAGCATCCAGGCAGGCATGGCATTGATGATGCCGAGAGTTCTGCATCTTCATCTGAAAGTGGATAGGAGAAGACTGGCTCCCTCGTGGTTAGGAGGAAGGTCTCATTGCCTGCCCCCACAGTGACATACTTCCTCCAACAAGGCCACACCCACTCCAACAAGGCCACACCTGCTCCAACAAGGCTACACCTGCTAATAGTGCCACTCACTGAGCCAAGCATATTGAAACTACCACACCAAGTGTTAATGAAATACAGGAAAAAAGTTAGGAGTAAGTGGTAAAAGCCTTAAAGTCAATAAACACATTTACCAAAGTAGTCAGATGCAAAATTAACATACAGACTCAGTAGGAGAAAAGTAAACAATTATCAGTCTTACACAACATTGGACCCTGCAACCTGTACACAGTAAACAACTGGCCTGGAAAGATATGCCCAATGGTGTGCATGTTATAAGAGTAACCAACTTTCTGATTGGCTTTAAAGACCACACTTGGTATTAGTTATTGGGCCAAAAGTTCCTGGTAGCTTTGTCATAGGCCCTAAGGGAAAACTAATACAATTATTCTGCTAAGTGGAGATAGCATTAAGCTGTCCCTTACTTTCTAATTTTTCTACCTACAGATTAGTATCTCTTAACTCTCATCCTTCTTTTTACAGTTGGTGGCATTTAATACAGAGACTTACAACCGGTCAACATGGAGCGACTGTGAGATTGTTGCATGCTCTGCTCTGTGATCTCTATATCACATGCTATCATTTCAAGGCTCAAGGGTCATCAAGGAAGGAGGAGTAGAAAGATCCTAAATCAGCGACGGTAGACGTATGCAGCTAAACAGTATTTGTACAATACGAAAGATACAAAATGCACACAAACTCACAGCTGCAGTGGCTGCAAACACAAGACCTACACAAGATCAAGCCAGCCAAACTCCAAGCATGAGTGAGGCTTATGAAATCTCTCCTCTGGCTGAGAGGCTTCTAGCACAAGATGCCTGCTGTGAGGGAGTGTCGGTTTCCTGTAAGAACCTAGCCTTAAGTGGTTGCTCATGCTCCAGTCGATGGTCTGTATCCATGCACATGGTACATATAGGTAGTTCTTGAAGGGTAAAAGGACCATGCCACACAACAGAACTGGTAACGTTGGGTAAGCCTAGACCCAGGGAATCTCAGAATTGAGAATGGAATGAGTCATTCCTTGTCTACCTCTACCTGCTCTGGAACAGTAACCAGGACATGCCACTGAGAGGACCAAACCTAGAGTCCTTCCCCATGCAAATAGAGCATCACTAACATCTCAAACTGAGCCAATAGGAAATATCGATCCCTAAATTCCACCCTACTCCTCAATGTTTACTTAGTCCCTGCTCACATGGAATAAAGAATTAAAGTTATTTCACCAAGGATCAGCTGAGAGTGGCTGTTTCATTGCGCTGTAACACTTGGGGAAGAGTTCTCATAGCTTGATGGACCTTGGACCCTCCTGGCTGCCTCTGTGCCTCTGCCAGTCCCCTGCTGTTGGCACTGTCACTGCTATGGTTGCTGGTCCTTGGCTACCTGCCCTGTGCCGCCTGCCCAAACCTCCTTGCTTCTCTTTTAAGAGCTGTAACACTTTTGATTTTTCTAGTGGAACGGAGACCTGTAGAACCTGTTCTCCCTGGTTCCACTTCACCTTCCGGCAAAAAGAAGATGACAAGTTGGATTGACTGGATTTTCAAAAACAAAACAAAACAACAAAGCAAAGAAAAACAGCATAGGAGGTTGTGAAGGAAAATTTGTGGAACCATAGAGGAAAAATAAAGGAGAGGGAGGGGAGGGAAGATTTGATCAAAGCATGGGGTAGGCATGTATAAAATTTGTGAAAATAAAAAGAGATCACACAGCAGTATTCATTTGATAAATTAAAAAATGGATATTTGCAGGCTGGGGAAATGGCTCAGTTGGCAAAGTGCTTGCAACAAAGCACAAAGGCCTGAATTTAGCCCTCCAGAACCTACCTACCTATCTAGACATGGTGGCACAAGCCTACAGCCTCAGTGCTAGGCCAGGAGAATCCAGGGGTCTTGCTGGCTAGCCAGTCTAACCAAATTGGTGAGTTTCAGGTTCACTGAAAGACTCTGCCTCAATAAAGTGGGTGGGGGATCTGAAGACATGGTATGGTGGTTAAGAGTGTTTCCTGCTCTCGCATGCAACCCAAGTTCAATTCCCAGGAACCACAGTGGGCAGCTCACAGCCACCTCTAAATTTAGGGACTGGACAGCTTTGGCTTCTGTGGATCCCTGTACTCGAATGCCCACACCACCCCAACAGAATTGCATTAATAAAAACAAAATAAGGTGGAGAGTGATTAAGGACGGCTCCTAGCAGGGGCCTCAGTCCTTCATCTTCATGTTCAAACCTATTTATGTGCACATGTACAAACATAGGTACCAAAGAAGCAGTAAGGAGCAATCTATGATTGGTTACTGTCTTTAGGGAACTGGGAGGTAGTTATCTGGGAAGACCATAAATAAACAGTCTATTTGACACAGAATGATGTATCTATTAGGGATATCCTACCAGGGTAGCTTACTCAGGTTTTAAAGATATTTACAAAGCATATATCAGATAGCCTAGAGAAAAGTCAGTGGTGTCTGGTATTAGAGCCAAAATTAAAAGGACTTGCTTAATGCTTGGTTTTAAGAACTCTGTGGATGGGAGTTGGGAAAGGAACTGAAGTTCCAGCACTTTCTATGAGAAGGAACAAACTCACTATTCTAAGGACCATGGTCAGCTAACTGTGTGACAGCACGGTCTATGAGATCTAGTTCTTTCAACACAGCTGCCCCTGTGTGAAGAGGATATCAGAGAAGGGCTTGAGCTCCTGAGCTTGGTGTAACAATAATCCTTGAGAGGTAAGTGAAAAAGACACAGTAGAAATAGAGTTCCATTAAAGGCAAACCAGATCTGAGCCCAGCTGGAGGTGGAACTACATAGAAGCTGTGTCCCTTAAAAAAGGAACTCTGCCAAATCGTTGTGTAACGTAAAGACTGTTTTCCAATTTCAGAGCTGTTTATCAGACTAAGATTCCAAAATCAAACAATAACAGGAAATATAAACTGAGTCTGAATGGGTCCTGGTGTATTTTATAAATAGACATGAAGCAGCCATCTTAAATGTTGCCAGTTTACCTGAGGCTGAATTATCTCACACAATATTGTCCTGCCAAAATTTCCAAACCAGGATATGTTTTTGTCATTTATTTTCTAAGAAGAAAATATAAACGTTTTTTCCTTAATGATGCTCATAAATTAAATATTTTATTCCCTACAGTACCTGTGGGTTTTTTTCTAATAATGAATTATCACAGTCACTCCTATGTTCAGTATCACATCGAACGCTGTTGATTTTGTTTGCTTGACATATACATACCGCAAAGAATTCTGGTATGGAATAACTTTGCAGATTTTGGAGAACACGAATGGAAAATACAAGTTGGTTTTAAGAGCTATTTGGCACTATTTAGTAATACTAATAAGCCACATAAAATTGAGACGCAAATGTTAATAGTATTTTTTTAATTTGAAAATTACATTTTGATATTTGAGATAGTTAAAATAAATGAATTCGTTCTCACGGAATACTTTTGGCAAATGATTCAACCAATCCTCCTGTAAAATATTATTTCTGCCACTTTTAGAGGATTGCCCTTCCAGAAAAAACATATTTTTTTTTAATTTTCTACTTCTCAGAGCAACACAAGCAATGTACATGCAAGTCTGGATTTTAATATGTGTATTAAAATGTAGGCTATTTCCCCATTATGTGAAATTTGAACTGTTTGTAAGATAGAATCTACATGGAATATACATATATATCCCTAAGGTTATGATAAATCTTGGT
Source organism: Rattus rattus (assembly GCF_011064425.1). Lineage (NCBI taxonomy): Eukaryota > Metazoa > Chordata > Mammalia > Rodentia > Muridae > Rattus > Rattus rattus. The sequence continues at coordinate 194,102,946 of NC_046154.1, read as the reverse complement.
AGAACTTCCAAAACCAAAGTGGTTTAAAGTTTGGAAAATTAACTATGTTTATGTATTTTCATATGTAAAACCATGATATATAACTTACAATTTTTAGGGTTCTCTTAAGGCTGATTATGGTACAACAATCAAGTCTCTAAAGAACGGTTTCTTACATTCTCTTTGAAGAATATTCTTCTAAGGCCTTGAAACAATGTTTTGAAACAAAAACACCTTCAGCGTGGTCTCCCACCCACCATCCAAAGCTCAGGTTTCTCAACACGACAATGGCTGTTGTGCATCATCTCACCGCTCCCAGGTCTTACTTGTTTAAGACCTGCACAAGATGAAGCCAAGCAGCCTCCAGCTTGGGTGGGGCGGGGCCTCTGTGGTCCCAGTCTTAGCTGAGGGGCCGTTAGCAGTTGATAGCTGCACAGGATGTGAAGTAATTCTCTTTTATTGAAGTTGCTGCTGCTAGACTGGTCATGCTGCAGTTGTCACTGAACATGGGCAGCACTAACTGGACTCGGGATTATTTACATCCAAAAAATAAAGAGGGCACGAAACTTGGAGGGAGATGGGATGGAGGGGAGGTTGTGGGAAGGTAGTGTGCATGGATAGGATCAATAGACATATACAAATGTTAAAACTATCAAGGAATAAGCAGAAAATACTAAACTAACAGATTCTCTACGGGGGTGGGGGGAGAGAGAGAGAGAGAGAGAGAGAGAGAGAGAGTAGAAAGAAAGAAAGAGAATTGTCTAAATTGATTATTTATATATCCAACTTCTTAAATTAGAAGCACTAATACTAGGGAGGCTGAGGCCAGGAACTTTTTTTTTTTTTTTTTTTTTTTGAAACAAACATAGGTTAGTTTAGAGAAAAATTGATACTGGGCTAAGAGGGAAGTTAAGGAAGCCAAGAGCTCATACTGTAGGAACAGTCAAATAGTTAAATGTGCGACGTCCAAATGACCTAGCAAGGCCAAAAGTGATTCAAACACATGGTGGGATCAAGACAAAAGAACATAATGGGAAAGACATAGAGATGGGGTTGAAGAGGTAACTCTCGAAAGGAAAATCAGACAGAGGATACTGAAACAACACTAGGTTCTCAATTGCAATCCACAGCGCTACGGACAGAATCTAACCTTGTTGGAAAAGGAACTGACGAAGAGTAGCCAAACAGACGTGAGTTTCAGAACGAACTCTAATAACATGGAAAATTAGTCAGGAAATTAAAGCATCAGAAAAAAGCAGTCCTTGTTCTGTAAGATGGAAAGTAGAAAACTTCTTAAATATATAAGCTTGCTGCATGCATGCCTATAAGATTGCTGCATGCATGCCTTAGTTAACGAATACTACATACAAGCAGTGCCAGGTGACGAAGACAAGATCGGTGCTAAGTCTGCCAGAAGTGTCTCATCTGTTTTCAATTGCTCCTTCTTCCTCATGTTCTCCATGCATTGCCAATCCCTACAAAGTCTACCCCTGAAGCACCTTTAAGAACATCTCCTATTTCTCAGACCTCACATATTACTGTCTTCATTATCTTTCATAATTCCTCTTTAGCCATAGAACATTCTCTGTTCAATCCAGTTTTCCATTAAAACCTTAGTGTTCCTTTCCTAAACCACATAGCAATGTTACATTCCCCTGAAAGAATGTAAACATTTTCCCATTTGTACTTTTCAACATTATATCCTAGCCAACTGACATGATAAATTTTAAAGCCATAACAAAAAATTCTATGAAGTTATTCTGAGCTTTAAAATCTGAAAAATAGTTTTTAGGGAGACAAAACAAATTTTATAGCATATTGTTATTTTGTTTTGCTAAATTCAAGGATTATTGGGTAACCAAAGAAAATCATTTAAGTATTTGAGTATTAACTGGTGTTTCTAATAAACAACGCTTTGAAAAATAGTGTATCCACTTTGTAATAATTACCATCAAAGTTGTTAGGGGAGACACATATTGATGAATTGTGAAGTAATTATTTAATCATTTTAACATAATTATATACATTGTGATCGTTAAATATATTTTTAAAGATAAATGAAACATGATATCCTGGGACAATGTATACAAATAAATCTATGTGTGTGTGTCTCTCTGTCTCTCTGTCTCTGTCTCTCTGTCTCTCTGTCTCTCTCTCTCTCTCTGTCTCTCTCTCTCTCTCTCTCTCTTTCTTTCTCCTCCCTCTCCTCATTTTCTGAACTGAGAAACTGTCAATTCCAATGTCTCATGGTGAAATAAGTGAATAAACCTGTTTGTAGGCTGTGTGAGGTGAGGTGGCAGGTCTTATCATGGAAGCCAAGGAGTACATAGTTAACTGGATCAAAATAACAAGATGATCAAATATATAAAAATGTTACTGAAATCATGTGGGGTTAAATTTAGAAATAAAACTGAATTGACTTCTTGTTCCTAGAAGATTATATGCAAATACTTAACAGCTGTTATGTAACAGTATCCTCCATATTGCAACATTCCACCCTGCAGGAAAGCTCCTTAAGTCAGAATGCAAACAATGCAAAATAGTTTCAGGAAGTCCCTGAAACTGACCAGATTCACTAGACTACTTCCATGTCCATAGTAAATAGTAAAAACTACTGAGTCACTCTCAGACAAGCTTAGCTTCAAAGATGCTGAGACAAGCCCAATGCCTGGCAAGGGCTCATTCCAGCTGAGTCACTTGGAAGGAACACTCCCCTACCTATTGAGTCTCCTGCAGGCTGTGCAGTGTACTCCTTTAAACCCAGCTTTTGTGAGCTGTCAGCCATGCTCAGTGGGCCTTGGTAATATAGCTGTCTTTGGGCCATTTTTGTTTTTGTAAGTAATCCCTAATTCATACTCCTGTAATTAACCCCAAAAAACTCATTGTTTCACCAATTTGGACTTTGGTGGCGTCCATGCTTTGATACGTTGCAGGCTTCTTCACTGGGGTGAGTAGACATGTATGTATCTCTCCAAGGAAAATCTGTTAAATATCATGACCCAGAAGAGAGGAAGAAAAAAAAAATAAATGTTTCTATGAAAAAGCATAAAAATGACAGAACCTCATAAAATGTTATCATTCCTTTATTTACAAATGTACTGTTTACTTGACTCTAAAGATTATTTATGGATATTCTTTGCAGACTATCACAAAGGCACATTCTTCTGAGATGTTATGGGATGACTCAGCATACCAGATATGGATAAAGAGAGATTTTGTGGACTGGAAGGCAGTTCAAAGTAAAACAAATGAAAAAGACAAGTGAAAAGAGATTATGAAAAAGATGTTCAAAATTAAAAATAATACTAGAAAATGGAATAGTATAACAAGAATTCTAGAAAGAATGGCAACATAAAACAAACCCCACAAAATTTCTTCCAAATAATTGACAGTACTAGCCTACAGAATCAAGAAGTTAATGCAAAATAAATAAATAAATAATAAAATGGACATAAAAATCCATGTTCAGAAGACACAGTGAACATTTAAACTGTTAAAGATACAAAGTCATTCCATGTCTTCTTTTCTATTTAACTTTTTCATATAATATATAAATCACATTCTTTGTCTAACCCAGTTCCTCCCAAGCCTTCCCACCTCCCTATCCACCCAATTTCATGTTCTTCTGCCACCATTACACCAGAAGAGGACTGTGAACTGAAGCTACATTTTCCATGGGAAAGTAGGATGAGTGGAATAAGATGGGGATGCAGAAAATATACCAACGGGATTCCTGTGCCTAGAGCATGAGGCAAAATGAAAATACTTCTGACTAATAAAAAGTAAAGTAGTTTCCACTGAGGGTAAAGTTTACCACAGGAAATCCTAAAGCAAGCATTTCAGAAGAAAGTGATCCCAGACAAAGCTTGAATTGCAAGAAAGTATGTGGGACTCACAAGACAGACAGACAGACAGACAGACAGACAGACAGAAAGAAAGAAAGAAAGAAAGAAAGAAAGAAAGAAAGAAAGAAAGGAGAAAGGAAGGAAGGAAGAAAGGTTATAGGTAAATCTCAGTGAACACTTAAACCATTACTAATTTGTTCTTTCAATGTTAAACAAAAAAATTAAGACAAACATGAAAACATAATTAAAGGGATGGGGTTAAATCATTCAAGCTTTTAAAATTATTTCAGAAAAGCGTAAAGTCAACTAAATTTAGATTTAAAAAAATCTTAAGTTTTGAAAGTAGCCACTAAATAATATGAACACAAACTCAAAGCTAATTGCTGGTAACGATTAAACAACAAAAAATCTATATAGCTGTAAAGAAAGCAAGAAGGGAATGAGTGGGGGCAGAAAGAGTGGGACAGTTGAACAAATAAGATGGCAGATGTGAATCCAGATGTGTTATTAAACAGCTGTGGTCGACTGAAGGATACAACTAATCAATACTATTGTATGCAAAGGGAAACACCTAAAACTCATGGGTCTAGAGAACTTTAAAAGAATGGGGAAATGCCCCACATTTGTAGAACGTGTACTCCGACATCAATAAAGGCACAAAGACCCTTGAGGTGATAGATAGATAGATAGATAGATAGATAGATAGATAGATAGATAGATGTATGTATGTATGTATGAAACAGTCGCTGTGGAGAAATAGGTGAGGAAGTGACCAAAGAAATGAAGAGAGGGCACCACAAGCCCAGTGGAATGCAGTAGCTATGGATGTAAGAGAACGTGGCCATGATGTCTTTTGTGTTTATGACCTCTTTTATTTTTTGAGATTATAATCACGTCATTTCTTCTTTCCTAGTTTTCCCTCCAAATCGTCCCATAGATACCTCCTTGCTCTCTTTCAAAATTCATGGCCTTTTTGATCGATTGTTGTTGTATGTTCATATACATATGAACATACATATATATATTTCTAAATATAACCTGGACATTCAGTATAATGTTACTTGTACGTATGTTTGCAGGGGTGACCAGTGGTATTGGATAACCAACTAGAGTGCACTTCCCTCAGGAAGGCCATAAACAACTAACTGTGGCTAATTTAAATTTGAAATTTTAGAGCTTGACATCAAATCTTATTCAGGATTTCCCTGCCTCAAACTTTGCCTCGCCAGTTAGTATTAGTGTACCTCACAAGAATGACATTGTCCCACACCCATTATCATGTCCTAAATTCTTCTATTTTGAAACGTACTCACTTTCTTCACAGGATGTCTACTGTCCCTTTGGACCTCTTTTTAGATGTGCCACCAAATCCCTACAGATGCCACTACATGCAGCCACCTTCTCTGAGAAGTCTAAAGAATGAGCTTGAGAATCACCACAGTTACCGTCATCTACTCTGCCCACAGCCCAAGGCTTCCAAGTGTGGCAAGTTTGAAATAGAACCCATAAGACATTGGTAAATTCTAAATGTGTTTACATGGCCAGAGCCCTATGCTAAGTGCTGATATCATGCTAAGGCGGAGAGATAGCAGGTCACACTTTTCCTTAGGCCATGTGAGGATACCAAGAGGAAGCGGCTGCCTTAACACTGAAAGGTATTTCACCAGATACCCCACCAGCATGGAATCATGGGATTCGAAATCCCTGATCTACAAGAAAGAAGTTTATGATTTATCCCCCTTAGCCAGCCCCTTCCTCTGGTAACCTGAAGAGCCTAAGGCAGTGGGATAAAATCAATACTTCTCCATGTAGTACGCAGTTCTTCTCTAAGGAACTACTAAAGGATTGAGATGAATGCCTTTCTTATAGACCACTTATTTTTCTAGTTGCACAACTGCTGGACACACCTTCAGCTCCAGCCCTCTGTCATTTCTTCAGCATGCCATTCATCCTGAATGCCATATTTTTTCAAGAGGTAGCAGGCTCTTATGGGTTAATAGCTATATTCACTGGGACTCTCTAGGCCCAGTGGACATGACCTTATTTGAAAATACACTGTAATTGTAATTGAATTAAGATGTATTAGAGTAAGTCCTAATTCAATACCTGGTACTTGTACAGGGAGGAAATGTTGGACGCAGAAATAGATATGCATGGAAATGTCACATGATAAGAGAGGCACAAACTGATATATTTTCATAAATCCAGGGACACCAAGAATTGACAGCAAAGACAAGAAGCAAGGAGAAAGACATGACCATGTTTTCATTCCAAGCCCCTCAGAAGCATCCCACACCACAGACACCTCGATTTTAGAATTTTACCGTCTAGAACAATGAGACCATGCATTTCTGCTATTCAAAGACATTCTGTAGATGCCAGGTTCTTTTTCCTAGCAGCTCTAGGAAGCTAATTTAATAGGCAACATTTCTTCTCTTCCTCGAAGATTAACGCGATGAAATTAGTTGTTCCCCATAGGCCTTGTGATTTTTTTTCACTTTATGTGTATGTGAATGCATGTGGTACACATGCATATGTGCATTTCACAAATGTGAGGTATGTGTGTTGGGAGGTGCATGATGACATACATGAGTATGGAGGCCAGAGGTCAGTGTTGAATGCATTGCTGGACCATTCTCCACCTTGTGCATTGAAGTAAAGTGTGTCATTTGAGCCCAGTGTTTGCTGATAGTGCTTGTCTACCTAGCAAGTCCCTACTCCTAGGTGCTAGGATTATAGGCAAGCCACCTCACTGGCCTGGCATTTACTTTGCCTAGGTCCTTGGGGTCTCAAGGATGATCCTTGCACTTGGAAAGAAGGAGCTTTCGCTAGTGAGCCACTTCCCCACCTCGCAGATCTTGTGACTTCTTAAACCACAGGACAAATGTTGGTTGATGGCCTGCCATGCATGCCAAGCCAACAGCCAAAGAGAAAAAAGAGCAAACAGCCAAGAGGTTGACTTCATGACATCTCCAGGGATGACAGGCAGAACCAACAAACAACAAAACAATAACAACAGAAGGGAGCTGACCAAAGAAGTGTGCATGTCATGATGGCAATTATAAGCAAAGCAGACCCAGTGTTTAATGTGGAGGATTGAGGGCCCACAGTTCCATTGTAAGGAACTAAGGAGTCAAAGGAAAGTTTGCCTGCAGAGGGGACCCCAGGAGCCTGGGTCTGAGCAAGGCCTTTAGGAGCTGACTGAAAAGCACACTGAGAGGACCAGTGGGCGGGGAGGAGGCTGGAGGGAAGCAATGGCAGAGCTTCATTAACATTTGATTGCTTCGGTTGCTGTGGGTCTCAGGAGGTGTCAGTGTGCTGGAGTAAACCCAAGGAGGAGGAGGCAGGCAGTGGTAGCATCAGTCAAGAAGAGTCAAGGAGGGAAACTTCAGTGGGAATTATGCTGAGGAAAGAGTCTAGAGATCCTCTGGAGAAGATAAGCAGAAATAAGTTATGGAACGGTATAGCTCATGACCACACTGCACCTTGCCTTGGTGATGCTCTACCGCCATGAGGTTTTACACGTGCTCATGGCTCCGCTGGTAGAGATTGTCAGAGTCATCTCCTAACACTCAGAGTAGATCTCTCACCTGTTGAAATGCAGACACATGTGCTCACCGTGACCGTGATGTGGCCTCCTCCCAGAAGTAAGAGTGGGAGTTACGGGAACTTAGTTCCATTCTCTTTGGAACATCTCTCTTGAATGGTTCTGTTCAATTCACCTGTCGTGCTATCTCTTTCCTAAAGCACAGGAGAGGGTCTTCAGGCTGATACAGGAGAATCCAAGTAAAACCTTAGCTCGGAAGCACAAACCCACACCAACTGATGGCCGCTTGATTCCTCTTTCACGGACGATGTCTGATGAGTGAGAACAGGTGTTGATGCCGCTGCTCCTGTTTGAGGGCTGCGCCTTCTGCTTGAGTGGGCCCCAAGGTTTTGCTGTGGGTTCTAGTAAGCCAGAAGGTGTGCAGAGACTAGCCATGCCGGAGAAGGAATCAACTTTGGACCAAGATTACCTGCTCAATGTCTCTTCCTGGGCTTTTTACCATTTAAGGCAGAACCCGCAAAAGGTAGTTACAGACCAAATATGGCTGTATTTCCCACCTGTTCCCCACTAACTAAAAGCATCCTTCATTTTGTATATTTTGAAAATGAAAAATAGACCCTCTAGCAATGCTGAGCATTTCTTCCCTGGCTGAGAGCTGATTAGACCTCTCTCCTTGTTCAAGGGCTATGCTGTCTATTCAGTGAGGCCCCTGCAGGCTCACTTGCCTCATTTCTAGCTCTTACTTGCAGTCTGTAAGCTTTCAAGTTGGTAACCCCTGAGCTCAGGTCACTGCAAACATCAGATAAATACTCTAGATGCCCCAGGGTGGTGAATGACAGACTGGGCAGGTGCTAGAGATACTCTGAACCGGAATACCACGCTTTAAGGGTTCAAAGCACCTGAAGACTCTTATTATTATTATGGTTGTTTCGAGTTGACCTCCCTCCCTCCAGAGATGCTAGTTAAAAAGCCAGAACCTGTGCAGCAGCCGCTGAGCGTCTGTTTTTCAACTCAACACCCAGTGTCTGGCTGACAATGTTGTTTACAAAGGCAAAAAGATTCTGTAACACATTGAAGAAGTTCAGAAACACTGAAACCAAACAAAACTTGTTTCTCCATTTTCTGTAGACCTTGAAGTTTTGATAGTTTTATTTTCTGAACTACTCGTATTGAAATAAGAATTGGAAGGGCTGCCAATATGGCTCACTAGTTAAGAGAGCTTGCGGCATAATCTTGAGGACCAGGATTTGAGTCACAGCACCCACATAACAAATGCCACATCAAGCATCCAGCTGTAACTCTATCTCTTAGGGGCAGGGGTAGGGGGAACGCTGGGCTATGTGGCTTCCAGCCTAGTCAAGAACATGAGAGCTCCGTTTCAGTGAAAGATCCTTCCTCATAGGTGGAAAGTGGTGGCATAGGTAGGACACTTACTGGCATCTTCTAGCTCATGCACACGTGCCATGTACAGGCACATATACCAATATGTGCACAAGACACACAAATGACATAAATGTATGAGCAAGTGGCAGCTCACAAGTACATGTGACTCCAGTTCTATGGAATCTGATGCTCCCCTTCTGGCCTCTGTGGGTACCAGATAAACATGCGATCCACAGAGGTATGTGCTGGAAAATATTGATATGCGTGAAATTTAATGATAAATAAATCATGATTAGAACAACATAACAACAACAAATATAAATGGGAATGCTGTAGACAGAATTTCATATAGGGACTCTTAGGAAACCTTCAGCATCTTTCCAATAAATAAATTATCCCTGGGACTTCAACATTGGACACTTCAGTGGAAAGTATTCTCAAATCAATATAAAAATGACTTCACTTAATTGCACAAAATTATCACCCTTCCATTCAACTGAGATCTTCTCTGAATTCAAACTGTTTCATAAATCCCATCTCATTTCCAATTGTAACCACATTGAATGATGTCTAGTTTATGTGTTTCTGAAGGAAAGTAAACCTTAGGACTCCCTGAAGAACGCCCCGACTGCTCTTTCAAAGCTTATTTTTTTTTAAGGCTAAAATTGTGTTCGCAACAACTTAAGCAATATTTCTGGCTTAAGGATAGATATTTTGACTAGAGGATGGTGGGTGCCCATGTCTCATTTTCCCTGGCTTTTCTTTCAAATTCTTAGTATGGAAAATAAGGGAGACAGGCAAATTGGCAAGAGCACAGACAGACAGATGACAAGGGACAATAAACAGCAGATGGTCAGATTGAAAGACAGACAAAGTGATCTCTAGAAACGTGGACAACAGAGATGGGCAGATGAGAGGAAGGAAGCAGAGTTGGTAAAGACATCACCAGTGCAGCCAGTTAGGATTCGTACTTTCAAAAATCCATATGAGGAATAGGAATTACATTATTATTATGACGCCTGGGTTTTAATTCCTGTTTCCTAGGGTGATAAGTCTGAGTTCTCCGACAACCTAAAAGCACCCCCTAATCCTCCCTCTGTGTCCCAAAGCCACTGAGCAGAACTAACTAATTTTAATTTCACTGTCACTCTGTATATCTTATATCTGATCCAATTAATGCTAGGTGTGAAGACATTAGATGTGGAGACATTCTATGTGGGGCTTGTTCTTCATGGTGTCCAGGGGGGTACAGATGAGCCGGCTTAAGGGAGAAGTCTGATTTACCTAAATAACATTTTCTTCATAAGACGGAAGTGCCATTCTTTGGTCAAAAATACAGACATTGTTCTAATTTTTTCTTTGAACCTCCAAATCGATTAAATCTGAAATGAGGAGCAAATAAAAGGTTCTATCCTTACACACAATCATGAAACATCTCAGTTTACACACAGATCATTCAACATGGCTGATCACACATGTGTCCCACGACACACGAGTGTGTGTCCCACGGTACCTGTGCTGTGCAGTATGCTTGGGCTTCCTTCATTAACTGAGTATAAATAGTAACACCGCCAGAGCCTCCAGTCTCAGGGAGAGGGGATGGCAGATGGGACAATGCTTCCTAAACCCACATTTGCAGGCGGGCCACAGACATGGTGGCATTTACCCTGTAGAGGGCTTGTTCTTGTAGAATAAAGTAGTTATTACAAATTGAGCACCAAAAATGAAATCTCTTAAAAAGCAGGCAAATGAGTAGAAAGTACCTTAGTAAATCTAATATATATGTATATATATATATGTATATATGTATATATATGTATATACATATATGTGTACATTATATCCAGAGCTCTAAGACCAAGCAGGTTTTATAACTCAGCATTGCAATATTTTAGATGAACATCAAACTGTGTATATCACATAAGTTATAACACCATTTCAGAGTCTGAAACAAGATATCAAAACAAATGGTGACCGGAGTCTGTAGCAAAATATGTGAATATTTACTTTGGATGAGTTGATGATATAATTTCTGTTAGGATAAGTCTAGTTTTGCCTTCCTTCAAATGTAATCTTCTTCTGTTGCTTTTATTCCAGTGAAGTTCATCTGGTATTCTATTTTGTAGAACGGTTTCATTTTACTCCTAAGTACCAGTGTAGTCCTCCACATGATTTAAGTAGTCATCCAGGTTTGAAACTCTCCTGGTTTGGTTAGATAAAGCCTAGAGAATAGTGCCATAAAAATGTGAAAGATGACACCATGATACAATTCACATCAAACAGAAGAACAACACCAGTGATATAATTTGGAGTGAAAATAAAGGATATAACTCTGTTCTCCCTCTACTCACGGGAGGTAGAGGGTGGGAGGGACTTGGGAGGGTGAGGGGGTAAAGGGGGACAGGATCCAGTATGGGAGGAGACAGAGATGATATACAGAGGGTCAAGAATTTGAACAGAGGTGTGTAGCAATGAGGAATGGGGAATGGGGGTAACCACCAGCAAGTCCCAGAGGCCAGGAAAGTAAGAGGCTCCCAGTACCCAACAGGGATGAGATTAGCTGAAATGCCCAACAAAGGGGAGGGAGAACCTGTAGAGCCCATATCCAGAGGTTGGGCAAGGCCCCTTGTTGGGAGATGGCCCCACCCACTCATCTCCAAATTTTTAACCCAGAATGGCTCCTGGCTAAAGGAAATACAGGGACAAAGAGTGGAGCAGAGACTGAAGGAAAGGCCATCCAGAGATTGCCCCATCTGGGGATCCATCCCATATACAGCCACCAAACCCAGACAATATTGCCAAGAAGTGCTTGCTGACAGGAGTCTGATATAGCTGTCTCCTGAGAAGCTCTGCCTGAGCCTGACAAACACAGCTGCAGATGCTTGCAGCCAACCATTGGACTGAACACGGGAACCCGAATGGAGGAGTTAGGGGAAGGACTGAAGGAGCTGGAGGGGTTTGTAACCCCATAGGAAAAACAGCAATATCAACCAACCAGACCCCCAGAGCTCCCAGGGACTAAACCATCAGCCAAAGCGTACATATGAAGGGACCAATGGCTCCAGCCACACATGTAGCAGAAGATGGCATTGTCTGGCATCAATAGGAGGAGAAGCCCTCGGTCCTGGGAAGACTCATTTCCCCATTGTAGGGGAATGCCAGGGCAGTGAGGTGAGAGAGGGTGGATGGAAGGGGAAGCATCTTCACAGAAGCAGGGGAGAGAGGATGGGATAAGAGGGGTTCTGAGGAAAACGGGAAAGGGAATAACATTTGAAATGTAAATACATAAAATATCCAATTAAAAAGTAAATTTGAATAAAAAGATCTCAAGAAAGTAAATTTCAACAAAAACAAATAATCCAATTAAAAATGGGTTACAGATCTGAAGAAAGAATTCTTAATAGAGAAAAGGCAAATGGCTGAGAAACACCCTTTTAAAATGTTCAGCATCCTTAGCCATCAGGGAAATAAATGCAAACCAAGACCGCACTGGGACTTCATCTTCCTCTTAGTCAGGGTTTGTATTGCTGCGATGAAACACCAGGACCAAACGGCAAGTTGGGGGATGAAGGGTTTCTTCACCTTATACTTCCGCATCAGTGTTCATCATCAAAGGAAGCCAGGACAGGAACCCAAGCAGGGCAGGAACCTGGAGGCAGGAGCTGATGCAGAGGCCATGGAGAGATGCTGCTTACTGCCTTGTTCCCTGTGACTCGCTCAGTCTGCTTTCTTAGAGAGTCCAGGACCACTGACCTCAGGGGGCAATATTCACTATGTCATGTTTGGTGGTTATCTCTTAGAAGCCTGCTCTTTTCTACTCAAAGACAGAAAGGAGATCTGATGAGAATGTTGGTGGAAAGGGCCTGGGAGGAATAGATGGAGGGGACACTGTAATCAAGATAGAGTGTATGAAAAATCAAGCTTCTGGGCTGATTTGGACTTAATTTTGCACCAGTGCCATGCCTGGAACAACATTTTCAGCCATGACTTGCACCCATGACTTCATAATTTTTTTCCATAAACTTTCATAATTTTTCCTGAAACCTATAGGAAAAACCAACCCGTTAAGTACAGGCTGATGGTCTTTCATTTGATAAGAGAGCAGCTAGTAAATAAATCCTTTTAGTGTGTGCATGGCTAATAAACGTTATTCACCTGGAGATGGCCAATTTAAAAAAAAGTCACTGAAGCCGTTGTGAAATCATGTAGTGAATACAATAGTCTGACACACAGTCCTAATGCACAATGCATTATATGGACACACAGTCCATAATGCATGCTTATACGGACTCTTGACACAGAGGGAATATTGCAGCCGATTGTAATCGAATTCCTCAACCATGTACAGCTGAAATCAGGATTGTGAGAGGTTAGCAGCTCTATTCTCAGGATAGCTCACCTGTAACTAGTCAAATGATGTTTGTTCTTTAGCTCAGCATTCTAATTCCCACATTTTGTCATTCGAATGTCATATCTCAAATGCCACCTGCCTTTAAAAGAAAAAAAGACGGTCTCTCGTGGGCATGGAACTCAACTTGAGGACTAGACTAGGTAGCAAAACCTGCCCCAGGAATTTGTCTGTCTCTGCATCCCAATCACAGGAATTATAAGTATAAACTTCCACACTTGGAGTTTTGTCTTCCTTTTTGCTTTTAATATGACCTACAGAGATCACACTTAGGCTTGTGGTACTTGCAAATACTTAAAAGAAAGTACCATAGTGAGCTAAGCTACCCCTAGCTTCCAAACTGTACCCCCTTTTAGAGATAATTCTACGTGTCAGATTATGTCCATATTTAAAGTTGTATGCTCAATAATGTTGCCTAGATGTCAAAAGCTTCATTGAAAAGTCTTCTAACTATTTAGTATGTTTATTGTTAATTATGGAATTCTAGCTCACAATAGGCATAAGAGTACGCTTACTGCTCCGGTAGACTTTCTAAATATAGCCCTATGTCCTGTCTAAGGTATTTGAACAATAAGCATGGGATTATTCCTTGCTAAAGGAACCTCGTCAGGCCTGGATCCCTGCTTCCCGCTTGCAGAAGATAAACTCGAAATATCCAACCCTCTGTTCCTTCCAGTTTTCAAAATGAGCAACCCTAAGGAAAGACAAGATTTTATTTATAAGTAACAAAAATAGAACGCATGATTTTCTACTTAAGAATGACAAAGTAAAACAAATTCTTAAGGCTTTTGCCCAGTTTTAGAATAGACTTGAGGAGTGGGGAAAATAACAAGGCAAATCTTATAAGTCTTACTGCAATTCTGGATCAGGCTAGTTCTTGCTGGAAGCAAAACATCTTCCAAAACATGGTCAAAATTCACTTTCCCTCTTTGAAGCATATTTTTATGCTTCCAAGCAGTGGGATGTCCTTGGGCATGGACCAGACAGCGCAGCTAATTTTCTTACCAAGGATATTCTGTACATGTTTGCACAGTGAATAGAAGAAATGAAGCACGATTGTGAGGGGCCAAACCTACGCCATCTTGGGACAGGCCTCCATCTTAAAGGGAAAAGGAAAGCCTGAGAACTTGGCCGGCAGCTGGACCCAAATACCAGGTAGGACCCCACGGCTTGTCCTTGGCCGGAGTTATCCTCTAGTTACTTCTCAGCAACAATTAACCAAAGATTTGTCTGATTGTTTCAGATGGACTTTCAGACCCAGACCGTTCGTGATTGTACGCGGCCTTGCTTCAGAGCACTCCTCAGCTTATAATAGACGTTCAGTTCGATGTTTGCAAGACTGGACTCCCCTCCCCTCACTTACTCCCGTTCCCTATAAATCCTTGTCCTGCTAAGGGTTCAAGGCTGCTCTGACTTCCTTTCCTGCTGTGTCAGGGAGGGGAGCCCAAGCCTGAGCTTGTAGTAAAGAGACCCTAATTCGATTACATCGGAAAATAGCTCCTTGGTGGTTTTTTGGGGGTTCATGAATGTTTCCAGGGCACAACAATTGGACCTCTAACTTTAATTCCACAAACACCTTACATCTTACTAGAATTACCAAAATTCTTTACAGAAAAATGAGCTTTCATTTCTGTATAGATCAGACACGGAAGAAGCATTGTGGAAAACAGACTTCAGGCTTTGATCTGAGGGCTTCAGTACTGCTACTGTGAGTGCTGTCGGCCATCTCTGTCAGCCATTCCTGTCTGCATCTGTTACACAACTGGAGCAGAGGTGTTCCCAGCCATACTTCCCTCTCTATAACCTTCTTTGTGACTGCTCTTTCTGCAGTGGCTTATTTGCATGCACCCAGTTATAATGTCTAAACTGCATTTCCTTGAGCAGTATTGACATCCAGTGGAGACTTAGAATAATTACAGGTGTGTCAAAATCCTATGGACGGGAGCCCAAAATATCCATTTGATTTGAGATATCACACATTATTCAGTTGCATAGAATTTAGATATAAGCTACAGATTATATAATTTACCCTTTCCATACATATATGTCACATCAATTTTCACAATTTTTTTGGCAGAAACACTTTACATGAGAGCTTTGTTATTTTTATTTTCATTATTTTTATTTTCTTACATTATAGCATAATTACATCACTTCTCCCTCCAAACCCTTTACATACTTAGTCATACATATTAGAAATGTGTGACCACTTTTTTCATTAACCATTGTTCCTGTTCCTTGCAGATATATATATATATATATATATATATATATATATATCCATAAATACATATATACAGCCTGTTTGGTCTGTATAATGTTACTTGTGTGTGTTTTCCGGGCTGACCATTTGATATTGAATAGCTACTTTTGTGCTCTTCCTGGGTAAGACCACTTCTCCCTTCTTCTTCAGCCTTCCTAAGTGGCCTGTAGATCTTTGTGTAAGATTCAGGCCTCCTGAGCTTCTCTCTGTCATTTATTTTTATTCCTCCCTGTATCTGTGACTAACCACCCACAGAACTGGGACATATTAAGTATTTAAAGATATGGGTACATGGAGAGAGGGAGGGCTGGGTGAGCAAGGGAAGCAAGGGCAAGAGACAAGAATTATGAATGAGCTAGGAAAGCATCCCCTGTGACTGGAAAAGTTAGGTGATGTTGCTAGCTGTAAAATTCTTCCGGTAGCTTCTCCTTGGTGTGATTTGCTTTTGGTGGCTAAGACAATCCATCTCATGCTGTGTACTGAGTCTGCTGATGGGGATTTGATAGACAAGGGAAAGAAGGTCGGGACGCTTGAGTGGAAGCTTTTGGAAGGCGTGTTGGTGAAGTCTAGAACATGCTGTGGTCCAGTGTTCTTTGCATGTCTTATAAATTTCTGGGCTGGAATCCTCCACTAACCTAAGGTGGAAACTGGGAATACTTTTTGGTTCAGTAAATCACACTGTGCTACAAGCTTCCTTGATTTCAGTCTTAAAACTTCTGCATACACTAGCTTTCTTTTGTTCCTGGGCTACATGCTTTGTGTAAATGGCATATTCGAGTGTAACTAATGCCAGAAATTCAGTTTTTAGCCATCTCTCAATGAGATTACCAGATTAAGGCTTTGGAAAGTCCAACATAATCTAATAATTCCATGTCCTCTTGGGTATACTTGAGTCTTACCTAAGTTTTGGTGACTGATTCTTCTGTTAACCATCCCATGCCATGTTGAGTCTAGATCCACGAAGACTGGATGTCTAAAGTAAATTCTATTCTGTTCTGGGAATAGGTGTCAAAGAAGCATTTTTGTAGGGTATTAAACACCATTTTAAAATTTACATTTTCTATTAATATCGTTTTCCGTGGCTTACAAAGACATGTCTTTCAAAGAAAATTTGGAAATTGAACTTTTTAAAGTGGTGGAATTAATTATAGCTCCCAAAATTTTTTCCATGTTTTCATTGAAATATCTGCAGTCGTCCAAAAGAAGAAATCCAGTGGCTAGTAGTCTAAACATAATGACATGCGTCATTTCATATTTGTGACTGGAGGGTTTGAGGAACCACTGAGGGCCAGCCTGAGCTAAATCTTATCTCAGGAAGGACTTCTATCAGAAACCATGTGGCTCCATCCCAGATCTGCAAAAGGGATGAGACAAGATTCCTGCTGGATCTGCTTTATCCTGGAATCTAAATGACCTAGTATGCTTCAACCGTTTCTTCTATCCCAAAAGCATTTGCCCTGCTTTCTGCTTTCAGTCCCTGGGTTTCACTCAGCTCTGGGCTTCCCACTACTGCATTTGCATTGCTTTAACCTCTGACTCTGGTTTTGCAGCTTCCTGCTGTCTCTCAAATCTTGTTTTTGCTCCTCATTTTTAACTCGGGTTAACCTGGTCAATTTTGACCCACCTTTATGGTGCTCCTCAAACCTTGTTCTAGCTCAAACATCTCGGATGTATGAAGTTACACAAAGCTACCATTCTAATAATAGAGCGGAGGGGGAAAAACAATTACAGAAAACCTTAAGTGGGGAATCCTGGGCCCCTTAGCATGCTGACAAGGAAATGGCAAAAATGCACAGAGCCGAATTCTAGGACTATCCTGGCCTTTAGCAGGGCAATCGAAACAATGAATCACACTAATGAAGCCATGGTATAATTTCCAGTAATATACCAGAAGCAAGAAAAGAGACAATAGCATGAGGGAAGATGTCCAGCATGGAAAGAATAACACGACACCTAATGGGAACGCAACACTGATTTCCGAAGGGAATATGTAACATAAATCAGGAGAGGGGACAAAAATAACAAGTACGGAAAGTTTCTAGAATTAAAATTAAAGAGAATGAAACTGAGCATCGCGGTTTACTATAGCATCATTAAAAGTCAACGTCAGTAAGCAAACTTCATAAAATCTTCAAACTTGAAGAACTATGAGAACTTTTGAAGCCTCCAAGTACAAAAGTAAACTTTAATTGAAAGATGCCCAAATCAGGAAGTTCTGAGACACACGTTGAGCAGGGAGACTGTGGGAAGCTGCCGCCTCCACACTGACAGCCAATGGAGTGCTGCCACACCGATGGTCAGGGTTTCTGACTCCGTGGCCCGCTTCTCATTGCGGGTGAATCTTAGGAAGCTCTTTGCTCTGCACTTGAGTCCTCCGTGTTAGAGATCACTCTGGGAATTCTCTAGAACTCCCAGGCTCAGGAATAAATTCTTGAAGGGGAAGAAAAATACGATCACCTGTATCATCTATACATGTTTGGAGATGGGAAAGCATTTTCCCCTGAAGAGTGAAAATATACAAGAATTACGGCAATAGGATAAAACATTAACTGTAGAGAATAAAGAGTGCGATGTGGTTTTATACAATCTTCTGAGTGTTCGAGATTCTTGTCTCATGTTAGTGAACTTCAGATTCCTGAAGGGAAAACAAAAAGTAAGAATATGCCCAAAAGTTTGTCCGTTGTAGTGTTTTCTTCAGCTGTTACGGCTGTGGAGATTCTGAAGTGTGAGTTGCAGTGTTCTGGGTAAAATATTACATATTCCCACGACACCCATCCATGACATAGGGTCTTTCTAATCGGGGACCTAGTACTACCTAGGGCTACCCGGAAGCTTCATCGGCATAACTGCTGACCGGCTTGCAGACGACTTGATTAGGTCAGGGATAGATTCCGAGACTATGACATTTGAACGGGCTCCCATGTTAACAAAGACGCGGTTGTTCTCAGGACCGTGTTTTAAGAGCCATTGGTCTAAAGGTTTGCGGGGATAACTTTTTAATCAACTAGTGGGTGGGGACCAAGACACCTAGAGGAGGCTCGCGTGCTCTGAACCACGCTGCTCATAGATAAGAGTCCTCTTGTTGCACCGCTTTACAAAAGAACAGAGCGGCAGCCTTCCTCGCCGCTGGAACTGTGAGAATGCCAAACAGCAGTGTGTCCGGGAAGGAATATAAGCAAAGATAACTTAGGAGCTGTTGTGGTAAGCATTATTGGGGCATTTCTACCCCAAATTAGGTCATTTGGTTCCCAAATAAAAGACACAAGTCCTTTATATTTTTAATAAGCCTTAAAGCACTATAACTGGGCAGATATCAACCCTCCATGCTAATTTGTCTTCTTCTCTGTCAAAATCCCGAGGTATCACTTGCCAAGTTGCACCTGAGCTGCTCCTACTCCAAATGGCCGCCGTCGTGGCCATGCACTCACAATCCGTCTACCCCATGGGTCTTCTTTCTTATCTCTCAGTTCCCCTTCTGATCTCTGCCTCAGACCCTAAGCTCAGGAACCGGAACCCCATCTCTCTCTCTCTTCTGCCCAGTTAAAGGCTGTAGGCATCTTTATTGACCAATCACAGATAACTTGGGGGCAAGGTTACATAGCATCACTTGGTGTACATAAGGGTCTCTTCATCCCCCAAAGATCTCTTCTTCGAGGGGCAATCAGATCTTGGGGACCAGTGTTTAGCATTACAATATATAACACATTAAACCAATGCGCTAAAAGGAGTTAGTGTGACAGAGGGTCACGAAGTCAAAATCTTAAAATAAAGTATGAAAACCCCTTTCATGAGCAAAAAGGGGTGATTGCTCACTGAGCTATAATAAACTAGATTTAAAAAAATACTGTTTTCAGTGTTAGTTACTGATTACTTCTAGATTGCTATTAAATCATTTTCTTTTCTCATTTAAGTAAAAGCAAAGATTTCAAACAGTCCCCGGTAGACCCAGTAGGTCGCACACACAATGCAAACTTCTTTTGGCTTGTTTTCTGTTTCTCTTTGAACCAGAGTTAGTTGGCATAAATACTTTTAGCAGCAGGCAGACGGTAGGTATGAAAGGAAAGTACTCATAGAGTTCATTAAGAATTATCTTCTGGGAGCTGGAAAGATGGGCTCAGAGGGTAAGAATACTTGTTGCCTTTACTGAGGTCAGAGTTCAACTCCCAATACCCAAATGGTGGGTTATCTGTAACTCCCTCCACAGGGGAAGGGATACCCTCTTCTGGTTTTGATAGGCAGTGCATTTACACTGTGCACATATATAAGTCACACAAAATACACACATTTAAATACATATTACATACATACATTCATACATACATACATCTTGGAGAAAATATAATTGTCTTCTGTTGAAAGGCAATAATTACATTTGTTTAAGTTTGGGAAGTATCTCAGTTCACTTAATGTTTTTGTTAAAATCTCCCTTAATTTTAACAAATGTAATAAAAATCCGGGGGATTAAAGTGTCTTCCTGTTACTTATTATATGAACAAGTGGCTGCAAATCATGTATACCACCCTTACTCATCTGGCGCCTGGCTCCTAACAGCAGAGATCATGTGGTAATTACCTCCCAAGTTGCAAGCTTCCTTCACCTGGTTAATGCTTCCAGCTGCTATTTGCTGGCTGAATTTGCCTTCAAATACAAAGGGATTTTACTCTTGCCCCATCCTTAATTACCCATCCACTCTCAAGGGAAGAAAAGCCTCAAATTGTTCCCATGCGGAAACAAACACAGGTTCCTCATTCTGGACCCGCAATTGCTTTGACCAGCACTGGTCCGGCTGAATGTTTCCTTTCTCCGTGGTTGAATTTTGGACTTTTTCTTGGATTGCAGTTTCTTTGAATGACAATTCAGGATTATAAAGATTTGTAAGCAATAGACTTCTTGATGCCTTTAATTAACTTATTATCCTTTGCAGAAAGACTTTGTCAAAGGCCACAAATCATGGGGCTTACAAAATTGTATTAACACGCGAATAAGAAAAAGGCCTGGGAAACTTGTGTCAATTTTAAGGCTATCAAAACATATTTAACTTAACTTCTACGAGTAATTTAACATTGCAATATATTAAATTAGTATTAAGTCATTATTTGAAACATATTTTAAGGATTACTATTTACTTACAACCAAAGCTAAAAAGTGGAATGTAACCGAGACCATTTCCACAAGAGATTTATAAACCAACAAAACCATTCATATAAGTGTGTGGTCCTGCTTGTCTGTCTCCCAATATGTACTAATCAGTAACTGGATGACATTTGTCCAAAATCATCTGGCTTTTATAGTCTCCATTGAGAAGTCTGGTGTAATTATGACATGTCTGCCTTTATATGTTACTTGGCCTTTCCCCTAATAGCGTTTAATGTCCTTTCTTTGTTCTGTCCATTTAGTGTTTTGATTATTATGTGACAGGATTTTTTTTCCTGGTTTAATCTATTTGGTGTTCTGTATGCTTCTTGTACATTTATGGGCATCTCTTTCTTTAGGTTAGGGAAGTTTTCTTCCATGATTTTGTTGAAGATGTTTTCTGACCCTTTGAGCTGTGATTCTTCACCCTCTTCTATTCCTATTACTCTTAGGTTTGATCTTTTCTTTGTGTCCTGAATTTCCCGGATATTTTGGGTTAGAAGCTTTTCATACTTTGTATTTTCTTTGACCAATGTGTCAATGTCTTTTTTTTTTTAATTCTTTTTTTCGGAGCTGGGGACCGAACCCAGGGCCTTGCGCTTGCTAGGCAAGTGCTCTACCACTGAGCTAAATCCCCAACCCCTGTCAATGTCTTCTATGGTATCTTCTTGACCCGTCCAGCAGGTCTAGTTATTCAGGGTTCTGAAGAGGCGCTACCTGAGGGTCAAGGGGGGGGGGGCAGAAAAGAAGGAGACCAAGCAAGGTTCTGTTGTCAAGGTCTCGTTTATTGAGAGGAATGTACAGCATTTAAAGCTCTGAGGGAGGAGTTGAAGCAGGAACTGGAGCTTAGGGTGGGGAGTATTGGGAAGTGCCCAAGGATATAAGGTGAATCACTAAACTGCAAGATATCCTCCTTAAACAAAGAGGCAACAGTCTTCTGGGGACATGTTCTTTGAAAAGGTCGAGCCCTTCTCAGGAATCTGCTCAGGGCAGGGCACTAGCTTTGCTCAGGCTGAAACATCCTGTGATTGTTCCCTGAATCTTCCTGGGAGAGGCTTTTGTCCAACAATCTCATAATCTTACAGCAGCCACCTTAGGGGTGAGCATCTGTGGCCATACAGCCCAGAGTCACGTAGCCACCTTGAGCTATACAGTCACAAAGCGGCCAGGCCCAAATCCAATAAAACCTCCCTACATCTTCTGCACCTGAGATTCTCTCTTCTATCTCTTGTACTCTCTTGGTGATGCTTGAGTCTGTAGCTCCTGATCTCTTTCCTAAGTTGTCTCTCCAGGGTTTCCTCCCTTTGTGTTTTCCTTATTGTTTCTATTTCCATTTTTTAATGGAACGCAATAGAGATATACTTAAGTATGCCTTACATTATCAAAGGCTGGTACTATAACATTTTCTTAGGTCCATTCTACTGTAGTATGTACGATCAGGAAGATGAGAACTGACACTTGGGTTGTGTTTGGTTCAATATCAAAATTATGCTATTTTTTTCAATTTGGAGTTCATTCTGGGCATACTTGTTTTTGATAGGTAAATCCTGGTAGATAATAATCCCTTGAACATATCTGATACAAACTATCCCACTGTAGAATCAAATCTGTATAAAAGAAAGCATTTTACCAGCACAGTCATAATACCTTATTAAAGATAAATGACAGTAATGTCCTAATAGTCACAACATCATCAACAGCTACTAAATCTCCACTTAACCCAGTGGCTAACTTTTTCTTTCTATTTCCATTTTCAGTTCTTGGACTGTTTTGTTCAATTTGTTCACTTGCTTGAATGTGTTTTCCTGTATTTCTTCAAGGGGGTTCTTCATATCCTCCTTAAAGGCCACTATCATTTTCATGAAATGGGATTTTCAGGTCATTATCTTGCTTTTCATGCACGTTAGGCTAGCCAGGGCTTGCTGTGGTGGGATAACTGGGTTCTGATGGTGCCAAATTGCACTGGGTTCTGTCATTTATGATCTTACACTGGCCTCTGGCCATCTGGTTCTCTCTGGTGTTAACTGACCTAGATGTCTCTGACTGAAACCTGTTTCCTTGGAGGCAGATAGAGCTCTGTGACCTGAGTTAGGGCTGGTTTCCTTGGAGGCAGGCAGTGTTGTCTTAGTTAGGATGGACCTCCTGTGGCTCTGGTTAGAGCAGGCCTCCTGTGCCCCTGGTTACTGCAGACCTCCTGTGCCCTTGGTTACTGTGGACCTCCTGGGAAGCATGCAGGCTGCAGTGTTTGGGCAAGAATCTGCTGGCCAGCTGATCTGGCCCAGTTGAGTAGGAAGAGCTGAAGGGGGTGGGGGTAAATCTCCTCTCAACTGGGCCATGTGGGTATCCTAAACTGGCGTGGGCGTTTGGGTGAAATTCTCACCTGTGTCCTTGGGCACTTTGGGTCTCCTGGGAAGAATTCAGACTTTGGGGTTTAGCCTAATAGTATTCTTTAAAAATGAATAGAAATGAAGGAATCAAATGTTCTCAAATTAAATCCCTGTTACCCCCCATCCCCTGCTACTTTGTAAAGTTTGGAAGGAAGTTCTCTTTGCTCAGAAGAACCACAAAGGATAATGTCTGGTATATTTACTCACTCAATTCTGTACTTGATGAGAGAAAGAAAAGAAACTTTAGAATTTACTGTCAAAGAGAAAAAGAACACATCCCTTTAGATCTTAACCTCCAGTCAATTTCAGCCCACCCCAAACCTCCCTGAAGGGATTAAATATGTTGTATAGCAACCATTCCTAAGGAATAAGCTTTAACTGGGCCGTAACTCAGTAATCTATGCCAGAGACCCACAGAGAAAACAACGTTCACAGGTTCCTATCCATGACAAAATCCAGGAGACCTTGATTTCCCTCTAAACCTAACTAGTGCAAACAGCTGCATAAAAATGGCCCCTCAGATGGGTCTTCACAGTAGCATTTACAGCTGCCACAGCATCAGCAAGTGTGAGACCAATAGGTAGGCAGGCATTTGAGGATTTGAGCAGTCTCTGAGTGTTTCCTGAGCCAAGCGATTCTCTGAACACTAGACAGAATCACAGTAGCTTGAGGGACAGAGTGCAGGACAGTGGTCCCTCAGGCATCACTGTCTCATGCACCTCTGTGAGCCCTCTTAGAAAACACAGGACACTGCTGAGCATGAAGGGTCATGAAGCTCTGTATGAGTGTGACACAGATTCCTGTGTTTTGTCTGAGTTTGTTCAAAGGACAGTAAAGGGATCGGAATGACAGTGAAGGGAACATGGTAAATGCTTTGTAGCAAGCGTGCTACACTAAAGCTACTTTCAGTGCTATCCTGTGAAGTGGGTCACTTAGGTCTACCTATTGGGGTCCACAAATTGGGGTTCAAATAGCCTATATCAAATATTTAACAGGTGATGAATTGATATTCAATGAAATATACATCTCCTCTCTCCCTTCCTTTCTTCCTCATTTTTCTTCCTTCCTTCTTTCTTTCTTCTACTCCGGCAATGAATAAATAAATAAATGAATAAATGAATAAATAAATAAATAAAAACTAAATCCTTCAAAATAACCTCGAAGGTAAAGTTCAAATTTAGAATTCTTAGATTTCTCAAAGTTCTGTTCTGGAACCCAGTCTCTACTCTGGGTTACCTTACTTCACCTTATTTATTTATTTGCTTATTTATTTATTTTTGGTACCATGAGTAACTACACTTGTATGTGTGGGCAATGTCATAATAGGATATGTGGTCATCTCTAACGAAGCCCTAAAAGCCGCCACTTTGGGGGCAAATTTCACCCTAAAACAGTACATGTTGCCATAGGCAATCTTTAGGAAGACAAGTAGTTTATATCTACACTTACACATGGATACTGTTTGGGGACATTGTTGTCAGGCAGTGTTGAGGTCTTAGTCTAGAAAGCCTTGTCTTAGCCTAGAAAGGCTGAGGGCCACTAGCTCTGAGAGGCGTATTTACTTGACTGCTCAGACATGGAGAGGACACAGCCAGAGGGGTCAGAGAAAAAGACCTTCTAACTTGGGTGACCCACTGAAAGAGGACTGAAGGAGGAGGCCTCTTTTGCTCTTCAGCTCTCCTCTGCCTTGGTGTAATTGAAGGGCTATCATGAATGGAACTACAGTGTTGTGTTTTACTTAAACTCTCAGTATACATGTTGGGAATGACAGGAACTGGGGCACACTGCAATTCAGGTCGATCCAGACAATGAAAAGAAGTTAGTATCATTTTAAGACCTCCTAAAACTCTAATTTTATCTGAAACCTAAGCTACCTTTCAAGGCACTTGCTCTTGTGCATGATCCTAGGCTATGTTAACAAAGGTGTCCCAATGGCTGGCCCTCTCAGCCCAGTCCTTCAGCCTTTACTCTGCTTGATTTTACCACCAGATAAGAATATATTAGTCGTGTGTGTGTGTGTGTGTGTGTGTGTACATGTGTGTGTCCTTATGCAATATTCACAGACTTAAAGGCCAGGCAAGCCTGACTAAAATTTAAGATGATGTATAATACAGTTAGCATTCCAACGCTTAGAATCCTGTCTAAAAGACATATGTGATTGTTGGGTAGTAGAAGAAATCACTGGGCAAGTGTTCAATGCAGAGTAAAACTTGTGGTGCACACATGGGAAGCATGAGGCAGGATTTCTCAAGAGACCCCAAAAATGATGTCATTATGGCTGAAAGAAGCAGAAGGGAGAAAACTGGAGAATCACAGATTCATAAATAATGAGGTTAATGGGAACTCTTTGGATTATAATTCAATTTTTTGTCTCTTCAGAGGACAGCATCCCATGACATGAGCTCTTTTATACAATTAGGAAAAGAATATTCTGGTTTTTCCCTTTCTAGAGGGATTACCCTCCAAGTCACAGTCAATTGAACACGATTAGGGGGGAAATGAAGTGTCTGTCATTGGGCAGAATGGAAGCAGAGATAGGGAAGAACAGGCGTGTGACTGCATTTCAGTCCCTGTGTGTTCAGGACAGGCAGTTAGCACATGAGACATGGGACAATACAACAGAGCTGAGATGACAAGGCAGCATGAGAGAAATGTGCACTGAAAGCCCAGGAATTACAGTTTCCTGTAATATGTAATTTAGTCATTAGAGGTTTCAAAGCAAATGATGGTTGGTAAATTGACCTCAATTAACACGGATAATATTCTCTGATAATTCTAAAAGTTAAAGTATTGAACTAGATACTGCTAATGGCTGAGCCTTTTACTCTGGCTTTTCAAATTGTAGCCTGTAGATAACTAAGAACACACACATCCAGGTCATAAAGAACTGGAGCTTTACATTTAATAAAGGAGAGAGGAGAGAGAGAGAGAGAGAGAGAGAGAGAGAGAGAGAGAGAGAGAAGATAGAAAGATAGATAAATAGATGTGTTTGTACTGATAGATATGTATGTATGATAGATCAATAGATGGAGATAGATGATAGATAATAAATAGATAGACAGGCAGACAGACAGATAGATAGATAATAGAGAAAAAGAATAGAGTCACATATTTCTCAGAGGAAATTTACAAATTTAAGCATTCAAATTCCATGTGGCCAACTGTAGAAAATAGTACTTAATCTCTTTGAAGCCCAGGTAAGAAGCCGGTCTTGACTAACCAGCTACCTCTCCTTTGTGTCTGATAGCATCAGTGTCTGCAGACCACAAGCACAATAGAGACAGCCAGCTGTAGTACAATGTAAGAGCTGGATTCAACCATCAGTTATAGAGGAACAAGAGGGGGAGGGGGAGGGGGAGGGAGATGGGGGCAAGGGAGGAAAGAAAGCACACTTTTGCCAGTTTTGTTTCTGGTACTTCCCCAAGCTTGTTCATGCCCTAGATGCTTGTTTGATTAGGCAATATAAGATTCCATTAATTATTATTTAAAACATTGTTTTAAGTAGCATTGTGAAATAATAAAAAGCCTTCTAATTAAACTGCAATGCTATGTATATTGATTATAAAGTACATATCTTTCAGAGATGCTAAACCGAAGGGAAAATGCATCGTAGCATCAGTTAAAGTACCTTGCCCTGGAAAGAGGAGAGGGCAGCAGATCTGGACACATTAGTTTCTTTGCCTCTACAGATCCGTTCTCCAACATTTTCTGCCTAGATTTTTTGGAGTCTGTATTTCAACAATGAGGCAGTGGTGGTAAGAAATTGATGTTTTCTGGGCCTTTGACCTAGAAATAATATCTTCATCATCATCCTTCTCTTCTTCCTCCTCTTCCTTTCCCTCCTCTCTTGTTTTTCCTCTTCCTCTTCTCCCTCCTCCTCCTCCTCTCCTCCTCTCCTCCTCCCCTCCTCCTCTCCTCCTCCTCTCCTCCTCCTCTCCTCCTCCCTGCCCCTCCTCCTCCTCCTCCTCCTCCTCCTCCTCCTCCTCCTCCTCCTCCTCCTCCTCCTCCTCCTCCTCCTCCTCCTCCTCCTCCTCCTTCTTTTCCTATTATTTTTAGGTTTGGCCTTTTCATAGGGTCCCAAATTTCCTGGATATTTTGTGCAATGAATTTTTAGATTTCCCATTTTCTTTGACCCATGTTTCCATTTCTTCCATTGTGTCTTCTATGCTGTGGTTCTCTCTTCCGTCTCCTGTCTTCTGTTGGTGATGCTTGCGAATGTAGTTCCTTTGCTCTTACCTAGGTTTTCCATCTCCAGGATTGCCTCAGCTTGTGTTTCTTTATTGATTCTATTTTCATTTTCTGTTCTTGGACCATTTTATTCATACCCTTCACCTGTTTGATTTTATTTTTCCTGTGGTTTTCTTTTAATTTGTTCCTTCTTTAAAGACCTCTACATATTTGAATGTATTTTCCTGTATTTCTTTAAGGGATTTATCCATTTCCTCTTTAAAGACCTCTATCACCTACATAAGACTGGATTTAAGATCATTTTCTTGTTTTTCAACTTTGTTAGGATATCCAGGACTGGTTGTAACAGGATAGCTGGACTCCTGGGGTACCATGTTGCCCTGGCTTTTGTTAATAGTGTTCTTACACTGTCCTTTGGCATCTGCTTATCCCTGATGTTGGCTGGATGATCCTGATGCTAGCAGGTCTCCTCAGGAAAGCAGGAAGAGCCTTAGGCCTGACAATGGAGGTTAGAGAACCCTGGACTATGCTGGCTGTGCCTCAGGCAGACCTCACTGGCAAGGTATTGGTGGGGCAGTGTTCCAAGCTGGTTGTTCTTGGGCCTCCTACAGGCCTCTAGGAAAAGCAGGATGCTGTCAGGGTCCCTCAAGACTCCTCAGGACCAAAGGGTTAGCCCGGATCCAGACAATGGAGGTCAGGGGACCATAGGCCGGCAGCTCACCTCTGCAGTCTGTGCCCCAGGCAGACCTGGCTGGGAAGGCATTGTTGGGGCAGGGTTCCAAGCTGGATCAGGGAAGAGAGAATAGAAACCAGTGGTGGGTAGGTGGGTGTGCCTCTCTAGGATGTGCCAGAGACCTGGGAGGCAGGGGTGGGGTGGGCTGTGGCAGTGTGGGGTTTGATGGGGGAATATGACTATGAGGGTGACTCTAGCCAGGCAGGACTCCCAGGAGGAATAAGGGCAGCAACCCACTCACAAAACCTTTGACACAAAATGTGTCCCACCTACAAGATGTGCAGGGACAAAGGCAGATCTGAGACTGAGAGAATGGCCAACCAGCGACTACCCCAAATTGACAACCATCTCCTAGGCAAACACCAGCATCTGACACTACTAATGATACTCTGTGGTGCTTGCAGACAGGAGCCTAGCATGGCTGTCCTCTGAGAGGCTCCACCCAGCAGCCAGTGGAAACAGATGCAGAGAGCCATGGGTGAGCTCTGATGGAGCTCAGAGAGTCTTGTGGAAGAGTTGGGGAAAGGATTGAGGGACCCGAAGAGGGCAAGAACTCTACAGGAAAATCAACAGAGTCAACTAAACTGGACCCTAGGAGACTTTCAAAGACTGAGCCACCAACCAAAGAAGGAGCACGGGCTGGGCCTAACTCTACCCCAACCCTTGCACATATGTAGGGAACAGATTGTGGTTTCCTATCCATGAGGATCCCCCCAAACTGGAGCTGGGTCTGTCCCTGAATCTGTTGGCTGCCTGTGGATCCTGTTCCCCTAACTGGGCTGCCTTTTCTGGCCTCAGTGAGAGAGGATGTGCCTCTTCCTGCAGTGACTTGATGGGTTAGGGGGAATGATGGGGGAGGGGGAATCTCCCCCTTCTTAGAAGAAAAGAGGAGGGGGGAGTAGAGGAAGGATCTGTGTGAGGGGGTACTGGGAGAAGAGAGGGGCTGATATATTGGGATGTAAAGTGAAAAATAAGCAAATTTAAAAAATAAGAAGGATGGGAATGATGGTTTGATAAGGGAATGCTTTTGACATGTTGAGTTATAAATAATTTTGTCACCAATAAAATTGTATTTTTTTGTCTTTAAAAAGAAAAAGAAATTGATACAGAAAGTGAGGGAGGTTGGGGCCGTTTGCTTCCTTTGCTTCCTTGTGAATCAAGTTAGTAGCTAGTTTATCCCTCCTAGGCAGTTCATCTGCATGGTAGCTTCTCTCCTGTCCTGCAAGTCTGTCCCAGGTTTAGCTAACAGACTGGGTGTGGGGGGTGATGGGCAAAGGGGATCAGACCGGCTTCCCGTTTTCCTAGTCCTGGGTCACTTCATTTCTGGCTTGGCTTAACCGCCCTCATGCCTTTACAAATAGCGGTCCCTGAGAGTCACCTATTTCCTGCTGGGACGCTGACTGATGCAGTGTCACATGGTGGCTGTGTGATTGGGATAATGTTGGTGAGAACCTGGCACGCAGGAGCCGCTCAAACTCACTGGTTATCTCTGCCTCTTGGGCATGTTAAACTCATCTCTCTCTTCAGGATACGTGCTGGAATCTTCTCTTCCATTGGTAAGTCTGTCTCAAATCTTTGCCAAGTTCCTGCTTTGTCCTTCAGGTTGCAAGCACACATTACTCAGAGGAAGCAATCCTAAATACCTAATCGGTAAATGGACTCCCCAGTCTCCCCTCATCCTCTCTTCCCTTCCCTTAGTGAGCATTATTTCTCTAGCATATTCCTTTCTACATATTCGCTGACATCCTGTCTCTGACTGGACCCTAACTTTATGTTCTTCTTCTCTGTCTCTCTGGTGTCTCTTGAGTCCATGTCCAGAATGCCTTTATCAGAGGAGGCTCCCGAGAAGTGTTTTTAGGGTAGAGTTAGGTCTGTCAAAGTCCTCTTCCAAAATAGCACCTGAGAAAGACAGGAGAAAAGACAGGGAGGGCTGCCAGACAACAGACAGAACCTAATAAAGTTTCTGCTCCCTAAAACAACGTTATCTGAAAAGGACTTTGTCCCAGTAGAAACTCATACCAGACACAAATTGCCAGTCCCTTAAACCACTGTTTTATTCAGTCATTGGGTGGGGAGTAGTCCTCAGCTTCCAGAACCTTCCTCTCTTGCTGACCAGAATACTCCAAGAAGAGTGTGGCAGTTTCTGAAGAACTGAGAAAGACTTCAAAAAGCTGAAGTGTGGTGGCAAATTTGGCTCAGTGTGAACCCTTCCACAGTGCGGGTAGGTCTAAGGGACGCTTCTTTACTTCTGCCAAGCTGTTTTCTGGTAGAATGTCATGTACGTTCGTGTGAAAGTCACTGGCGTAACGCTATAGTCGAACTTAAATGGGTGAGAAACGGAGGGATGTGCACACTCCTCTAACCACACAGCCAGATATCAGCTGAGTTAAGGCAAAGGCAAAAATAAACTTAGCATCTTCAAAAAAAGAAAATGGGATATAGCCAGGAGGGCCAAACTATAAGGATCTAAGGATAGAGTCGAAAGGGCTGTCAGACAGCTAGGCCTTGTACCTAAGTACAGGACTGTATGTAAAATATCACAGGGTCTGACTTACATTTGAAGAGAGTCATAATGGCTGGTTTCTGGAGCATGAATAATAAGAGGTAACAGGAAAAGCCCGGGACCATTAAGTAAGCTAAGGTGAGATCCTAGACGAGAGGTGAGAATGGTCATGGGAGTTTGTGACCCTACAGTGACGGAGAGAGGTGGGCCAGGCAGGTTTGGTGCCTGGGTGAAAACAGGAATGTTAAGGCATGCCGTGTGGGAGGTCAAAGGAAACGCCTTGCCTTCCGTAGGGTTTGCTGCTTGCTTGCTGGTTTTTCATAGACATCTGGGTCATTTGCTAGACTGTGGAGAAGTAAATGAAAAGAGATGCTATTGGAAAAGAAAAGCCTTCACTTGGACTACGAAAAGACACAGCAATCGTCCAGGTGATCTGTCCATAGTATTCTGGCTTCCAGACTGCAGCTTGACCGGGATGTCAGGAGCTGCAGATCAGTTCAGGTCAGGCTGGGGATGGAAAGCGATGAGACTTTCGGGGCATTCACACATCCGAGTGGCTGGAACCCCCACGGGCTGAAGGCCGCCTTTTCCCTGGGAACCTGAGGCCATTTGCGTAACTTAGGTTTCACGGTCTAAGTTTAAGAAAAAAGGAAAACAAATCAATACTCTGTTAGTTCAACGAAATCTCAAACAAAACAACCAAAGCAGATGAAGACTGAAAAAGCTCTCCTTGGGAACCACAGCTCACTGAGCTCAAGAAAGCACTGAATGGACAGAGCAGCAGAATTATTCAATAGGCAGAAGTCGTATTTAAGTGCCAGGGAAGGTTGGACTAATGGCCTGATGTAGCCACTCTCTTCCCACTAACAAACTGGATTTTGTAAAATTCCGCTCTGAGTTCCATTTTCCTCTGGAAGAAACTGGGGGATGTTGCATTAATCCTTTGCCTTTTGCATGCAGATTCAACCTGGCATTTATCTACTTGCAAGGATAACACCAAGGACTTGGTGCATTTTCATAAGCCAAGGACTCTTTTTATATTAGTTAACTGAAATCCAGCAAGTCATCGCAAGTTTGTCAGGGTGGTGGGCACTTTCCTAGCATGACCAGGTTGAAAACCGTACCCATTGGAAGGATCACATAAGGATGTAGTCCCTCTGTGGAAAAGGAAGGGGATGAGTGGTGGAAAGACAGTGGATGCTTTCTCTGAGGGGAGCCGCCATTTAATTCCACAAAGTAAGAGTGTTATAGCTCAAGCACGAGATAAATATTCTTCTAGGGCTGCAGACATTAAGGGAAACAGCTGTAATGGAAAGGAATGTTTCCTTTCACATTTCTAAAGGTCACCTAAATAAAAAATTGGGGAGTTATAATCCTAATAATGCCTGTAAACACAGAAACAAATTTATTCCCTCAAGGAAATGGTCCAGTTTGATATTGAGAGGAGCCAATATCTCCATCCTTTTTAAAAATGTATTTATTTATATTTTAAGTGTATGGGTGTTTTGCCTGCATGTCTGTGCACTGTACCCAAAGAAGCCGGAAGAGGACACCATACTCCTTGGAGCTGCAGTTACAGTAGTCTGTGAGCCACCATGTAAGTACTGAAAGTTGAACTGGGATCCTCTGGAAGAGCAGCCATTGTTCTTACCTGTTGGCTCATTCTTAAAGCAACAGCACGTACACACACACACACACACACACACACACACACACACACACACACACACACACATCGTTTTTGTATTTATTTTGGTGGTGGTGGTGGGTGCTTGTAAAATTCAGATGTAGGAGACACTGAGTTTTAAAGCTGTAATTTCAGTTATAGTAATGCAGAACTTGATATATATATATATATATGTATGTATTATATAGTACCTTAACGATTTTATTCTACTGAAACTAATATATGTCTCATGGGTTAGAAGACTGGACAGCCAGAAAACCGTTTTATAAGCCTGCACTGGGATGGATCTCTGTGGAGCATGGCAACTCTGCACTCCGCCGTTCGTCAACTGTCTCTGAGATTCATCAGCCTAAATAATTTTAAAAGAAACAAGACGAAAAATACTTATAGCTTCCCCAACCCCCCAAAATTAAAGAGACTCCTGGAATTAGAATTAGCTGGATTTGCTCTTTTCAAAGTTTGCCTACTCTTTTCCAGTCTGGCTTTTCTCAGAGAAGCCTGAATTGGTTGCCATTTATTGAAATATTTGACCATAAATGTTTATTGTGGTAGTATGTGTTACATATTTACCTGCACGAGTGAAACTGGGGTGCCATGCTATTTTCAAAGAGATGGTACAAAGTTCTGTTAAATGCACACACACACACACACACAAAAATACAAAATTCCTACCTTTGACCTTTGTGAATTGTTTTATAAGGGTAAACTGAGTAGCAACCTAAAGCTAAAACATAGCGTAACAGTTTTATACAACATATAGTAAAAATCAGTATTTTGTTAGTGAGATGCCCTGATTGACTGAAATTGCCTTGTTTCTCCTAAATAGTAGTAATACTGAGGCAAGTTTCAGATTCAATAATTCCAAACAATAAATTTTAATCCACAGGTAATTACATGCACAATCAATTTTCTAGGGAGACTTACTTTTTCTTCTGCATGTGTTTGTGGACATCTATGTTTAGTTATGAATGGCAGTGTGTACCACAATGGTGTCCTGCTTTCTCTAACATTTCTCCTGACTGGCTCAGTCTTCAAGGAACTGAAAAAGGAACTCGCAGTGTGAATTCAAAATGTCTCTTTGGAGTCGACCAGTGTCTTCAATGACAAGACATTTAAAAGATTTTTCTTTCTCATCATAATTTAATGAATTCCAAGCAATATACAAAAATGGTACTGTTTTCCAAAGACCAGCAATCTTGAAATGAAGTTTCTGTTTCTAAGCTGATATTAACATATTATTTACTTTGTAATTGTGCAATTATAACTAGAGAGTCTAAAGTCTGAAGAACTATAATAATTTCCTACAATGTTTCACCGGACTATTCTGAAGAGAGAGAGAGAGAGAGAGAGAGAGAGAGAGAGAGAGTGTTTTTCTGGGAACAACCCAGGGTCTCACCGACCCAGACAAGCGCTCTACCGCAAATCTACATCCCAAGCCCTGTATCCACATGTATTTGGTAGTAATTTACTCAGTGAGTTTATTTCTTGAGCTTCAGAAATCACAGGCCCAAGATTCAGAGCTAAAAGGTGCCAATAGGATAAGCTGGCCACAAAAACGACTGGCAAACTTAGGTTTCACCCCTGAGACCTGAGGCTGCCTGTCCCCAGCAGAGCCCATCTCCTGCTGCTGACGCCTTTGTAGATGCCTCCAATGTGGATCTAGGTCCAGCCTCAGCTTCCATTTTGTACTTTATAGCAGTCTGTCTGCTTGAATACGTACGACTGCAGAGAATCCCAGTCCGATGGGGAGTACACACGTTGGCCTGAATACCCCCCGCCCCCGTACGTCGTACGGCTCAGCAAGAATCCTCTGCCCCACACTTCCATCCAGTTTCACTTACAACAGACTAGTTGGCGGCAGAGCGTCAAGCCTAACACAGGAGTCCCCCTAAGCACCATGAGGACCACAGCCGTGAAGCCTGCGAGTGTTCTGTGAGTTGCTGTTTGCTCGTGCCCTAAGTCATCCATGATTCCTAAGACACGTTCTACAAAACAGGCCCTTTATAAAAAAGGAAAAGGAGAAGCTGCATTCATTGTCTCTCTTGGGATTCACAATGTCCTCTAACAGATCAGGGGCTCTTGAAATCCAATATTTCATTTGTTCTCTCCTTTTGAGGCTTGCCCTGGCAATAGAATTTCATTTACATAAAATACTGTTCAATGTCTTTAGAAACATTAGTGGTACATAGAATACAATTAGAAATGTTATGCCAAGCTTTGACTCAGCTCATTTTTTTAAACTCCAGTTGCCTTTAATCCTCTATGCTATAACAGACACTCTATTTGAATCCCAATCTTTATAGGGACAGAAATAAACTAAGCGTTTAAAGGCTTAATATATAAAAGCATAAAAAAGTATATATGGGGGCTGGAGAGATGGCTCAGTGGTTAAGAGCACTGACTGCTCTTCCAGAGGTCCTGAGTTCAATTCCCAGCAACCACATGGTGGCTCACAACCATCTGTAAAGAGATCGAATGCCCTCTTCTGGTATATCTGAAGACAGCTACAGTGTACTTATATATAATAAATGAAGAAATCTTTTTTTAAAAAAGTATATATGTTGACAGCGATAGAAATTAAACTGTTTGAAAATAATATTTTATCCTAAAAAGTCAGGTACCATTTCTCTTTTCCATAAATTAAAAATTATACAGTATCTGGTTCAAAAGGAAAAATCATTCTTAATTTCGCAAGTGAAATTTTAAGTAGTTACCCAAACAATTAAACTCCATCACCAGAAAGCCCAGTAGGCTTAACTTTCTGAGGTCAAGAAAACATTCTACCTCACATTTTATCGGAAAATCTGGAAAAAGAAACCAAATTTATTTCGGCTCCCTCTTAATGCCATCCAAATTCTTCTCAAGTCTTCTAGGGAGGAACTGTTTGAGTCAGCCTTCTGTTCCTGTAATAAAATGCCAGAAACAATTCACTTAGAAGCAGTAAGGTTTGTTTTGACAGCTTTGGCACTGCACTTTCAGTCCAAGGTTTGGTAGCCTGGCACTGTGGGATCTGAGTAAGCGTATCCCAGCAGGAATTCAAGAAGCTGCTTGCTGACTTCCTGACAGCTGCGATAGAAGAAAGGAAGTGTCTGGGGCATCAGTCCAGGTCCCTTCAAGAGCCTGCCCCTTGACCTAACTTCCTCACGTTAGACCCCACTGTGTAAGGAT